>NC_138376.1:102218335-102323690 GCF_054177405.1 Leptonychotes weddellii | reverse complement strand
GCCCTAGTGTCTGGTCATAGCAGAGGGAGTTGGGTCACAAAGAGCGTAGTGGGTTGGGGCAGGAGTAAACCCACAGAGTTTACAAGCTGGGCCCCACACAAGGGGCCACTGCGCAGATGACTCTGACTTCTGAAACATTCTAACATCACTGCAGTTTGTTTTCACATCTCTCCCTATTACCCCTTTGGCAAAGCCCTTTTCCTGTCTTACCATTCCCTGATGCTCCCCTGCTTCCGCCGGCCGCCCAGCATCTTGATTGGTCTTCACGGCCACAAGCTCTAAAGCGTTCTGCCCTCACTTGATTTGTCTTCAAGGCCACAAGCTCTAAGCATTCTGCCCTTACTTGATTAGTCTTCAAGGCCACAAGCTCTAAAGCATTCCGCCCTCATTTCTTCCATGCCACACATCACACTTTTCTTATTTTCTCAACCTCTTACCCGATTATCAGTTCTTTGAGACTGAGCTACATTTAATTTATATTTTCCTCCCAGCATATAGAATAGAGATATCATACAGAGATAAAGCACAGAACAGAGGTTCAATGTATGTGCATTGAAAGGATGAATATTGACCCTGTCCCTCAAGATCTTACTGGCTTACAGTGACTGATAAAGTGCCCATGGGTCAAAATGCAATAATGCTTTAGCTTTCTTAGAAAATATTTAAATATTTTTATTATGAAGGTAAACATGCTCCTTCCAAAAATTTTAGCAAAGCAGAAGTATATGAAGTGGAGGTCTTCTTTACTTTTTCACCCTCTAGCACCTTGTCCAGGGAGACCCATATTTGTTGTGTGTCCTTCTGATCATGTTCTATGCAGATATGATCACACAAATATGTTTATAATATATGAGTTGATTCATAATAAAGATATATATATACATAATATACCTTTAACACCTGTGAAAAATTGCATGACCATCTTGCCCACATTCTTCAACAGTAAATAGTGAACTTGATGTTTCCTAATGACTTAGGTGTATCTACAGTGAATGCCTATCACCATATAATAATAATTTAGAGCCTAACACTTCCTGAAATTCTGTGATGCCCTCCCAAACAGTTAAGTTGATAAAAGTTTTTCTATTAATGATAGCACTGCTTTTTTCCAATGCCTGGTCTTAACATGTCCAAGACTCCCTGCTTAGCTGTCAGTTGGCGCTTTTTGCTACTATCAGTCTGTTTGTTTCTTTCCTCCTAATTTGGCACCTCTAATTTGTTATATGTTAGCAAATTAGATTACCAGGCTTGCTGGGGATCTGCACAAGTTGAGGGTAAAGTCCAAAGAGAGGTCTTCAGAGGATCTTCTCTTAAATGAGATGTGAGTACCTTTGGTCATGGGCTCTGTGATTTGAGAGTTACCTTGCAGAAAAGTTCCATGGCAGGTTGCTGACAGGTGAGACCAGCCAACACGACCAACAAGTATCCCTAGCATAAGGCCTGGTTCCAAACTGAGGAGTATCTGTGGTTGGCTGAGACTCAAATAATTCAACTCTGATCTTAAAAAAAGCTTAAAAAACAACAACAAAAATAAACTAATAGCTACAGGTTGCTTAAATGTTGAAGTCATGTGGATTGTGAAAGTAACTAAGACCCATTGGCTTCAACATTCAGACATATTAAAGGCAAAAGAAAATAAAGGGGTGGGGGCAGTGGGAGAAAGCCCTGTCTGTAACTTTGAGCTGCCTCATTTTTTTAATGGAAAAATTGTTACAAATGGGTTCTTCAGCATATGTTATTAATTTCATTATCCTGGCTTTTTGCCAGCTAAGCATCAAGCCCTGGTTTTTGTGATTTCAGTTGCAACTAGTAAAACTCACGTGGGCATTAACAGAAACAGACAAGAGAACATTTTTTACCCAAATCAACTCCAAGTGACTATTTGAAAGGCTTTTATTTCATAAAACTAGTTGGAACATTTGTTTTTGTTGATGAGAAGAATTATGCCTTCCTAAAATATAGTATTCCCAGCCTATACCAAACTTATTTGAAGGACTTTGAGTAAATTATTTGTACTGACAGATAAAAAATATTTAAGTAATGTTTTAAAATGTCTGAAATTTTATAAATGTTCATATAATTTTTACTTCTTATTTTTTAATGCACTACATAGTTTTTAAAAAAAAAAAATAATAAAAGACTATGACCAAAAAAAAAAAAAAAAGGTTTTCTTCTAAATGAAGAAATGGTGATAAAGCTCAGCAAACAGAATGGCAAATTTAGTATTAAAAGTGTTCCATAGGGCGCCTGGGTGGCTCAGTTGGTTAAGCGACTGCCTTCGGCTCAGGTCATGATCCTGGAGTCCCTGGATCGAGTCCCGCATCGGGCTCCCTGCTCGGCAGGGAGTCTGCTTCTCCCTCTGACCCTCCCCCCTCTCATGTGCTCTCATTCTCTCTCAAATAAATAAATAAAATCTTTTAAAAAAAAAAGTGTTCCATGAAGTAGTCTTTATTAAACCTTTAGAGATAGTATAATCTGTTACGAAAAGTCATTGTTCAAGTCACAAAAAATAGTCCAGAATTAGCATCCTCCCTCCTCTTTAAGCTGACATTTATTGAAGCCAATTATAAGCCAGGCACTTTAATAATATCATTTGCTGCTTATCTAGCACTCTTATGTGCCAGGAAATGTACTAAGTATTTTCTATACACTCCTTTTTAAGAAATCCCTATAAACCTTTGACTCAGATATTTCCATTTCCAATTACAAATGTTTACAAATGAGAAACTAAAATCAGAGAGAGTAAGTATATCTTGCCCAAGGTCATATTGCTAATAAATGTGCATGGAGTATTCAAATTCATGAGGGCATCTGACTCTTAAAAGCCAAGGTGACCAACTGTCTCAGTTTACCTGTGACTAAGGGCTGCATGGGATGAGCGATTTGGGGTCCTAAAACTGAAAAATTCCTAGGTGATCAGAGATGAGTTGGCCCAATTAGATCCTGCTGTTTTACCTGTTGTGCTAGCCCCTTATCTTGCTCTGCCCTGCGCCTAGTGCTCTCTCACTTCAAAGTCTGTCCATTGCCTGAATTTTACATTCTTCATTTATTTTTTTAATCATGAGCATCAGTCCCTGTACTACTTAATATTTTTAATTTAAAATCCTCCTAAGGGCTCAGGACATTTGAAATTGAGACATCTATTTCACAGACGCATTCATTCATTTATCCAGCAATGTTTACTGAATGCCCTCCATGTACCAGGCACAGGAATTACAATGATAAATAAGACATAGTCTTATTGTTGCAGAGCTTACATTAACATGAAAGGGGAGAGAGAAGAAAACAAATAAGTACATTTTACAACTGCTGATGATAGAATGTTGTGAAGTCAGGCAAGGAAAGTAGGGGTTGGTCATGTTTTGTTGTTTCCTACCTTGTAGTCAGGGAGGTCTGAGCAGTATTGAGACAGGAGGGAGCTTGACATGAAGGTCATGGGGCTGCAGCTGAGAAAGTGAAGGGGGTGTTCCATCATATAGGACCTCCAAGGAGGTGCTAAGAAAATTGTTGGGGAATAGTTGGGTATGAATGTGAGCTTCCTCATTTTTTTTCTCTTTCCCTTTCTCTGTACTGAAAGCATAAAAGCAGACCACACAATTTTGAAAATTCTTTCATGAAATCTACTTTGCAATTTGTCCCTGGTGGCAAAGGCCATCAGGTTAAGAGTTAAGACTGGGTGCGAAGGAACTATCAGGTAATAGAAAGAATTACACCTAAAGTTTCATGTTCCTGATTTTTATCCTGATTCACAATATACAGCCTGGGACTGGCAAAACTCAACGATTCAAGTTGAAGATTCTTGAGCAGCCAAATCAAATTTGTCATGTATTGGTGGTAAGTTCTCTCAGGTTTTTTGGTCCTATGGTCTTTGTCGAGTGGAGGTAACAATAATACTGACAAGAACCATGTGAATGTCTTGCATTTGAATGATGACTGAGTTCTCAGTGCCCTTTCCTTAGCATTATCATTTATTCACAAAACCCAGTGGGGTAGGCAGGGAGATAACACCACCATTTTATATATAATGAGGATGGAGGTTCACAGAAGTAAAAGTTAGGTGGTTTGTTGGAAGTCATATTTGCAGAAAGTGGTGGAGTCTGGACTAGAACACAGCCTTTATTCTTAGGTCAGTGGTCCCATGTATGGTCTGCATATCACTTTGAAGTGATGACACTATTGGGAAGTATACATTAAGGGAAGCACCTGCCTCCTTTGACAGTGTCAAGCACATCTCACTGTAAAGCCAAAGTACCCCCAAAACATTCTCCTGCTTCAGATTGAGTTCTATGCTCATCCTGGAAATTCTCTTATTGGTCTGAGAGTTGAAAGGGCAAGTTCTTTATCTCATTGTGGGCACCTTCCTTTTTGACATCTTCAGATTCCCATTACCCTTTCTTCCAGGGTCTATTTAGTCTATATGAAAGTAGATCTATCAACCCTTTTTTCTCCCACTCTCACATAGGAAAAATGCAAATTTTAAATATTTCAAACACATTGATCTCAATTTAGAAAAGTATATCACTCTGTTTTCCCCCAGTATTTCTCCCTATTCACATGCTCAAATCTCTCTTATCCTTAAAAAATATCCATTTGATTCTAACCCCTCTTCAAATTACTTCTCAATTTGTCTGATTTTTACAGCCAAGTTTCTTTTTAAAATTTTATCCTCTATCTTCTTTCTTCCCGACCTGTTCTCTCTTTAATTGATCATCCAATATTGTTAGGTTTGCTGATTCATGAATTTACTCCTCTCCATCCTTTGAGGCGGCCAGAGTTGCAGCCCTCCTGATCTCTTGCATTGAACTCAGGCCCCCACCAGTCACCAGTTTCTTTCTAATGGAATCTGTCCTCACATTGCTGCAGAATGAGCTCCCCAGGCCAAACTGATGGTTGCAGTCTCCAATGCAAAGAAGCCTCTGTTGACTTCTCATGACCTATAATACGTACTCCAAATTCCTTAGCTCGGCACACAAGACTCATCACAAGCTAATCCAAACCTCTTTTTCCAGCTTTATTTCCTGTTGTTCTTCCTCTGCTCATAGCTCCACACAGGTGTAAATGCTATTCCCTGTGCCTGGGAAATGCATCCATCCACTCACACCCAGAGCAAGGGGCACCTTTTCCCATCCCCACGTGTGATTCCAAAGGACTCGGATTATACCCCCTTTCAGCAGTTCTTACCATATGGCAATACTGTTTTTCTCTTTATGTGTTTCTTCTCCCTAACTGCTGTATTTGGCTCACTGCCTGGCACATAGTAGGCTCTTCACAAGATTTTCAGTGAATATTGATATGAATAAAGAAATGAATGAATGGAGTCAGGGAATTGGGTAAATTTATTACATAAATATCAATACATCTGCCCTTTTTTTTAACCACAAGAATAAAGAAGTTCAACTTTACAATAAGTAACCTACATGAAAGTGTGTGTGTGTGTGTGTACACATTTGCCCTAGTAACTATTCCCTAAGTGTATTTCAACTACTGTAGTTTTAACAGCTGCCATATATGTAAATATTGCAATAAATTTAAGGTTGCAGTTTTATGGTATAGAAGTGAAAATGAAAAATTCCAGTGAAACACTAGACTGCAGCAGTATCATAGAGGCTAAACATTATAGATCATATCACAAAATGGAAAACCGTATAAAGCAGTGAACCTTTTTTGACCTCTGGCAAAAATGCGCCATTAAGGGACTAATAACACATAGTTTTTATAATTAAAAGATAGAAATATATCACAAACTTTGGATTTTAGTGAATTCTCCATTAAAATAGAATCAACAAAACTAAATATCTAATAATATGTGAATTGTTATTACCCTCTATTCTTTTAATTTTCTAATTTGTCTATTATAGCCATGTGTTATTCTAGTAATGGGAAAACAAAATAAAAAATAGAGTACTTACATAACTGCAGGCTCTTTAGGTCGAAGAAAAGTTAAATAATGGCTAGATGTAATTTTAGCTGCTTATATTTAATATTTTAATTTTATCATTAATACATCTAATTTTTTCTCTCTTTTTAAAATAAGATAGTTTCTTCTAATTTTTAAAAAAATAGACCTAGTTTCTAGAGCAGTTTTAGGTTTATAGCAAAACTAAGAAGAAGGTACAGAAATTTCCCACATGCTCCCTGTCCCCCCACATACACAACCTTTCCCACTATCAAAATACCACAGCAGAGTGGTACATTTGTTATAATCAATGAACCTACATAGACCCACCATTACCACCTAGAGTCCATAACTCACATTAGGGTTCACCCTTAGTGTACATTCAGTGGGTTTGAACAAAGGTAGAGTGACTCGCATTCCCTACTGCAGGACCATACAGAATAGTTTCACTCCCCTAAAAATTCTCTATGCTCCTCCTGTTCATCCTTCTCTCCCCTTTAACTCCTGACAACCACTGATCTTTTTACTCTCTCCATAGTTTTGCCTTTTCTAGAATTCATATAGTTGGGATCATCCAGTATGTAGCCTTTATAGATTGGCTTCTTTCACTTGGTAATATCATTTAAGGTTCCTCCATGCATTTTCATGGCTTGAGAACTCATTTCTTTTTAGTGCTGAGTAATATTCTATTATTTAGATGTACCACAGTTTATTTTTCTATTCACCTACTGAAAGACAACTTGGTTGCTTCCAAGTTGTTTTACAATTATGAATAAAACTGCTAGAAACAACTATATGCAGGTTTTTATGTGAAGCCAGTTTTCAACTCCTTTGGGTAACTACCAAGAAGCACAATTGCTACATAACATAGTAAGAGTATGTTTGGTTTTGTAAGAAACTGCCAAACTTGTCATCCAAGGTGACTGTAGTTTGCTCCTCATTTTAAGAATAATCTGTTTGTTGTAGTGAATTTCTTAAAGACCAAAAAATAAATAAAACCCTAAAGAATATTTAAATTACCCATAATTACACTAACCATAGCAAACCTGTTAATATGCTGACTTATTACCTCCATATGTTTCTCTTACTCAGTCATACAGAGTATACATTTTGTGTCTTTCTTCTATCCCAATCTTTAAGTCTTTCTCTGAATTTTGGAATATTTCCTTAGGAAAATGAGCATCTCCTTAGAGATGATTCCCAAATTTAATTTCTGGCCCTGACCTTTCCACTGAGTTCCAAACTCACATACAAAAATTCTCCCTTAACAACTTCAGACATTTCAAAGTCTAGTGGGCATCTCAACATCAATGGAGCCAAAGCTACAACTGATTCCTCCTCCCACGTCCCTGCACTGACACTTACCTGCTGAACCTCTCCCTCCCAAGTGTTCCCATCTCATAAAATGACCCCAAAATGGGCCTAATTGCTTAGGTCAGTAACCCAGGGGTCATTCTGAATTTTTCTCCTTGCACTCCCCTACATCCACCTGTTGGCACTCCTTCCAAATTATGTCCTGCAAACCTGTCTGCCTCTCTCTTTGTGCCTGCCACAACTCTAGTCCAGGCCCCAACATCTCTTCTCGAGATTGCTTCAATCACCTTCTCACTAACATGGTCATCAGTACAATACAAGTCCTTTTGACTCATCATATGACTCAAAAGTGTCAATCTGCACACTCAGATTGAGATCTAAATTTTTTAAGACATTTAAGGCCTGTGCCTACCCTTTTATCTCTTTCCATTTTTCAGTACTATACTGGCAAATGTTTAAAAAGTGGGAGTAATAAAAGCTGTTTGGTAGCATTTGCTGATTTCTCTGAATGATTTCAAGCTACTAGCATGGTGTCACTGAACGTGGGGTTGGAAAGAGTCCTATATTCAGCTCTTGGGAGGCAATCTGAGCAGGTTCCAGCCTACAACCAGGACTCCAGCATAGAAGTCTTCTTTTTGTGCCTGAACACCTCACTTTCTTTCCTACCTTAGAATCTTTGCATCTGTTCCACCAGGACCACACATGGCTGGTTACATCTTGTCATTAACTTGTCAAGCTGAAATATCACCTATGATGACTACTTTGATGTGTCAACTTATCTAGGATACAGCGCCCAGTTGTTTGGTCAAACACCAGTCTAACGTTTCTATGAAGATATTTTTTTAGATGTGATTATTATTTCAGTCATTTAGATTTTAAGTAAAGCAGATTAAATTCCATTATATGAGTGAACCTCATCCAATTAGTTGAAGACCTTAAGAGAAAAGACGGAGGTCCCCAGAAGAGAAAAGAATTTTGCCTCCAGACTGCCTCCATTCTCAAGACTGCAACATAAACCCTTCCCGGGGTTTTCAGCCTCCAACCTACCCTGAAGATGTTCAACTTGATAGCCTCACATGCATGTCAGCTAATTCCATAGAACGTCTATATCTATCTATTGATCTCAATTGATGGATAGATAGATGATTGATAGATCTCTAACCTACTGGTTCTTTTTCTCTGGACAACACTAATACATCACCTCTTGAATAAGAATTTCCCTGAAAACCCCCTGGTCACTCTCTAACAAACTTATTTTCTTTGCTCTATGTATCACTTTCTATAATATCTTGTCTGTTTATTTGTTTATGTACATGTTTATTGTCTGTTCTCCCCCTGGTCCCATGAGAATGTAAGTCCTATAAGAGCAAACACCTGGCCTATCTTGTTAAGTGCTCCATCACCACCTCCTAGTATAACATTCAGCATGAAGGAGGCATTTTAAAAAAAAGTTTGTTCAATGAGTAATTCTTAGAAGTGTAATTAGTCAAAAAGATATATTTAAAAAATTTGGTTTTTTTACATGTTCAAAAATATTTATTAATCACTTTCTATGTATCTGTGCAAAAGTATAAATATATATGCAAATATACATTAGAAACATATTGGATAGAGACTGCCTACACTGTTTTGCATCTTGGTGTTCCACTTAATTTGATAGCATGCATATTTTTGTGCATATTCCTATAAACTATAATTCTTCAGGAACATCATTTTTAATAACTGCATAGCAATCCATTTTGTAGGTAGCAAAATGTATCAATATTTTGTGGACTTGTACATTTCTGTCAATTTCTCTTTTTTTAAATTTTTTTATTATGTTATGTTAATCACCATAATCACCATTATGCTATGTTATGTTAATTACATCATTAGTTTTTGATGTAGTGTTCCATGATTCATTGTTTGCGTATAACACCCAGTACTCCATGCAGTACGTGCCCTCTTTAATACCGATCACCGGGCTAACCCATCCCCCCACCCCCCTCCCCTCTAGAACCCTCAGTTTGTTTCTCAGAGTCCATAGTCTCTCATGGTTCGTCTCCCCCTCCGATATCCCCCCGCTTCATTTTCCCCTTCCTGCTAAAACTCTTACTATCTTAAATGCCTTATAGAAAGCTTGTAGCAACTAAAACTACCACTATCAGTATCAGACTGACTCTCAACATTTCTTCATTTACATAATAAGTGATTGTTTTGGAAAGGCTCTGATAAGGTAAGTAACTACTTAACCATCCTCTATTGCTTACAAGTCCATTACTAGAAAGAGAATCTTTGGATTAGGAAATATGATATACAGACATGGCCCAAGAATGATAAGGACACCTCTTTACTTTTCTCCTGAATGACCAACTGTGCATACGAAGGCTATTGCTGATGGATTTTAGAAAGTTCTCCCTTTTCCACCATCTTGGTTTTATTTTTTTCTCTCCATCATAGTCCTGAGGTCAGGAAGGGATCCTACAGTAAAGAGTCATGATCCTGCCGAAAAAAGATGGGATGGAAAAAAATGATTCATCCAGGCCCAGTATCACATTGAAACATCAACCTGGAATAAACTTGCTCATATAAGATAGCACTTGTGCTGTCTCTTTCTTCTTCTTGACCAATCCTTCTATCATTCATCGACTGGGGACTCACAAGGAAGGTTGGGTGACAAAACTAACCTTCTGGGGGCAGGGTAAGGTATGCATGAAATCCGATTGTACTTTCCTTATTCCCTACCCAACTAGTCTGTGGGTCATGGAGTTATCTTATTTTAAGTTGATATATAGTTGAAATGTATTTGGTAGTGAGGGCAAACACATTTTATTGTTTTTATTAGTCACATACATATTCCTTGTCAATGAATTCTATCTACAAGCGTCGGTCCATTTTCCTATTGGCAAATTTTTTTTTTTCTCCCTTGGTGGTTACTTCCCTTTTTCTAAATTCTGGGCTCAGATTACTATTTATATAAATTATTTCTTTTTGGGGCACCTGGGTGGCTCAGTCATTAAGCGTCTGCCTTCGGCTCAGGTCGTGATCCCAGGGTCCTGGGATCGAGCCCCGCGTCGGGCTCCCTGCTCTGCGGGAAGCCTGCTTCTCCCTCCCCCACTCCCCCTGCCTGTGTTCCCTCTCTCACTGTGTCTCTCTCTGTCAAATAAATAAAATCTTTAAAAAATAATAATAATAATAAAAATAAATTATTTCTTTTTGTAGTTTTATTTCTTGACATTACTTTATAATGTATCTGAAATTCATTTGGCTGTAATAATAAGACCTAGTTCATTTAACCACTCTCACAGAATCATTCATTAAATTTCTTCCTGTGTGGTTTATTTGATTTTTAGTTTCAGTTTTATTAAATGATTTCATTTGGTTTGCTAGCATTATTTTTATTTGTGATGTTAACTATGACATGTAGAAAATGCTTACAATTATTGAGATTTGTTTCTAGATCTCTTTTTCTATCTCTTTGATCTGCCTTTTGATTCTTGAACCTCGGATACTCTGCCGTGTTATTACAGTTCTGTATTGTTTTTAGTAGCCAGTAGAGCAAGTCCCCCAGCATTTTTTTTTTCAAAAATTTCTTTGATTTCTTGCCTTTTTATTCTTCTGGATGCTTATGAAGTCAAGCAAATCTGACTAGGATTTGTGCTATTAATAATATTACCTCTATAACCTAATTTGAGAAAAATTGCCATCTTCACAACACTAGGGCTCTTATCTATCAATAGTAGTAGAGAGATAACTACTCTTTATTAAAATAATTATAGTAAAGAGGTTAAAAGACAAGGATGATCAAAACTACAGAGAAAATATTAGATAAATGCCCACTTTCTAGATTCAAGGCCAAAATGCCAATCTCCCCATTTTCTACCCTAACACAACTGAACATTCTCACTCTTACTGCACCCACACTCTTCGTGATGAGAAAGATTTTGTCTTCTTTCAACTCTTCCATGTACGCTGTAGATTCAGATCACTTATGTGAATTCTCCACTGCATCTATAACATTGTACGCCTGGAAAATGCATTTTAGCTTCCATTTGAAGGGCAAAGGAAGAATCATATATCTAATAACATAGGCAGGAGATTATGAAAGGGAGAAGGAAAATGATCAAATTCAGCTAATCTCATAACTCTCTTCTTTAAACAAGGGTGAACTAAAGCTAAAAGCACTCAGATGTATGGGCCAATTCTCTCCCTGATCCTGGAGAGTTAAAGGTTGCATGTTCCCCATGTAAGGCTTGCTTCACGAAGGAAACCACAGTGAATCTATTATGTGAGAGCTCTTATTTCAGGATGTTGCTGCAAGAATTCCTTAGAGTTTTTCCTCTAACCTTGAGCAATCCCTCTAGACATCATTCACCAGTCACACACAACGATATATAATCATGCATTACAAAAAGTTTTCTTTATCTTCAATTAGATTACAAAACACTATTTTTTCAAAAATGTTTTTAGTGATTCTTCCCCCTAAGGTTTATAATTATTGCTTTTATTTATTACTGTATGGACAACCAGAATTCTCACATTAAGAGAATCTCTCAGTGAACTTCAGCTCTGGCCATTCTGTGTAAGTGCTAGCATAAATACCTGATTTTTGTTTGATTACTTATAAGGGCTGGACTATGGAGTCTGAGTTTCCCAATGCATTTTTTTCTTTTTTATTGGATGTTTTGGAAATATTATAAGAACAAAAGATAAAGCATAGAAATTCGGGCAAATGTGGCTTCTGATGAAAATAAATCTGACTATTCCCCAAATATGAATTTCTTATAACTAATTTCCTTCTTACTAAAGAAAAATTACTTCCTTGGCTCCTAGCAAAAGAGTCAATATTAGGAAATGTTTCCCAGGGACATAAATACTGGACTTTTTCAGAAAAACAAAATTTTTTTCTCAAGTGAGATTAATGATTATATTAATTCATTGGATAATGACAATTCTTTTTCCCTTCTACTCTTCTACTCTACTCAACGAATAATTGCAACACTTTCAATCTAAGAAATGGCTCAATCTATTTGTTTGATCATGTTTTGTGATTATATCATATAATTTCCATGCCTGCCTGTCAAGAAGCATATTGAGTTGAGAATTATTAATTTTGAGAAAAGCAGTATATACTATTGCTAGCTTCCCTTTCAAATATGAGACTAAAATCTTTAGAGCCTCTTAGAGGTAATTGCCATCAACAAGGAATTCTTACATTAGCATATATGTACATTTATAATTTTAATAAATTAAGAACATCATAAAACTCACACTGTATACTAAATATATGAATTGTGTTCTAAAGCCTCTATTAATTGCAAGATCAAATCAAGACTTCAAACATGAAAATGAATCTAATACAAATTACTACTTGGAGGTAGTATGTTATGGGATTCTATCATCATTCTCTGTGCTTTGACTGGAAGGTTTTCTACAGTTTGGGGCCCAAGGATAGAGCTAGGAGAACACTGCATAATAATTGAGTAAAGGATTAGAAAAGGTGGCATTAGAATACACTCACAGCCTACCTCTTTCATTGCCAGGGCTTTTAGGGCATCCTTAGAAACAGTACATTTTACCTAAAATATTTAGACAAAAGCAAATATTGAAGAAAAAATTGTACATTCTGAAAAAATAGTTCAAATCATGTTTAAAGTGCTTGTGTCCACCCACAAAGAAGAATAGATTTAAGACATTAGATATAATCAACTGACATTTTGTTAAGTGATTATGTGCTACCTCTAATAAAGGGGAATAGGGTTTCTGTGGCATTTTTTAAGTGAACAAACCTATTTTTATAAAACATGAAAAAATCTTTATAACCAATAACAAGGGGATCTGGTATATGCAGCATCAACATTCATTTATTTGTACATTTTTATTACTAATTTAATACATACCAGATAATGATTTAAAAAAAATGTCAGTGGTTCCTATTGTTTACTAGATCTGTGGTTCTCAACTGTAGCTGATTTACCTAGAAAACTTTTTAAAAATGCTTGTGCATGAATATCTCCCCTGATTTACAATTAAATCAGTATCTCTGGGAGGTGGAACCCAGGTATCAGTGAATCCAATGAGTAGCTAGTTGAGAATAAATATCAGATGCCTGTATTTGGCATTCAAGGCCTTAGCTGTTCAAGCCTTGGCTCTCATTATTTTCCTATATGAACTTATGTTTTACTCAGAATGACCTAATAACTATAATTGCTTTGTATTTTCCAATCTCTCTATACATCTTTGCTAATACTATTC
This sequence comes from Leptonychotes weddellii, assembly GCF_054177405.1. NCBI lineage: Eukaryota > Metazoa > Chordata > Mammalia > Carnivora > Phocidae > Leptonychotes > Leptonychotes weddellii. The sequence continues at coordinate 102,310,246 of NC_138376.1, read as the reverse complement.
CTTCTTTAGATTCACATATCTCCTACCAAAGGCTAACCACTAATTATGAAACAAATAATTATCGAGCACCTACATGTTCAGTCTTACCATTCTATGGTAGTATTTACATGGCATGCAATAATGCACTTCACAGCCAAGTGGTAATGTGGGTAACTTAAAATGCAAGAATAAGATGGGACTATGATAACAGACACAGAAGCTGTTATGAAAATACATTGTAAGGGCATCTTGTCCAGACTTAGGAGTTCTAGAAAGCTTCCAAGAGGCTGAACCTTAAGAGATGAGTGGAAGTCACTTAAAAGAGGTAAAAGGATGTCCAGAAGAAGGAAAAACATGTGCGATGTCTTGGAATTAAGGGAAAGCATGAGTTCTTTCAGGGCTAGAGAAGGGGGTGCAAGATGGGAAATAGTAAGCAAACAGAGAGAGAAAACCAGAGACCAGATTATTCAGAGTTTATCTGTGTGTGTTAAGGTCTTGGACTTTAATTCAAGAACAATGGTGAGCCAGGGAAAGGTTTTAAGAAAATATATGCAGTTTAGAAAGATCAAGTTTGTGGAGGCAAAATGGATGGGGTGGGGCTGGACTGGAGACATGGAAACCAGGTAGAAGGTTATTGCGGTAATTTGAGATGGGGCAGTCGGTAGATTGAGCTGGGACACTGTCTGGCGCCCAGTTGGACATGCAGAATTGTTCTTCATAAGAAACTCTCTAGAAAGTGGAAGAGAACGTTTTCAGAGTCTTCTGCATAGAGGTGGTGGTTGAAGTCATGTAGGAAGAGTTTTCCAAGCAAAATAAGTTGGAAGAGGGCTACGAACAGAATCACAGGAAATACTGACTCACAAGGGAAAGATCAGAAAGAGGCATGAGATCAAGAGCAAAGTACTGAAGGAAACCAGGAATTGACAAAGGCATCAAGTATCAATGTGTTAAATAAGACAAGCTTCTCAAAATTCTTGACAAACTTGCCTGTGAGTAGCGTAGGCATCTTTTCTTGTATTATATTGCATATTTATGTGAAATTGGAGCACTGATTAACTTAATTTTGCATATCTCATCTTAAGCAGGTAGAAGTTGAGTTCAGTGTAATAATAAAAAAAAAGAAATTAGAAAAAAATTGAAAATTTTAAAATAATGACTACAAAAAGGGAATGCAGAAGGAGATAATGGCAGGAAAATAAAAGCATGATCTTAACAATTGATTGAGATGAGGAACAGCAAACATATTCTCTACTTTTTAAAGATGGCAGCTATAAAGAAAGAGTTGTCCCTGTTCCAGGTAAGACAGATCACAGGTGCTCAGATACTGTATGATTTCCCCTCTGTAGAGCTCTTCAAAATTGTAATTAAATGTAACTATATTATTAGTTAATTAAAGTCAGACCCCTTCCCAGGCTAGAATATAAGCATCTAAAGGTCAAGGACTGAATCTGTATCTCCAGTTACCAGAATAATATCTGGTATGTGAAACAAGCTTATTAAATAGTTACTGATCACACTAGGGAGGGGACAGAAGTCCATAGGAAAAGTGCTGAAAGAGAAAACTTGAGATGAGGGGAGGTGGGATTCAGAGATATGGGAAGTGTAGTCCAGCATGCAGGAGTCAACATTGTCAAAATTCAAAAAAGCTAATCAGAGGGTGGACACATGTCCTGGTTCGCCTAGGACAGTCTTAGTTATCTGTTACCCTAGCGTAATGATTAAAACTCCCTCATTTCATTCTCAAAATGTGTCCATTTGTATGATAAATAATACAGATATTTGGGTGGACTATTTGGTAAAAAAAAATCATATATACATATTAAAATAATAACAATTCTCCTTATATTTCATTCAGGATGAAGGTTTATGGTAAGTAAATTATGATAAATAGAAATTAACATAAACTACCAATCATTTATAAAACTTAAGATGTGTTAGATTTCATTGATAATCTCTTTATTTGGCTAATGACTATCATGATTGTTTTACTGCAAGAATATAAAACTGCTCAGAGTCTTGTTTTTATTCTCCTATATCCTATTTTTCTCATGACACAGCGGAATTTTTAGGAACCTAACTCTGCTTTCTTTCTTTCTTTTTTTTTTTTAAAGATTTTATTTATTTATTTGACAGAGACACAGTGAGAGAGGGAACACAAGCAGGGGGAGTGGGAGAGGGAGAAGCAGGCTCCCCACTGAGCAGAGAGCCCGATGCGGGGCTCGATCCCAGGACCCTGGGATCATGACCTGAGCCGAAGGCAGTCGCTTAACGACTGAGCCACCCAGGCACCCCCTAACTCTGCTTTCACTGAAGACACTAACACATTGTTTTGTTACTTCAAACAGCTGTGTGTAAACTCCATTCTTGAACACCAACCACCTAAATTTGCAAAGCCTTTGGAATCCTTAAGATCAAAGCATCTTCTAACTGTACATTTCTATTATTAATTGGAATGTGAATTTAAAAGTTGGCCTGGTGGGTAGAATTGAATTGCACTGCTGATTTTATTAAGCTGATCAAACCTCACTAACTTGTAGCAATTCTTTTCTATCTACTGTTCAGGATAAACAGATGCTCAAACTAATCCCAGAAAATACCAAGTAATAACTTTTCATTTCAGTGCGGGCCATGACAGGCACAGGTGAGGACAGTTAAGCTATCCTGCTGCTCAAAGCAGCCAGCAATCTCTCTAGAATCCCGTTATTCCTGCAGCTGATGCCCCAGTTAGGTGAATAGCTGGAATTTTTCCTTGCCGGGAGATGCTATAAATTTGTCTTATTCTTTTTGTATCCATAATACCTGGTGTAAAGTAGTTGTTAATGATCAAATATTGAATAATGATACACGGGCATTGTTTTTGTTTTGTTTAGCAAGTTTTTTACACAGCGGAGCAAAATTTAGATAGCACACACATATCATTTAAAAATGTTTATTGAACTGTTAAGATTATTATCTGCCTAGTTCCCTGAAAAGAATTTGGGAGATCTTGTCATGAAAGTCATTTATCAGTTGTTTTAAGAAGTAAATGAGGCTATAATTTTGAAAACTGTTCTTGGTTTGACAAATTTTCATCATCATCATCATCATCATCATCATCATCATCACAGTAATCATTCCAACACTAAAAGATAAATGGTCACATAGGGAAGGAGCTGTATAGAGCTCATTGCACCAATATAATAAAAAAAAACTAAGTTCCATTCTCAAATTGCTTGGCCAGACTTCAACGCTAGTATTACCTTGTTTACTGACCATCATGCCTCCAACTGTTGTGTGTTAACTCATTTCTGTTCCTGGTTCTATTAACTCACTAATTTTGTGAATACAGAGAAGTCACTTTAACTTACTGAGCCTCATTTTTTTTTAATCCATAAAATGCCACCATTGTCTGCTCCTCTAAGACCTTATAGTTACCTCTGTTATTAGAACTGTGTCAAGTGCTGTTCTCATCTGTTTACTTCTACTAACTCATTTTATCTTTACAATATGATGTAAGTTTTCCTCCATTCTTTCCCTTACTTTGTTTCATAGCAAATTTAAGCCCCTTTACAAAGTCACACAGTTACTAAGAAAGAGTCAGGATTTGAACTCAAGCAGTTTGGTGCCAGAATCCAAACTCTAACCACTGTTTTCCACTTTATTTTATTTTACTTCGTTTTAATTAAATGAGCACACAACTCTCTTCACCACTAGAGTAAGAGCTCCTTATGGCCAACTACTGTACTTTGTTAATCTTTTATCTTCCTCATACTCAAGTATTTTGTTAGTTCCTAGCACATAGTGGATGGGCCATTAGTGTTTGTCAAATGCATGGATGAGTATTTGCCCTGCTATCTCAAAGGGATTTAACTCTTGTGATTAGGTTATGCTAGATTGCAAAGGTGAAGGAATTTTGCAGATAAATTAAGGCCCTTAATCGGTTGGCTTTGAGTTCATCAAAAGAGAGATTACCTTAAGTGAGCCTGACTTCAGCAGATAAGCCATTTAAAAGGGACTCAAAGCAGCAATAGAGACTTCCTATTGGCCTTGAAGGAGTAAACTGCCATGACATGCAGAGGAATCACATGACAGGAAATGGCTGATGGTCTCTAGGAGCTGAAGACTTCAGTCCTATGCCACAAGGAACTGAACTCTGTCACCAACCATGATTTGGAAGAGAGCCCTGAGCCTTAGACAAAATTGGAGCCATGACTGATGGTTTGTAAAGTTAGCCTGGAGAGACCCTGTGTAAAGGGCCCAGCTAAACCCATGGCCAGACTCTTGACCCATGGAAACTGTGTGATAATAAATGTATATTGCTTTTAGTTGCTGAGTTTGTCATAATTTCTTGTGACCAAAAGGAAACTTGTCCAGGGCACTCTAACATTAGAATTTTGGTTCTGTTGAATTCCTAGAGTTTGCATGCTTCAGTGGCTGGAAACATGAAGCAGAAGACAGAAGGCAAGGGCTCAGAGTGATTTAACTAGAATAAAACATGCTTGCTGGAAATCTGTTCGCATTTCTCCTACCCCCAACTCTGCTTTGGACATCAAGTACTGGGAAATCAGTTATTCCTACTCCCTAGCACATGGCATCCATCATCATCGGTCTGCACTCCCTCTTGTTTTATTTTTCTCTCCTTATTTTGGATCCCTACCACTATTCCCTTCCCCTCCACTGGCACCCTCTTTAATGTTTTGCTACATGTCCTTGGCTGTGTAATGACCCGCATATAGTATAGTGTTATTGAGCTATTGTCTGTGTGTGCCCTTACTTTATATAAGTGATACTGTACAATAATTCTTATTCTATTTCTAATTTTATTCTATCATTTTATCTATCATGTTTGTGATTTAATGATCTAGCCACAGTGGTACTATTAATTTGTTGTTTCTCACTGTTGCTGCATGTTGCTGAACATACCACTTATCTATTCCCCTAGTTTTTGGACCTCCAGGTAGCTTCCAGCCCTCTTTTCCCACCCACAGTCCTGTGACAAACATCTTCAAACATGCCTACATATGGACATGTGCTAGAGAAATGCTTAAGAGTGGTATTGATGGATCCCAGGGAATGTACTTAGTTTTACTGAGTGCTGTCAGTTTGTTCTCCAGAATAGCTAGTTTACATTCCAACCAATGGTGCATGAGAATTCCTACTTTCCCATAATCTTACCAAAAGAGTATTACATAATTTTCTAGTTTATTTAATCTGATGGGTGTAAAATCTTACCCCATTAACTATTTGAGTTTCCCTTTCTGTAACATGCCAGTTTATTTACTTTGCCTATTTTCCTCCCTCTCGCTCTTCTTCACCCTCCCCCCCATTACCCTCTTCTTTCTTTCCCTTTTCTGATTTGCAGAAGTTTTTTATGCATCAGATATTAATTGGTTCATCTAGTTATTGTAATTATCTTTTTTAAACTTGTCACCTGTTTTATTCTTAATTATGATATACTGATCTTTTTTTCTTATGACTTTGAGGTCTTTTTTTGTAAAGTCTTCCTCACCCCAGTATCACAATTTTTTTCTTTCACATTTAGTTTTTTTATTCAGTTTGGAATTTATTTTTGTACACATTGTGAAGAAGACACACAATTTTATTTTTCTCTCTGTAATGAACTAATTTCCCCAAAAACATTCAATTAGCAAGCTATTCTTTCCCCCACAAATTTGTGGTACCACTTTTTAATCATGTATCAACTATTATTCAGCACAGACTAATTTCTGAGCAATTTATTCTGCTTCATTGTTCTGTTTGTTTCTGTGCTAGTTCCACTCTGTTTTTTTGGTTTTTTTTAAATAATGATAACTATGTAATATGTGTTAAGTCTGGGTCGGTAAGAAGAAGATGCCAAAATGAGGGGCCAGGAGAGCCATCAAACCATAATGCCAGTCTCACCTCAAGTGCAGAAGAAAGGTGAAGAAGAAAGCTCTTAAGCTGCCATGAAGTTCTAAGGAGAGTTTGGCAAGGCTGTTCAAGAGTCCTGGAACCAAAGTTGGCCATCAGAAGCATTCTGTGTCTCCCAGTAATGGGCTTGCCCTATTATCCCCTTATGTCTTACTCATTTCAGGCTGATATGACAAACATAACCTTGACTGGAGGGCTTAAACAACAAATATTTATTTCTCACAGTTCTGGAGGCTGGGAAGTCCAAGATCATGATACTAGCATATCAGGTGTCTGGTAAGAGCCTGCTTGCTGTTTGCAGATGGCCATCTTCTCTTGTATCCTCCCTCACATGCAAGAAACCAGGAAAGGAAGCAAGGTCTCTAGGGTCTCTTCTTTTAAGGACACTAATCTCATTCCTGAGGGCTCCAGCTTCACGACCTAATCACCTCTCAAAGTCCATCCTCCAAATACCTTCACACTGGGGACTAGGTTTCCACCAATGAGTTTTGGGAGACACATTCAGTCCATAGCATCTGCCATGCTCAATACTTGATAGGGAGCAAGTATGTCCTTGAGCACAAACACACCAATGGATTTCAGAGTGAAGCAGCTGGGGGCTGGGTCAACTGATCAGACTTCTGAGAGGTGCATCCTTTTACTGCAAACTACAATCCACATGTGGATTCAAGAGCGAATCTTCTTTTCAAGACTGATTTAGCAATTCTCAAGTCTGTATTTTTTCAAACTAATTTTAGAGTAGTTTGTCAATTCTTAAAATAACCTAGTGGAATTTATATTGGAATTGTATTGAACTTTTGGAATAATTTGGGGAAAATATATATCTTTAAAATGTTAAGCTTTCCCATTCACAAACATATCATACCATTTATTTATTCAGGTGTTCTTTTAAGTAGTTTAGTAGGTTTTAAAATTTTTTCCATAAAAGCCTGTGTATTCACTGTGGTTAAATTATATAACTTAAAAGACTGATTGCTACTGCAAAGACTATTCATCATTTATCTGGTTTATTACTCCTTAACACATAACTGCTTTGTGTTTTTGTGTATTACAAATAAGAAACAATCCATTTTTTTTTTGGCTTAAACTCTGTCCTTAGATTTTCCATCTCTACCATTTAAGTGGACAAGTCTCTTTTTACAAAGGAGTTCCACCATTTCTTTTCTTTTAATTTTATTAGTTTATTAGTTAATTAATTTATACTTATCAGTAAAATTATTTTGAAATATATATAATCACTAAACAACAAAAGCTTCCAACTCTAAGTCTCAATGCAAAAATTGACGCTTTCTGGTTCCCTCTACTGTCAATTTGACATAGTACATCTGTTTTTATCATTGACTTTGGTTGTTTTTGTAGTTTCTGGAAATATTGAATTTTCATTTCCCCCTTAAAATTTCCCCATGATTTTTAGGCCATCTATCGGCCACTTTCCTTTAGCTCAATAAAGACTTAAGAACAGTGTCTGCCTAATCCCCTATCACCATATAAATAGGCAATAAAGAATTTACAGCGAGGTCAAATCTTATGGGGAAAATATTTAAAAGATCATTAAAGTAATTATTCCCTGGAAGCCAAGGTAATTGTTTTGAAATCAGATTTTTAGAATCGTATAGCTATTGAATGAGCATGAAGTCAAGAGAGTTAAGCACAAAAAGTATGTCTTTGGCACTACATTTAGCAGCCTTCCAAAAAGATGGTTTAGATTTCATTGTGAAATCATACAAATGAAATGGCATGCATCATGTTATTGGATTTACAATCGGGCTGAAGATAAAGGTATAAAGTTCTCCTCTGGTTCACCTGACTTGCTCTGAGTTGTTGATCAAGTCAACTTTCTTGATGGCTAGATTTTCTGGTTATGCTATACTTGTCACCCACTTAAGGATGCCTTAGGCAAGGAAAAAGGAACTCAACCTGATGCACTGGGGCTGCTCAGTAAATGTATAATTCCCTCCCAGGCTGTTATGTATACAAACCTTTCAGATAGCTTATTTGGGTCCTTGTTGGCCAGGCCCTTGGGGACAGCATGGATGGCCCCATGTAGCACTCACCATTGTAAATAGGCTCCCATGCCACAAACGAGAGAAGTCAGGCACCAAAGAACCACTAAGCAGCAACATCTTCAAGCATTTACTATTTCTGTCCAGGGTGAAGACTTAATGGATAAAGAATGTTGAATAAAGTACTTAGGAAACGCAGGAGAGCATGTAAGTGCCAAATTATCAGAAGGATTACTTACTGGCCAAATGTAAACGTTAATACACAACCCCAGGATATGATAATTTATGTATTTATTTCTAACAAAAACATGACTGAAGACCTAGTGTTGACTGATTAAATTACATTGGAGGGTGATTTGTTTTCTATTGCTCTCATAACAAACTACCACAAATTCAGTGGCTTAAAACAACACAGACTTCAATGAATCATGGAACACTTCATCTAGAACTAATGATGTAATGTATGGGGATTAACATAAGAATAAAAAAAAAAAACAAAAAAACAACACAGACTTACTATGTTACAGTTCAGTCAGTGAATCAAAAGTCTGAGTGAGCTTGACTGATTTCTTTGATCCCGGTCTTACAAGGTCAAAATCAAGGAATCCTCTAGCCTGGCTCTTACCTGGAGGCTCTTACCTGGCTCTTTTCCAGACTCACTCAGGTTGTTGGCAGAATTCAGTGGCATGCAGTTGTAGAATTGAAGTCCCCATTTTTTTCTGCTGGCTATTAGGGGTCATTCTCAGCTTCCAGAGGCTGCCCATATTCCCTAGTTCGTGTCCTCCTTCATTTTCAAAGCCAGCAGTCTTGGGAGTTCTTTTCACCCTTCAAACCTCTTTGACCTTCTCTTCTGGCTTATCTGCCCTATCTCCAACTAGAAAAGCTTTCTGGTTTTGAGAACTCATTTGATTAGATTGGGCCCACCTGGATAATGAGGACACATTCTCTCCTTAATTACCTCTGGAAATCCCTTTTGCTATTTCACATAATAGTCACAGGCTTCAGGCATTAGGGTATGGACATCTTTGGAGGTCACTCTGCTGACCACAGAAGGTAATTTATAAGGGATAAATCAATCCACTGGATCTGGTTTGTGTGCACCCACATTTTGGCATGTCTGGGAAGAGGCATTCTTCTGGGGAAGAAATTCGTTATATGATGTTTCCAATATATGGCTCATCTATAAATCACCTTCCAGTTGAGAACAGAGTTCCATAGCCCTTGTAGTATCTTTCTTCCCCATGAACCTGTCAGAGATCAGGGTTCTTCAATCATGCACAAGACCAAACAGAAAATGTGCTAATTTAGTGGATTTTGTAGTTTTTAGTCTCTGAAATGCCTCAGCAGTATTATTCAAAATTCGTTATCCCAATCTCTGGCTTTGGTGCCCACACTGATGTAAAATTATCTCCTGGAAAGGAATTTTTAAAGTAAAATAGAAGTAGACAGCTCTCCAGGCAGAATTTTTTAGCTTACTGTATGACATTGGTGTAAACAGTGCTTTTTGGATTAGATCTTTTGTGCCTAGTGCCTCTTGGACTCAGAGTTACCAAAATCTAATGAAAATTTCTATTATTTAAAGTAGCTTGGGGGCACCTGGGTAGCTCAGTTGCTTAAGCATCTGACTCTTGGTTTCAGCATAGGTCATGATCTCAGGATCATGGGATCGCGCCCTGCATGGGGCTCTGTACTCAGTGGAGAGTCTGCGTTAAGAGTCTCTTCCTCTCCCTCTGCCCCTCCCACCATGCTCACGTGCATTCTCTTTCTTTCCCTCTCCCTCTCACAAATAAATAAATCTTTTGAAAAATAAAGCAGTTTAGACAATAGAAATGAGGAATTCATTAGAAGGAAAGTCCCCAAGGACAAAGGTAAAGGAATTTATTCACTGATGCATACTAAGCTTCTAGATAGTCCCTGGCACAGAGTAAGCGTTCAGGCAATATTGGTTAAACAAATGAACGAATGAAGGAAAGGAATGCTATTATCATATGCAAATTAATTAATCTAATCTGGACAATATTCTGTGATTTTGTTTTTCTGTGTTGTATAAAAGTTGATGACCTGATGTAAAAATAAATACATATAAGGTGATATCTTTAGCGGAGGCCTTTGTATAGTTTTTAATTTTATTTATTTATTGATTGATTTTATTCAAAATTTTTTTATTATGTTCAGTTAGCCACTGTATAGTACATCATTAGTTTTTGATGTAGTGTTCAATGATTCATCAGTTGCATATAACACCCAGTGCTCATCACAACATGTGCCCTCCTTAATACCCATCACCCGGCTACCCCATCTACTCCCATCCCCCTCCCCTCTGAAACCCTCAGTTTGTTTACTGGGGTCCATAGTCTCTCATGGTTTGTCTCCCTCTCTGATTTCTCCCCCTTCAGATTTCCTTCCCTTCCCCTAGGGTCCTCCATGCTATTGCTTATGTTCTGCATATGAGTGAAACCATATGATGATTGTCTTTCTCTGCTTGACTTACTTCACTCAGCATATTCCCCTCCAGTTCCATCCATGTCGATGCAAGTGGTGGGTATTCATCCTTTCTGATGGCTCAGTAATATTCCATTGTATATATGACCACAACTTCTTTATCCATTCATCTGTTGAAGGGCATCTCAGCTCCTTCTACGGTCTGGCTATTGTCGACATTGTTGCTATGAATACCACCTTACACCAGTTAGAATGGCAAAAATTAACAAAACAGGAAACAACAAATATTGGTGAGGATATGGAGAAAGGGGAAACTTCTTAAACTGTTGGTGGGAATGCAAGCTGGTACAGCCACTCTGGAAAGCAGTATGTTAAAAATATTTAAACATTTTTTTAATGTTCCTCAAGATGTTAAAAATAGAGCTACCTTATGACCCAGCAATTGCACTACTAGGTATTTATCCCAAAGATATAGATGTAGTGAAAAGAAGGGGCACATGCACCCCAATGTTCATAGCAGCAATGTCCTTAATAGCCAAACTGTGGAAGGAGCTGAGATGCCCTTCAACAGATGAATGGATAAACATTTATTTATTTTACAGAGTGAGCGCGTGCGCAGGGGACAGCAGCAGAGAGAGTCTTAAGCAGACTCTGTGCTGAGCACAGAGCTGGACATGGGCTCAATCTCACAATCCTGAGATCACAACCTGAGCCGAAACCAAGAGTCAGAGGCTTAACCAGCTCCATCACCCAGGCACCCCTGTATAGTTTTTTTTTAAATCATAGCTTATTATAGATCTGTTATTACAATATGACAAGCTCCACAACTACCTTGTAAACTGAATTATCTCAGTGCATGAATGAAAGAGTGTTTGATCATCCCTGAATTCTGAATTATATGTACTAGCAAGATGAAAGGGAAAGACTCGAAATTGACCCTTACATAATGACAACACTTCACTGGGCTCATTATCTGAAATCTCCATGTTTATAAGACTATTGCTCACATTTGTTCCGTTTCAAAATTTCTATTTGAAAAAATGCATGGCAAAAGGGAATAGAAAGTGATATGCTGAAATATTAATGGAGGCAAGACCATGGATGATTATTTTTGTTTATAATTATAAAGAAATACTAGGAGCATAGGAATACATTTTACTCTTATAATCAGAACACAGTATCATCCACAAAGGAGCAAAGAACTAGTCTTGGGACCTCCCCTGACACCAGTGACAGTTTCCTAATGGCCATTAAAGTGGTACAAGAGGCAAAAAGGAGGATTTCACAGACAACACAGAACTAAGATGCAAACTACAGAAAGAAAGAAATCAAGATTTGATAAGCCAATCAATGTTTCTTAATAGCTTAGTCTTTCATCATGTTTTATGTTAATGTTTATATATTCACAATAATTATAAATTAGATGAAAATAAGTATAAGGCAGAAGGAATTAGTTAATGCTTTTAAGGACTTGTATGTCTTCAGTTCGTTGAGTTTGACAGACCGCTACAAAATGGGTCAGAAAACATCCACAAGGCAGGTGACTAGGAAAGTTTCCATTCACTATGCTTTCCTCCCTTGCATCTGGTAAAGTGGAAAAAATTACCATATAGTCTTCTGGGGGAATGTGTACTTCCCTCTGGGGTATTCTGCATGGAAGTGTGAATGAATAGAAAATGATTATCAGAAAATCAAAGATTTTAAAGTTTACAAAATCTATATTTCTCATCAACCCAGATTAAAGTTTGCATCCTTCAAGAGAAAAGACGGTTTGAGAATTTGGACTGACAATCAGTTACATCCTATAACTGAGAGTATGTGACTGCGTTCTATTCAGACTAAATTAACTGAAGCTGAAGGGGAAGGGGAGAGAGCATCACCTCCTTCCAGGGGCTCCTCAGCACCATACAGCTGTTGTATCAACAGGGAGAAGTGTCTTTCTCTGAAAGAGAAATCTCTTTCTTTGGTGGCTCTCAATCACAACCACTAAAGAAAGAGTGCAATCCACACTTCCTTGCTTGGAACTTTTAAAATAACGAAGTGGGCAGCTTATAGGTGATAATTCATTCTGGTGTTGAACTGTTCTGAAAACTAAGAAAGCCATACAGAAAAAAAACCTTACAAGCCATCCAAAAATACGACCCGTGTACACTTAATTTACATATATGCTTTTTCTCATCATCTTCCAAAAATTTAAAAGGATGTTTACATCTCAGCTTATATATATTATACATATATAATATATATATACCTTCGAACAGAAAAAATATTCTGAAAAAACTGTTAGTATAATTTGATATGGGATACATTTAACAGCTGGAAGGATTTCACACTTAGGGCCCAATTTACAAAACTCTGGGGTTGGCATTGTTTCAACTCTAGTCGTGAAAATCATAGTTTCCCAAAGATCTTTTTTTGTGGATTGGTAAATTATTTGTATATGGAACATACATCATTTCAAAAATGAAGTTATCATAGCTGAACCTGGCTAGGCATAAATGAATAACTTCAGAAGAAATTCCTGAAAGCATTATTCACTCTCACCGAAATCAGACAGCCAGTTTCATTTCTTAGCTATCAAAATTCTTTCTTTGCAAGCAAGCAATCTATGCTTTCACACTGCTATCCTTAATTAGCAGAAGAAACCTGCTGCTTTGTTATGAAAATAAAATATGAACTTCCCATATGGTAAATAGTGACAATAAAGAATAGAAACTGAATTTTGTTCCAATTGTGTGTGTGTGTGCGCGTGCGCGCGCATGTGCGTGTGTGTGCGTGTGTGTGTGTGGTGTGGTAGTGGGGGTGGGGATGTTGGGGGATGGTTAGAATAACAGTGAGATTAAGATGAAGAGACACTGAGGGACTGAAGTGGGTTTGTTTTAACTTGTAAGAATAAGGAAGGAAAAGAATGGTTGCCCAAGAGACTAATGAAGGGAAGTGAACAAACTCCATGCTGCTGTGGCTAGCTACTATAAGATGATTTAATCTGTCCCAGGTTCCGCACTCCCCAGACACTGGAACACGATGGATGGTGGGAGAAAGGGGGCACTCACTCTATTCTTTCCCTTATAGGTTCTCCAGGCCAGAGCTTCCTTTTGTGCATCCAGATTTCTCTAGATTCAAGAAAATGGACCAAAGCTTGGGCTCCATTTTCAAATTGTAATTTGGTGCAGCTTCAAAGAAAATTTTATAAAATTGCCAGTAATACAACCATCATTATTAGGCATCAAGTTGTGTCAGCCTTGCCTGTACTTGTTGAAGTTTCTCACTTTGAATCTATGAACCATTCCCTTAAACTATTTGGGATTCCATTTTGAGCCTCACATTATTACAGAAATTTGGCTTGGTGACATTTGTTTTAGCAACTATATTCAAATGCTTTGTTGATGGGAATTTTGAGAATTTTTGTCTTCTGAGAAGTATCCCGATATAATGAAAATGAGAGAAATTTGGGAGTCATACAAAATGTTTATATCCTGGTGCTACAATTTATAAGCTGTGTGACTGAGCAAATTACCACACCTCTCTAAGATCCAACTTACTGATTTACTATGTGTTGTACTAAATTATGGTTAAGACATAGTAATATATATATATATATATATATGAGATAGCACCTGGAATAATACCTAAAAATAATGAGGGTTCTATAAATTAGTATTTCTGATCCTATGTCATATCAAATGCTGCATCAAGCTTTAAAGTTTTGTAAGAAGTGCCTCTGGAATTAGAAAAGTAAGTTTAGAATTTAACTTTGGCATTGAAAAATTAGGTGTGTATATTAGTGTATATCTCAGTCTAAAAGAAATAAGGCAATGAAACTAAAGCAAACCCATCAATGTGAATTTTATGTCAATTGTTGATAGTATTGATTTATACAATGAGTAGTTACAAAGAGAAATTTCTCAAAGAAATGCAAATGGGCCCCCTGAAGGCCTGTTGACTGTAGGTTTTTATGCCTGAAGTCTGGTTCCATTAATAAATTATGTTGACTACCATGAAGAGTATAATTATTTTAAATCCTGAAAACCAGCCCTGAGGTAACTGGTGCAAAGGTGAAAATCTAGAATATTTCAAAATCTTATTTTCTATCACTCTGCCACCCACTTTAAACAGATCTTTGGTCACAGGTCTAATTAAATAAATGGAAATATGTTTTGCCCCTAGTGATGTTCTACTTAATTCCTGGCCGGCCACACTGAGCTGTGCCATGAAAACAGGTCCCACAGCTTATGCTTGCCTCAGAACACACAAGATTACAAAATCTGCTTATCCCCGTTTGGTTTTAACACCTGTGAAAAAAAATACAAGACTGTCATGTGGCATACAAAAGGCTCAGGTATCTCCCTGTTTAGAAGTTGGCAGTCCTGAACAGCAAGAGGAAATAAGGTTGTAATATTAATAAACACCTGCTGGTTCTATTACACTCATTGGCTCCATCCCAGAGAAATAGTTAATCAACTAAACCTAACAAAATAATTATCTAAACCCGAAAGCAGTCTATGTTACCACATGGCTCCGAGTCCACCCTGTAAGAAAATATGAGAAGCCCACGTACTGTACTGTTCTGCAAAGTAGGAGAGCAGAGTGTATCCCTCAGCAAGGAGCTAAAAATAGCAACAGTAATCATAGCATGATCTCCCCGTGCCAGGCACTGTTGTAGGTGGATAGGAGGGACACCACAGTGAATGAGAAAAGAAAGGTCTCTGCTTCCCTGGAGGTCACATTCCAGGGGGAGAGACAGGCGACAAATGATAAGCCTAAGCCTAGTGAGTCCCCACCCTGTTACTCTTGGATCACTCCGCCCATTTCCTTCAGGGCATTTATCAGAGCGGTGGTGACACGTGCGGGTGGGGAGAGACGGAAGGGGCACAGCGAGGACCACCACAGGGAGACAGAAGACTCCTGATTGAAAAAGAGACCTTTGAACAAAGATCTGAGGGAGGAGAAGGCACCAGGTTGGATAGACTTGGAGAAGATGGCCTTCTCCCAGATAAACACAGATGCTCAGAGCCGTGCACCAAGGAAGCAGGGCAAGTGATTAACAAACTACTTCTGACCAACTACAGATAATGCTCTTTCCATGACAAAAGGCAGCATCACTTCTTGGAGTAAAGGAAATCCAAACGATGCTATGACATTCATAGTATATTCTTCTCACTTAGCAGGGTTAGCATTTTTACTAAGCCTTGAATATGTGTGATCACCTCAGAACCCATCCCCTAGGGAGGCTTTGAAGAACCATAGGGATGCTGCTTTAAAAACGTAAAAGGCGTTTTCCACTTTATGTTCCTGGGACTTATTGCAGGTTAGGTGGCATTTCTTGAAATATTTAAGTGCTCAGTATTTAAAGTAGCATGTAATACATAAATCCCATTTCCACACATGATCAAATCTTTGAGAGGAGACAAAACATATCCAATTGTGGGGGAGAAAAAGGACAGGAAAGCACAACTTTGGAAAAATATTACTGACAAATATATTTTACAAAGTCCATTTCAAATTAGATAAGATAAGAAGATGAAATAGTTAACACTCACTCATGTTATTAGATATAAGCTGTGTGAAGACAGGTTCTGTAGCCAATTTATGTGTTTCCCAGACTGTATCTGGCACAAAGGACTTCAACAAACATTTCTTTATTGTTTTTTAAATTTTTTATTTTTTTTTTGAAGATTTTATTTATTTATTTGACAGAGAGAGACACAGCGAGAGAGGGAACACAAGCAGGGGGAGTGGGAGAGGGAGAGGGAGAAGCAGGCTTCCCGCGGAGCAGGGAGCCCGATGCGGGGCTCGATCCCAGGACCCTGGGATCACGACCTGAGCCGAAGGCAGACGCTTAATGACTGAGCCACCCAGGCGCCCCAAACATTTCTTTAAAAAGAGTAAAAATGAACGATAGCCAAGCCATTGGCCAGCAAATACATTCTAAGGAAAGAGAAGAGTACAACAGCTCTAGGGTTTCCTGGGTGGCTCAGTGGACTAAGTGTCTGCCTGCAGCACAGGTAGTGATCTCATGAGCCCCGAATAAGGCTCCCTGGTCAGTGGGGAGTCTGCTTCTCTCTCTCCCTCTGCCCTTCCTCCCCCCATGTTCTCTCTCTCTCTCTCTTTCAGATAGGTAAATAAAGTCTTTTAAAAAATAGTTCTATTATGCAAACAAAATGTACACTGAGACATGCATTAATATCAAGTAAAAGAACCACAGAACAATTAAACAGAGGCATTCCTTTCCCTTAGGAGAAAAGATAGCAAACACTAAATGAAAAAGCCAGATCAAAATATCTTGTGCATCACATAGTTGGAATATAGGGATATGTATATATTCATTAATTTTATTATATAGAATATTTAACACACACCCCACACCCCCTAAAGAACCTTTCCTTTTTATCTCTACTAAGATAGTAGAGTTAAAAATAAGTTTTAAAAATATCACTACTTGCCTACTCAAGGCTTTTAGCCATGAGTAGCCAAGGAGTTAACAGCTATGGAAATAGAAGGAGAGGTTAGAGACCCAAACTACAAACCTGGTTTCTTTTATATTTCCCAGTTGGACTATTAGAACTGAATTAAAGAACTTTGCTGAATTATTCTGTTGGCATAAGTGAGTCTGGCCAGAGGTTCAGAAACAAACACATGGTGGAGGGCACAGGGGAACCTCAGACAGCGGACTGTGGCTTCACTCACACGCACCTACCCCCTTTCACACAGAAACACACAGATGACTCTGTCACTAGTGAAACAAGAGAGCAACCCCTTCAAACTTTTAAAATTAGAAAAGGCGTGTGTGAGCACTCTTAATCAGAAATATTTCAAGAACATTACAAGAATAATTTGTTTATTTCAAAGATTATTTAATGACACCATTATTTACCATTGTATAAATATAAGTGGAAATGAAAGACAATCCTAGTCTATTGTAACAACATCACCTGACCCTTCTCTATACTAAACCAAACAGATTCAGACCTGAACTGGTTATCATAGTGATTATTTTAATTCATTTGTGATAATGCCAGTAGTACACAATTTTAACATACAGGAAAATGGTATCAAAGGAGAGTCCTCATCTACTCCAATAACTACCTGAAACACCAGATTTAGAGAACTAAATCAGCGTCCAAAGGATCATCAATTCCATTGCTAATGAAATATGCAGGTATGCATATGTTAGAAAAGTACTAAAAGTTGAAGAAAATAAGAAGGGAAAGTGGTAATAATAAGATATGATAAATAGTGGTGCCTGGGTGACTCAGTTGGTTATTAAGAGTCTGCCCTTGGCTCAGGTCATGATCCCAGAGTCCTGTGATGGAGTTCCACATTGTGCTCCCTGCTCTGAGGGAAGCCTGCTTCTCCCTTTCCCTCTGCCTGCCACTCCCCCTGCTTGTGTGCTCGCTCTCTCTTTCTGTCAAAATAAATAAATAAAATCTTAAAAAAAAATAGGTGTGATAAATATGTGATCAAACAATGATATGTTAACAGAATCTAGGTGGTGAGTACATAGGTGTTCGCTACAAAATTATGTCAACTCTGCTGCATGTTTGAAAAATTTTTTTTTTTAAGATTTTATTTATTTATTTGAGAGAGAGAATGAGAGAGAGAGAGAGAGCACAAGAGGGGGAGAGCGGGAGAGGAAGAAGCAGACTCCCCACTGAGCAGGGAGCCCGACGCGGGACTCGATCCCGGGACTCCAGGATCATGACCTGAGCCTAAGGCAATCGCCTAACCAACTGAGCCACCCAGGCGCCCTGAAAATTTTCTTAATAACAGGGGACAATACAATTTAGGAAAACATTAAAAAGTGCTAACCAAGAAAAATGAGTTAAGAACACAAAGACTTAGAATGGTGGAGGTAATACTGTGTAGGAATCATGGTCCACGAGGGAGGCAGTGTAGTGCAGCATTTGAGAGAGTTTTCAAAGTTAAACATTTGCATCAAGAATCCAATCTCAGCTCTATTATTTGCCCGCTGTGTAACTGATATGATTTCTCTGTAAGCCTCTTTTTTTGGCATTAGCAAAATGGAGATGATATTGCCTACTTCATAAAAATATGAACACCAAAAATCTTAGATTATCAGACATCATTCGCAGGTGCCATTACTAACAATTATGAAAACAAGCAAAATACTGCCAGAAGGGGTATAAATAAGTTAGCTGGGTAAATACTGGTCCCTGGAATGAAACATACGATGTTAACAGTATGGTACATTAGTTAAGATATTTGGGGGCACAAAAAATGAAATACTCAAATAAAGGTCAAATAACATTTTTGTATATCTCACATAACAAAAAGTCAAGAAGTAGATGATTTTGTGGTGGGTTAATTTAACGGCTTAATAAGATCAGAGGACTGGAGGGAAATTTGTTTCCTCTCATGATCCTATGTTGGCTGCAGCAGCCTCAGGCATAACTTCTTCTGAGTATAAAATCCAAAAGCAAGAATATAAAGGAAGTTATTCCTTGCACATCTCTATTGTTATCAGGGAGAAAGCGTTTCCCAGAAACCCTATGCTATTTTTACCCCGTGTCTCATTAGTCAGAGATGGATCACATGTGCACCCATAAATATTCACCAACAAAAGAGAATGGATTTCAAGGATTGGCTTTGAACAGTCATAGTTTATCCTTTGGATTTGGACAAGGGACCCATCTTCCTGAGTGCAGTATTGCCTAATATCTGAAAAAAAAAAAATAAGGGTTGCATTGGTAAGAAAGATGAATAAAATAGCTGTTGAGTTGGCAACCCACAGTTGCATGCTACATATGGAAAAATAATTAGCATGTTAATAAAAACACACAAATTACATGCTGATCACAATAACTATGTGACATAAAATAACAAGAACTTCTGTGATATGAGAAAGTCTTTTGAACTACTGGGACTCTTTCTATAGCAAAGGTTCTACCAAAATATTCCACACTGAAGTTGATTAGATGGTGAATCTATGTTACAGGCACCTTTAATTAAAAAGCATGAACGACAAACAATGAATCATGGAACACTTCATCTAAAACTAATGATGTAATGTATGGGGATTAACATAAGAATAAAAAATGAATAAATAAATAAATAAAAAGCATGAACGATTTTCAGAAAACAAAAGAGATCAACTTCTTTTTTTTTTTTTTCCTCTTTTTTTAGAGAGGTAGGAGTGAGGGGCAGAAGGAGAGGGAGAGAGAGAATCCCAAGCAGACTCCACATCCAGTGCAGAGCCTGATGCAGGGCTTGATCTCACAACCCTGAAATCATGACCTGAGCCCAAATCAAGAGTTGGATGCTTAACTGATTGAGCCACGCAGGCGCCCCAAGAGAGATCCACTTCTAAGCAACAAGTATTCCTCTATCAGAATGTCTCTGATATGAAAGTGCTTTTGCTTTATATTTGTTTCTTCAAGGTAAATGTTAACATAAATTAATAGATTGGTCCCTATTATAGAATCAAAGCTTATAAGTACCTGTTATGAAAAAGATTTTGATTGCAGTGTTTGCACTTACTAGTTATGAATAGTTACACCAAGAAATTGGGCATAAATTGCACAGTTTATTTCAAGCTTATTCCATAAAGATGTTCCAAATATAGAATGTGATATTTTGGGCTGAGGTTGGTTGATGTAGAAATACAGCTTACTAATACTTAAGGAGGCCATTCAGGGCATTGTTTAAATTGTGTTAACTGAGGGGAAATAGGAGGAAGGTAGTCAAAAGGTATAAATTTCCAGTTATGATAAGTAAGTACGAGGGATAAAAGGTACAGCATAAAGACTATAGTTAATACTGATGTATGATAAACAGGAAAGTTGTTAAAAGAGTAAATCCTAAGAGTTCTCATCTCAAGGAGACTTTTTTTTTAATTGTATCTGTATGAGATGCTGGGTGTTAACTAAACCTATTATGGTAGTCACTTCACAATATACGTAAGTCAAATCATCCTGCTGTACACTTTAAACATATACATATTTAGTGATGTGTGTCAATTATTCTTCAATAAACCAGAAAAAATTATTAACTAGAACTAAAATTGAGGTAGATTGTTCTGTCATTAGATGCTAAGAAGGTGGATAGAGTGGGGCAATGTACGTATGAAGCTTTTGGATAAACAAAGTTTTACACGAATAGGGAACCAGGCAGCCCTTTGGAAAACATGCCCTCAGTCCCCAGCTGATAGTATTTTGTGAGCCTTGTATTCAGGCCAAAAATCTTTGGAAGTCCTTCGGGAGCTACAGTACCAATGTTTCAGCTAATTTAGCATCATTTAAATGGGGCCTTGCTATATATCTTTGGGTCTGGATTTCTTTATTTCCAATTATTTAATGGATTTATTGAAAAACAGTTTTATTTCAAAACTCTTATAAAAAAAGGCCCATGTAATTTTCTTCTCTTATATATTGAAAATACATGTTACTTCTTTGAATTAAATTCACTTCAAATCAACAAATATTTACTGAGTTCTTACCTTTTGTAAACCCTGTGTTAAGTGATCCGGAAGAACAATGAAGTTTAAAACATAACCCTGGACTGCTAGGATTTCCAGTAACTGAGAATTGAGTTATGAGTATCCTCAAAAAATCTTTCTCTGACATGTTCTGTCTGTTGCAGACTCTTTTGGGGGTAATTTGCCTCTGGATTAAACAAAATAAAGAAGGCAGGTAGGGAAAAGGAAGGGCATTGCAGAGAGACTTCTGCTGTCCTTATACATATCTGTATTATTTAAAAACCTTATTCAGGGGCACCTGGGTGGCTCAGTCGTTAAGCGTCTGCCTTCGGCTCAGGTCATGATCCCAGGGTCCTGGGATCAAGTCCCACATCGGGCTCCCTGCTCCGCCGGAAGCCTGCTTCTCCCTCTCCCACTCCCCCCTGCTTGTGTTCCCTCTCTCGCTGTCTCTCTCTCTGTCAAATAAATAAAATCTTAAAAAAAAAAAAAAAGAATGGGGTTGGGGTGCCTGCGTGGCTCAGTCGTTAAGCGTCTGCCTTCGGCTCAGGTCATGATCCCAGGGTCCTGGGATCGAGCCCCGCATCAGGCTCTCTGTTCAAAAGGGAGCCTGCTTCTCCCTCTCCCACTCTGCCAGCTTGTGTTCCCTCTCTCACTGTCTCTCTCTGTCAAATAAATAAATAAAAAAAAAAATAAAAAAATAAATAAAAACCTTATTTAACAATGAACATGGGTTTCTTTGTAATAAAGAACTAAACATTAACATTTTTTGTAAAAGTAATGATAATTAATCTACATTAATAAACATCTCAGAAGTTACCATATGTAAGTTGTAGGAAACCAAAATGGCCCCACTAAGCCCCACCTCCTCATGGTATCCTTACCTTTGTGTATTGCCCTCCCACATTGTACCAGGGTTAGTCTATATGGCCAATAGAATATGGCAGAAGGGAATTTTGTCACTTCTGAGATTAGGATGTGAAATACTGAGCTTTCCTTGTCAGGATTCCCTCTCTCTCTATCACCTATCAGTTTTTTATTTCCATCTCTCTCTCTCTCGTCACTTGTTCTGGGGGAAGCCAGCTGTCATATCATGAGGTAGCCCTATGGAGAAATAAAGGTGCACGTGAGGGAGAGCTAAGGCCTGCCAGCCACCATAGAGCTCAAAAGCAGATCCTGCAGCCCCAGTTGAATGTGCAGATGATTATGGGCCTCGCCAGCATCGGCTTTGCAATCTCATGGGGAAGCCACCCAAGCCAGAACCATCAGCAAAGCTCAGAAACTGAGAGATAATGGGGCACCTGGGTGGCTCAGTCGTTGAGCGTCTGCCTTCAGCTCGGGTCATGATCTCAGGGTCTTGGGATCGAGCCCCGCATCGGGCTCCCTGCTCGGCGGGAAGCCTGCTTCTCCCTCTCCCACTCCCCCTGCTTGTGTTCCCTCTCTCGCTGTGCCTCTCTCTGTCAAATAAATAAATAAAATCTTTAAAAAAAAAAAAGAAACTGAGAGATAATAAATGTTTGTTGTTTTAATCTGCTCAGATTTGAGTAATTTGTCATGTAGTAATAGATATCTAATGCAACGTACGATATCATCCCCTGCCTGATAACCCTTAGCAGAGTCCAGTTCAGTTACTGGAGGGTTTATTCAACAAATAGTTATTGAGCACCTACTATTTCCTAATTAATTTGCTTAGATTTTCTACCTTAAAATGTTGTTCTAAGAAGCCCATTATGAAAGAAAGAAAGGAGAAAGAAGAAAGAAAGAAAAAAAAAGAAAGAAAGAAAGAAAAAAGAAACCCATTATTCCTCAAAGCCAAGGATTTTTAGTGTATATATTTCATCTTAGCTATTAGCATGAGCTTCAAAAATTCTTAAAATAAATTATTTTATATCTGAAAATTGTAATTTGCTGTATTTCAAATAACTTTCTGATTACTGGAGACGTAAGTTTGGGATACTTATTTTAACTTATTTTTATTTGTTATATAAAAACAATTTTATTTGTTATATTTGTTCTAGCTAATATAACAAACTCTCAAATCTCAGTGGCTTAAATCCATCAAACTCTTCCTCACTTGTGTTAGGTCCAAAGTAGATATGCTGGTAAGGCGGAAGCTTTCTTCGTGGTTCCTCATGTATTCTGGATTTTTCCTTTTCATGAGTCCTTGGCTGGCCATTTACATCTTGCCAATAGACCAAAGAAGAAAGACTATAAAGGACCAAGTAGAATGTTTTTATGTACCAGACCTGCAAGTGGGAGACATCACTCCAACCACATTCCATTGGTTGGATTTTTCTTCTCTTCCCAATCCTACAAATCTTTATCAAGTGTGGCTCAGAAAATGGACTCTTTCCTGATCTTTAAGGCCAGACTGTTCAGACTTGAAAAACACATTCTTTTATTCGATTGCCTGTTTTAAAAATCAAAAGATTGCTATCAATTTTTTGTCCCTTGTTTTTCTGCAGGTAACAGGCTGAATCTCTTCTTGTTTTGTTGTTGCTGCTGTTTGTTTATTTTTAAATCGAGATAGCTCTCCAAAAGTTGAGATGAACCGGCGGGAACACCAAATTTTGTACAATTTTTAAAAAAATAGATAAGACCAATAAAGTAATAATAATATTTCCTTTGAAATATAATTTTTGGCAAGTTTCTTCTGATTTGTATTTAAAGTACAAATGAACTCCGAATACTTAGTCTGAATAGTATATAAAAAATGAAATAATAAAAAATGAGTAACTTTTCCTCTGGGTAGCCATTTACATATAAAATCAATCACTTCATATATAAATCGAGTTTATGTGAATATCTTTTTTATAAACATGTGATTTACACTGATATTTTAAATCATAGCTGTATTGTTAGTTGTTTCTCATGTATGTGTATTCATATATCTATACCTACTACATTTTTTCATATTGCACACACACTTGCACTGATTCATAGACCATATGTTTCATGTGGTTCCAACATTATTCTGCTGCTCAGTGAAGGGCCACTAGAGCAAAGACCATAGGTTATAAAATTTTCATAATTTCTTGGCATGATTATTACTGCTGCCCAAGAGTATATTAAATTAGTCATTCTACTGTAGAAAACCTTCTAAACTTTTTCCCCTTGAAATAAAATATATTTTTTGATGTAAAAGAGGCAGGAAACAATCAAATCTTCCACTTCTGGGCCAATATTGTAATTTCACAGTTTTATTTCAAATATACCATAGCAGAAAGAAAAATTGATAAATCATAAAATAGAAAATTACAGAAAACCATGAATCTTACTTTTTTTTCTAATAAAGATATAATTCAAGTGATTTAGAATGATTCTGGATTACATGAGAAAGGAAACAAAACAGTCCCCAAATCTGGATAAGCATTTAGCGATAATATGAAAGGTGACCTAATTCGGAATTGTAAAATGACACCCAATGGAATATTTATATTACTACAATGAACAAACATATGGCATTGAAATTTTTGCATTGAAATTCAACGTTTCAAATCACCCTGAAAAATAACCAGGTTAGTTATTCCTTTCACAGTGAAAACTAGGATTCATTAAATCCTGAGCAAATTCCTACTTTGGGAATAATTTATTCTTTTTTTGGCTGTTGTCTTGGAGATTCAGTAATGCCTATAATAATCTCTATAATCCAATAGTCTAAGAACCAGATAGAAAAACAGGCAAGAACCTGAAATGCAGTCCTTTCTAGTTTTACGTATTTGCTTAAAGGTCCTACAAGAAGCAAGTTTATGCTTCTTTCATCCACATGAAATGAAGTATAACAACAGCCTGTAAACCCTCCCACCTCCAATACCTAGAAAATCAAGATAAAATAAAACCTTTATTTTAAATACATAGCAGAAATGCACAAAAAGAAATGGGTTTCCGTAAGTGCTAGGAATAAAATAAGAACTGACACCGAGTGGTTAACTCTTAAGCTGTTGTAGCAAGGATTTATAATTCAACATTACAAAATATCCAGAGATATAATCCCCCATGATCAAGATTCAGGAGCTATAACAAACAGAAAAGTTAGACCCCAATAACATGAATAGTAGAAACAGTCTGAAACAGCATACAAAAATAAGTTGTTGGTTTTTTTTTAAGATTATATTTATTTAATACAGAGAGAGACAGCGAGAGAGGGAACACAAGCAGGGAGAGTGGGAGAGGGAGAACCAGGCTTCCCGCTGAGCAGGGAACCCGATGCGGGGCTCGATCCCAGGACCCCGAGATCATGACCCGAGCCGAAGGCAGATGCTTAACAACTGAGCCACCCAGGCGCCCCCCAAAAAAGTATTTTTTAAAATGATTAAAAGAGGGGCGCCTGGGTGGCTCAGTCGGTTAAGCGGCTGCCTTCAACTCAGGTCACGATCCTGGGGTCCTGGGATTGAGTCCCGCATCAGGCTCCCTGCTCACTGGGGAGCCTGTTTCTCCCTCTACCTCTGCCTGCCACTCTGCTTACCTGTGCTCTCTATCTCTCTGTCAAATAAATAAATAAAATTTAAAAAATAAAAATAAAAATGATTAAAAGTATAAAAGGGAGAGTTGAGATTATACAGAAACCAAAGACATCATGAAAGAAACCTTGGCAGACTTGAAAAAGGATCAAATAATAGACACTGATAAAATAAAATTTGATAAACTGGAAGATAGATATGTTTCTTTTAAAAAAGAGATAATAGGGGTGCCTGGGTGGCTCAGTCGTTAAGCATCTGCCTTCGGCTCAGGTCATGATCCCAGGGTCCTGGGATCAAGCCCCACTTTAGGCTTCCTGCTCCTCAGGAAGCCTGCTTCTCCTTCTCCCACTCCCCCTCCTTGTGTTCCCTCTCTCACTGTGTCTCTCTCTGTCAAATAAATAAATAATAGGAAAAAAAAAGAAAAAAGAAAAAAGAAATAATATATTGGCCCAAAGATAACAGAAATAAGGATTAAGAGTTGGAAAATGTGAATGAGATGAAGAAATACGGAGCAGAGAATTGGAAGATACACGTCTGTAAGTTTGAGATGAAGAGAAAAAAAGATAATAAGAGGAAGACAATATTTAAATATTTAATTCCTGACTATTTTCCTAAATTGATGAAGACTTGAGTCCTCACATTGAAGAAATCTGAGTTCCAAGCATGATAAATAAAAATAACTCATACTTAAACAAATAGTACCAAAATTACAGAATATCACTGATAAAGAAAATACCTTTTTAAAATATTTATTTATTTTATTTTATTTTAGAGGGAGAGAAAGAATGGGGTAAGTGGCAGAGGGAGAGGGAGAATCTTAAGCAGGCTCCACACCCAGTGTGGGACGATGAGGGGCTCTATCTCACGACCTGAGATCAGGACTTGAGCCGAAATCAAGAATTGGATGCTTAAGCGACTGAGCCACCCACATAACCCTGGCTGTATATTTTAAAATGATTAATTTGGGACTGTAAAAATAAGGTGGAACTAAAATATTGGATAACTGTTATATACAGGAGGCACACTGACATTAATTCTCCAAGGATCCCTTCCTGGCTAAGAGAAAAGTTAGAATTTCTGAAAAACTCAGATTGTGTTAAGAGCAACATACATGTTAAATTTTAAGATTGATCTTTAATAAAGTAGAAAGAGGCTATAAAGCTTCCAAACTATAACTGGGAGAAAAAAAGGAATAAAGAAACTTGATCGATGTAAGAGAGGCAGACAAGGAAAAAAAGAGTAAAATAGGTTGAATAAAATAAGATTTTCTATGGTTCCTTGTTTCCAAGAATTAGATTCAAAATTCTTATCATGGAATAAGAATATATATATGAGACTATTAACATTATTTTTTCAAGATATTATCCAAGTGGAAAAGAACCAATCTATATTACTATATTTTATTTAAAATAATTTAGCTAAGATTAAATTATAAACTTGGACAGTATTCAATAAATAATGTTATTAGCACCAAACCATCTAAAAATTAAGATGGATATGGCTCTCAGAGAATTAGATAATGTTTTGTGAAGTGGTTTGTTGACCTCTTCTCTAACAGAGAATATCTGGCACGATTAAACTAGCACAAAAGGTTTTTGGAATGTCCAGTTGTACTTGAACAGATGTGGTGGCTGAATAAAATAGTTCCTTCTGATGTGGTTTCTACTTCCATCTTCTGCCCAAGGTTGCTAACCATGACGAGTCATCATTTTATATATTTAATAATATAAGAAAATTTAAAAAAAATAAAAGAAAGATATCTGGTATTATGTTCTACAGTGGCTCTAGTCCATTTAGGTACCCCCATAGCATTCGTTCTGGTCAAATTGTGATGCTTGTGTTTTGGTCCCTCTCATCTTGACATCCCATACCCAATCGCTTGTGGGCTCATTAAGCCCCTTCCTTCAGCTGTCTGGAGTGTGACCTAATTCTGCCCTGCCAAGCCAATGCTATAAATGACAAAATTTTCCAGTGGCCATCTTATAATAAATATACCTGCCTTGTGTTGTGTTCCATATAAGGCTTTCTCTTTTCAGCTTTCCAATGTAATAGCAATAATATCATCTAAAGTGTGATCCTCTTCTACTTAGGTAACATGTGAATTTCAATTGTAGCTTTATCATGGAATCTAAGACTTGTGTTCAAGGTCAAAGTAGATCTGTAACCAGCTGTGAGACTTATGGGAAACCAATAACCTTATTGAGCCTTAGTTTCTTCACTTGTAACATGGGAAAATAGTACCTGAGGTGCCCACCTCAAATGATTATTGTGAACACTAAATGAAATAAAATACGTCAAAGTAATTTAAATTGTGTAAACCTCTATAATTTACTATTTAAAAAATCTTATTCAAATGATTGATTTTGCTAAAGCCAATTTTGAATATGGTAACTGCTTGGACTCTGAATATTTTAAAGTGGGTGTTCCATTTGAAACACATAAGTAGACAGTTATCCACACTTTCTTCTAATGTTTTGAAAGTCATCCTGAAATTAACTCTCATTGAGAAATCCAATTACCTCCAAATAATAGACACATTGATGTACTTCCTGACTTCTAATCACCCAGGTTCAAGAAAGCCAAAACATGGCAAATAAAAACTGGTCATCTAGAGAAAATGGGAAGTTTTGCCACACTCATCTATTCTGTTCAACAACTAGTGATACAACTGACTCAATGACATGATAATTGAAAACTTAAAAGTCTTTTTATTAGCTATTCTGCAAGTCTAGCAAGGGAGCCAATTGAAGTAAATGTCAAAAATTTGGGTCTAATGTAAGAAATATTCCCTCTTTAAAAAAGGAATGATTCCCACTAATTAATGGTAATACACTGTAAAGTCAATAACAGGGGGACCTGGGTGGCTCAGTTGGTTAAGTATCCTACTCTTGATCTCAGCTCAGGTCTTGATCTCAGGGTCATGAGTTCAAACCCTGCATTAGGCTTAAAAAAATAAAATAAAATAAAAGTAAAGTCAATAACAGATTCCTTTAATGCAAGTGATATTACTTAACCAAAAACTGTTATCAGTGTAACTCAAAATGTATGTAAGTAGAATCAATAAGTCTAGTAACTGGTTGGAAAAAATAGCAGGTCAGTCTCAGAATAAGACTACACACACACATATTTCTATTTTCTATTATTTTTTTCCAAATAATAGTAGATAAAATATAAGTGATCTTTACACACATTTTTAAAAATATTTTTAAATGGGTAATAGAAGAGAAAGATGTCAACATCCCCAATTAGACTGGTCAACATAATCCAGAGAAGGGGAAGCAGTGTGACATTTTGTTGGTAGTGAACAAGTAAGAAAAAATACTTCTCTGTGTGTGCCCTCCCTTTGTGTATTCTGCAGGTCAATCAATGAAACCTACTCTGCAAGTCCTAACTTTAGACACCATGAAAGTACAAAAAGGGATAGAGCTTCAAAGTGTTTTAGATGATAGTTTTATTTATTATAAATTAAATGCAATTGTTTTCTGACCACCTCGTGTGGCCCAAGGGCAGGTCTCAGGACAGAGAAATAGTCTTACATCCATCTGCCACTATTCTGTAAAAAAAAAAAAAAAATCCAGTCATCGTATTTCTCTAAGTTTTTATAATGCACTTAGCTAGTCCACTGGTGGTCCTTTCCATAAAATACTTTTGAAAATAAATATTTCAAAATGTCAGAGGAAAAGCAAAATGCCCTTTTAACCGATGAAAAGTCTCAACTTTGAAATGTATCTTCATTACATGGAAGACAAATCTTTGAAGGTACGCCTGTGTAATAAAACACTGTATCAACATTGTAGGTAAGCATCGACATCCGGGTGACTTATTGGAGGAACACCGGTGTTTAGTGGAATACCAGTGGTCTCAGGCACTTAGAATTTTAAAAGCAGAAAATTAATTGCCATTGATCCTTCGATTGAGATTTATGAACACAATGCAGTGCGAGAGTGGAGTCGGTTTTGTTGGTTTAACCTGAGCCTGTGATATTTTCACCCAAAGCCGCTGCATCGGCATTCACGTCGTACCTTCCACCTTCCCGTTTGGAAACACAGCGCACATTTCGGAATCAGATTTTTCTAGTTGTTTTCTAAAAAGGTTTATGATCACAGCTGCAGTAGTTATGGGTTGGTTTATAGTACATTGCCCATAGATGGGCCCATATGTCCAACAGAGATTGTTTGATACCATACCTTCCACAGACCCGGGGCCGTTCTTGAGGTGTGCCTATAAACCTGCCGTTAAATGGACCAGCTGTACTCATAAACTTACATTAGCAGCCTCAATGCACCCGCCTTACAAAAGTCATTGGCAATAAATCTATGTTCAGTCTATATATGCACTTTTAAGTATTTTTTTACACTTCTGAAAAGAAAATATAAAATATATCCAAGTCTTCTGTGATCCCGACTGAAATAAGAGCTGATTTCTTTGGGGTGTATAAACAATGTCTTTAAAGACCTCACTTTCCATTTCTTTGCAAGATGTCCATCCTTCTTGACAGCCTTGAATTCCTCAGCTTACAAAGAAGAAAAAAAAAAGCAAATGATAAATTTGGGGGCCTTTTTTTTCACCTGAAATCTTTTGATAAGAAATTTGAGGGCTTGGGCGATGATTCACTCTATGGTCACTATTTCATGCGTTCAGTGTGGCAGCTCACTGGGGAACCAGGAGTGAGCAAGTGTAAACACAATGACCCACACTGATTCAGCTGTGAGCGTGTGCGTCTTCAGTGTGGTCACCCGGGACCACAGCACTTGCACGGGATGGACCTCCTCCACTCTCTTTGTCTGCCATCAAAGACCCAGTGGTGATTACCTAGGCCTCTGCAGGAAGGACATCATTAGAAGAAGCTCCTTTTCCATCTGAACTAGAGTTCTGGTTCATTCTGTTCATCAGCTTTGTTTTACAGCATTGTACTTCTCATGAAACTTTTTATTAATTGTTTTAGCTCTTTTCTTGGGCATTTGTTATGGTTTTATATTAGGGGAAAAAAACCTTGTATTTGAAATTGTAGGTAGAAATTCAGGTCTACAACTTATTAAAGTGTTTTGGGGCGGACTATTGGATCTCTGAGTTTCCTCTTCCACAAAATGGAGAAAAAACTCTACATGTGAAATAGTGCTAAATAAACATTTGCAGAAGCTCAAATCTATGCTTCTGCTCCCACTCAGTCACAGTATCATTTCAATTTTTTTACCTAATTCCAGAAACTATCATTTTTCCCCCTACTATCTCCTACCCTAGATGAGGAGAACAGTAAATGCTTCCAGTCTGGACTATTGCAACAGCATCCTCTTCTAGTAATCCACTTTCCAGTTTTTCCCCTTTTTAGAACGTCTTTCTAGGAGATTCTCACGATCTATTCTTTATCTTGCTCAAAACACTTTAATTCTAAATGTATGCATATATTTAAAGTTTTTTCTTAAATTACAAGACATTTCTGCCAATTTTAATGAGTCAAAGATACATTTTTTTTAAAAAAGTTTGGAAAGAGTTTTAAGTTACTTTGAGGATATACACCGGCTTTCCAACTAAAGCAAATTTTAAAAAGTCTTCTAAAAGTTTCCTTTGCCTGAAAATTCTCATCTTGAAATGGCTGTGCTTTTGAGAAATTAACAAAAGCAAGTTTTCAGTCAGTTTTGCAAATATAACCAATAACAATTTATTTTAGATAGCGTAAGTGATCCTTGGATAGATATATTAGACATTGTATTACTAATCTAATACTGGGACAACCCAGTGGTGACAAAATTGGGAATGGTGATGGAGGAAGTAGTTACAATAGCTCTTATTAAAGTCTCCTTAGGTAACAATTATTCTGAAGTAGGCTAGGTTCTCTCTCTCTGTCTGTCTTTCCCTCTGTCCCTCTCCGCCCCCCTCACTTTTTTAAGTAGTAAGAAAAGAGGAATTTATATGTCCACCTCAATT
Source organism: Leptonychotes weddellii (assembly GCF_054177405.1). Classification (NCBI taxonomy): domain Eukaryota; kingdom Metazoa; phylum Chordata; class Mammalia; order Carnivora; family Phocidae; genus Leptonychotes; species Leptonychotes weddellii. Next base: position 102,279,116 of record NC_138376.1, on the reverse strand, counting down.
TTGGGGTGCAGGAGGATAGGCAGTCAGAAATTCTTTTCCCTTCCTTCTCTGGCTCAGCACAAAGTATTTCAGATGACCTTGCAAAAGCATTCAACATTATTGGGCCACTCCTTTCTTGTAATACCATTTTCCTTGGTCTTCAGATATTCTACTATCCTGCCTTCTGTCACTTCTCTGTTTCCTGAAGAAGTACATTTTCTTTTACTTGGCCTTTAAATGATGTCTTTGCTCAGTGTTCAGTCATTGGCCTTTTGCTCTTCTCATTTTATATCTTTCCCTAATTAATCTCATTTATACTCATATCCTTAGTCACTACCTAAACTCAGATGACCCACAAATTTATCTCTGTAGCTGAGACCTTTTCTTGAGCTACATGTGTATATACCCAACAGGTGATCTCACAGTCTCCAGCCAGTCTCAAATGTATTGCAAATTCAGTATATTGAAAACCAAAATCATGATCTTCCCTTCCAAACCGTGACTGTTTCCTTTCATAGTGAATGGAACTAACATCTATCAAGTTATGTAAACCAAGAACCTGAATTCATCCTTGAAACTTACCTTTCCTTCAACAATCTCCTTGCCACATCTAATCCATCACCATATTATGCTAATTTATCTCCTAAATAAGCTCTGAAATCAATTCCTTTTTCTTTATCTTTATTACCAACTCTGTAGTCCAAGCAACCATCATCTCTTGGCTGGCCTACAAAATGTCTCCTTTCTGGTCTACTCAAGTTCACTTGGCCCCGTCCTGTCCAACTCCACATCTATCCAGATACTCTCTTCCATTCCACCCTCTCCTTTACAACTCCCCAGTTACAACTCTTCATTGGCTTGCCATTGCTCTCAGAATGAAGACCAAATAGTCGATATGGTTTATAACACCCAGAATAGTCTCATGCCTACATGCTTTCTCAGCTCCATCTTGTTTGTACTATTATCCTTTTTGCTCTCTCAGCTTAAGCTTTGCTGGCCATCATTAGTCCTTCTTAATCATCATTTCTCCCTCTTTCTCCAAATCCTTTGGATCTTGAGTATTCTTTATTTTCCAATTTACAGAGTTTAAGCCTATTTACCTTTCAGAGATTGGGATCTTAATCCCCGAACTAGATCAAATCTACCTATTGTAAGCTCTGTAGTAGAATGTATATCTTCTTTCTGGTACTATTAGAATTTCAAATTTACATTTATTTTGTGGCATTTTTATTGCTCTCTTTTGAATAGGCTTTAAACTTCCTGAGGACATTGACCAATTTTACTCAATGTGTAGCACAGCATGAGTGGTCATTGGTATTTGTTGCAAGAATTACTTGATAAATAAACATGTCTCATGGTAGATCCACCTTTTCAAAGTGCCACAATGACAGTGTTCTCTCTGCAAGACACTATGTAATGAGGAAGGGGAAACATGGACGGTGGAGTCAAACAATTGTGGGTATGAAATTTCCTTTCCTTCCTACCACTTTGAAGCATATCAACTGGAGTCCTCCCTAATCATCAATTTTCTCCTCATCAAAAATAGTGCTGGGGCGCCTGGGATGCTCAGTCGGGTGAGCATCCAACTCATGATTTTGGCTCAAGTCCTGATGTCAGGGTCCTGGGATCAAACCTCATGTCCTTGTCTGGCTCTCTGCCCAGCGGGGAGCCTGCTTCTCCCTCTCCCTCTGCCCCTCCCCCTGCTTATGCTCTTTCTCTAGCTCTCTCTCTCAAATAAATTAATAAAATCTTTTTTAAAAATAGTGCTAATGATGTCTTCTTTCAGGGCTGTTATGAGGTAAGGGACATGGAGTAAGCACTTTTTGGATAAATAATTTAACTAATATTTATGCAAATGACAGCAATTTTTAAGCACCTACTGTGTCAAGGATCATCATCATCACCATTTTTGCTCCTCAGTGTGGGGGATACTTATTCATTGAAATCCATATCAGCTGTGTCACTTGTTGACATTCAGTGCTGTCTTGTAGTTAATCTTTTCTGAGTGTGCATGTTTTGTTTCCTCAAGAAGATTAGGGAGAAGGTATAATGAGCTAAAATTGTTTTTCTTTTAAATGAGTTTCGGAAGGGAAAAATGAGGGGGGGAAATCGGAGGGGGAGAAGAACCATGAGAGACTATGGGCTCTGAGAAACAAACTGAGGGTTCTAGAGGGGAGGGCGGTGGGGGGATGGGTTAGCCTGGTGATGGGTATTAAAGAGGGCACGAATTGAATGGAGCACTGGGTGTTATACGCAAACAATGAATCATGGAACACTACATCAAAAACTAATGATGTAATGTATGGTAATTAACATAACATAATAAAATAAAATAAAAATAAAGCGAATTATATGTATCAGGAAAAAAATAAGTGACTTTCACTTCTTATTATTAAATATTTCACATAATAAATGGCAGTAAACATATGTTGGTTGATTTATTTAATAACTTAAAATACCAATTGCACAGCTAATCCCCAGGAAGGAATACTTAAAAAACAAACAAACAAAAAGGTCCATAATCTTCGCTCTTAGAGAATTTTTAAAAATCAAACCATAGGGAGTAAATAAATACCAGCTCACATGAGAATTGCTTTAAAGTATAAATATTACAGTGTATGTCAAGAACTTTGTCATCATAATAGAATTTTAACATATGAAATGTAAACTTAGAACAAATTAGTAGTTGCCCATAAACACCTTTAAAAAATTTATGGCTCTAGCTCTTTTCCGTGTCCAAACCAGCTTTTAGGAGACACTCTGAAAATTAGAAACATTTCCTCAAATATCCTTTATGTGTTTTGTGGGAAGCATAATGGTAGTGAATATGGAAAATATTCTATTTTATTTTGAAAGAAATCCTCAACGGAATTATTCCATGCCAGGGTTAAACTGCAAGTTTGTACTCAATATTCTTAGCTATAATTTAAATGCAAAAAGTTAGGATGACTAACAAAACTCAGCATTTAAAAAACAAACTAAGGCCTTAATTCAATTTAAAATATCTGTAAATGTTGCTTATCTTCCCTGGATTGAAGTAAAATGCAGACCTTAATCTTTGGCTCAAAGAAATGGTCTTGCTAAGGATTCAACATTCTGGGCTATGAATTCATGAAATAAAACTTGCATTTTTCCATACTTATAACATTTACTCTTAAAAGTGAGTTATAAAATTATAGCAGTAGTGCCAGTTCATGAGAGAAATTTAGAAACATTTTAAAGGCATAAAGAAGGAAAGAAATCAACTCCATTTGATGGGTTTGTGTTACAAAAAAGTGGGGGTGTCTAAACTCAACATTAAGGGCAAATCAGACAGGCTGGAGTCTTTGGGATTCACCTCAGCTTATCTGCAAGAAGCCTAAGAGAAAATCCCAGCAAAGTGACCCTAACCTCTAAGTAAGACTTGGTCCTTGAAAGGGATTTGCTATTCCAGATTCTGAGTGCCATATGGGTTCCAGTGCCAGGATTTGTCTCTTGGACCAGTTCTTTATTAAAATCATACCTTTGTCCATCAAAGAGCTGGAGAATCCATGAAAAGCTGTTCCAATAAAACTTAGTAAGCCCCTGGGGAATAAAAAGAATAAAAAGGATAGTGCAAATATTCCTCCAACAGGAGGTATCACATAAGGGAAACAAGTCATATCCCCTTTTCATCCAAGAAGCTCCAAGGAGATATCTGGTATCTGGAGGTTCTCAGTGTCTCAGGTGGGGTGGGAGAAAATGATCTCCAGCAAATGCTGAGTGAGTTAAAGGCAGCTCTGCGCAGGCTGACCAAGGGCAATAGCAGAAGGGGAGGTAAGTTCTAGAACAAACATGCAAGTGCAAGAAAGATAGTCCCTGGAATGTGAATTTGATTGGCAAGAAATGATGTTTTATTTTAATTAGCATATCTTTGATTTCTAAGAAATTTAAAAAATGATTTAGAGTTTGTTGGTCATCTAGCTCTTGTGACTTGCCTATTTGTGTCTCTTTGTCTGCTGTAATGTTCATTCTTTTCACTTAAAAGGAAGCCTTTATAAATTTGAAGATTTAACAATCTCTCCATGATATGTTGCATGAATTTTTTATACTTTTTAGTTTGCTCTTTGATTTTTATTTATGATACTTTTGACCCAAATCTATATATATTTTCTTTTGTTTCCAGCCTTTGCACTTCAAGATCAGCTGGACATTCATCTTTGTTACTATATTTAGCTCTATAAACCACATGAATAAAATTTTTAATAGCTAACTCATTTTTGCATTTTTAAAACAATTACCTTATTATCATTATTTGCATAATCCATTATTTCCTCACTGATTTGAAATTCCATTTTGATCATATTCATTTCACTTACATGTATTTATCATCTCTTTATGTTTCCAATGATCTGTAAATTCAAATGGCTATACCACACTGTTCTAAGTAATAAGATTTATAATTTAATTTAATATCTGATAATGTAAGTATGCCTCATTACTCTTCTTTTAAAAAAGTATCTTGCCTACTTTCTTCTATGTATTTATTCAGATGAATTTTAGAATTAGTGATCAAATTTCTAAGTAAGAACTTGTGGACTTTGGATTTGGAGTTCATTAAATGTATATACATCAAAATGTGGGAGAAGTGACAACTTCACACTGTTGAGAATTCCCATCCTAAAACAAAGTAGATATCTCCATTTATGGTTTTATAATTTTCTTGCTCAATAAAGCTTTGTAGCTTTGTTTTCATTCGTTTCTGCATTTTTCTTATATGTTTATTCCAAATTAGTACATATTTTTGTATATTTCATATCTCTTGAGAAACATCTGTTTATTACATTTTGCTAAGTGATCTTTTTGCTCACATAGAAAATTAATTTCCCTATATTTATTTTAACATACATTTCTTGAAGAATATCTCCTTATATACAGTATCTTCTTCAAATGCTTTACAGTTGATGACATTTTAAGTTTTAGGTAAAGAGAAACACCCACAGACTTTAGCATCAAAGATAGCAGGTTGCATCTTGGCTCGAATGTTTCCTCACTATGTAAAATTAGAAAGTTATATATTCTCTGAACCTCAGTATCCTCATCTACAAAAGGGAATTGATTTTTCCCTTGGAATGGTCACTGTGAGACAAAGTTAAAGAACTCTTATAAAGCATAGAGCTCAAATATAATATACTGTAGGAATGGAAGAAAAATATTAATTCCTTCCTTCTCATCCTGTTCTCAGAAAATATGACTTGGGAATTTCAACTTTTAGATATATACGAACTGAGAAAAAAATAATTATATGTAAACACATACACATATAAATAATGTGTATCTGTATTATTTACTTTGATCAATTTTCTCCTGGTCCAGTTAGTTGGTGGCAAAATGAACTTCTATGTATGTATGTGAGTATACATTCTATAATCAATAGTATTGCCTTTGGGCGGGGAGGAGCGGAGGGAGAGGAAAAGAATCCTCAAGGAGACTGCCTGCTGAGCATGGAGCATAATGGGGCTCGATCCCAGGGCCCTAAGATCATGACCTGAACCAAAATCAAGAGTCCGAGGCTTAACCAACTGAGCCACCCAGGCGCCCCTCAATAGTATTACTTTATAGATGAAATACCAGTGACTATAATTTCAAAGTTAATGCATCAAGTCACAGGATTGTTCTATAGAACCACAGCCTATCATGTCTGCGAGACTGGTGGGCAGCCAGCCACTAAGGACTGTCAGCAGTCATAGGCTTCACTCATTAATGGCCTAAATACTCACTGAGTGAGCACCAACTACCAGGCACAGTGCTGGGCACTGAGGATGTGAAAGGTGACAATCTCTGCCCACTGAACGGTGTGGCATTCCCAACTCAAGCAAGTAATCATCTGGTTGACTGTTATAAAGCTGTAGTTTCCTCATCTGGATCTTCAGATAAGGTGTCTGATGACCCGTTTCTTCCCCCTGAGCAGCTTCTCTTATGGATCTGATTTTCCCGTCATTACCCGCTTCCTAAATGTTTCTCAGCCTGAGTAGAATGAAGCAAATTATTGAGCATTCCATTTTTGTTTCTGAAGTGACTGCCCAAATCTTTATTTCATTTTCTGTTGATGCCTCAGAAGCTGACCTAGGATAAATGGAAGCTACCGACAGCTGTCAGCTGCACGGTCAGGTCAAAGGTGCTGGCTGAGCTTGCAAATTCTGACGCCTTGCCCACAGTGAAGGTATTTGCCTTAGAGGGAAATGGTGCCTCGTGCATACCTCACCCCACAGTGCTGCTGAATGCGCCAATTTCGGGCACTGGCCAATCTGGGGAAAAGAAGTACAGAGGAAGATGTTTCCTTCACGCCCTCCAAATACATAAAACTACCCGCACCTCCACGGCCACCCTGCTCTTCGCTTCCAGCACAGCCTCATGCATTAATAACAGCAGAGAAGCAAGTTTCTGTTTCCTCCGAGTTCTGGGAAGTGGCGTGACAGCTGGTTGCCATGAGCAGCGCACATATTCCAACCCTGCGAAGAACAAAACTCCCTACAACACTCTTTTATCCATGAAACTAAAAGGGTTTGATGACACTCTTTTGGTTTCAATCCATTTACCTAATTTCCTCCCATTAAGTTCCTGGTCAACGAAAGGTGGTTCTTACTTAGAAAAAACATTTACCTTTGATCAAACATAATTTAAATGCTGAATTTGTGATTTAAACAAAAAGAGAGAAAGAAAGTTTAGGATCTAGGAAAAAAATCTATTGACCACATCGTTCGACAAATGAGGTCAAGCCTGAATTTGGCGAGGAATCATTGTCGTCTCCGTGTGAAAGAAATAGCCTGGAAAGAATGGTCTTTTTCTCTTGAAAGATGCACCCTCTGACCTACATCGTGGCATAGAGCGAAGAGCTCAGTAACTATAAATGTCACCGATGACTCTCACCCCTGGTTTCACCCTGGGTTTTTCTAAATGCTTATGTAGTGTACAAATTATCCGCTGAAGTGTAGCCAAGGGTGCCAAGTGACCAGTGCAGAAGACGTCAGAAGGGAGTGAAACTTGGAAATGGAATGGCAGCCTTTAAATAGCCCAGCTGCGCACATTGTGACGTGACGTCAGCGGCTCTCCAGTCATTACTGATAGGCTACGAGGAAGAACCCGTGGAAGGGTTTAATCCAGAGCGAATATTTGTTTATTCAATTATCACTATATTGCCACTAGGATAGTTACTATACTATTATTTAAGATTTAGTTATCTCCCCTTTTTTAGTTCACTTTCTGTCTTCCCTTCTTCCTGAAAATGGTAAAAAAATTCAGGCCCTAAATGATTTGCCATTTAATCAGTTTTGAGCTCTATAATCATTAAGTTAGGCACAATTGTGAAACTTCTCATGGAAAAAAGGACACAATTAAAGATTTTGAGTTTTAAGAGAAGATATCATAAGCCAATTTTAATAGCACTTTTGCTAATAAAATTTTGAGGCATTGGATGACTTAAGATCCATTCATATGAAAGAATGTGCGTGTAACTATGGAAAAGGATTTAACATTTATTAGCTTCCTAATATGTGTCAAGCAGTAGGCTAAGCATTTTACATATGTTTTCTCATTTACTCTTTTTAACAGCCTGAAGAAATACACATTATTGTCCTTAATCTACAGGGCAGGAAACTGGAGACTCACAAAGATTAAGTAAAGTATTCAAGTTTAGAGAGAAACTGCTTTTAAGCGGCAGAACTTGGGTTAAAGTTCTGCTCCTTTGGATTAAAATCGGTGTCTGCTAAACCCAGACCTCCTTCTCTTTATATTGCACCCCACAGGTTTTCCCATTCAATGAAAAATTGAAAAGGTAAAAATGACAATTTAAAAATATTCCCCTCAGTAACAAACAAAAAAACTAATAAAATCATCATAATTAAGTAATATTGACATCTGCTTACAAAACTATTTTCATGCAATACTGAAAACTTTTATCTTTTAATAGTAAATTATCTGAATGGGAAATTAGTCTCCATTATCATTAAAACATAGTTTAAATGACATTAATAGTTCTAGCAAAGTTAAATTTATATTAGGCTCAGAGCATAAATACAAAATGCATGCAGATTTGCCGCATTAAGTGTAGAATATACCTTCCTTTGATTTATTTTTGAATTCTTAGTGATCAAGAGGAAACAAAATAAAAGTTCTTTCCTCTATCCTCTGTCAACTTAGTCACTCAAATTTGATTTAAGATCCCCAACTTCCAAGTATGTTTTGTGCTGTTGGTTATGTCTATATTTAGAAAGGAATACAAAACCATAGTAAGATCATTTTAGATATTTGTTAATGTGTGAATGGTGGAAACACTGGTAAAATCTGGTGAAGGTGGGCCTGGGGAGGGTAGGGAATCAGAGTATCTAAACCTCTCCTCCTTTTCTTCACTTATGATTGGTGGTGTTAATGTTTCTTCTCAAGAGGGAAATGCTTCCAGCTAGGCACACAGATTCCCCCGCCCCCACCCCTTGATAAGCCACAGCCTGAGCACAGTTGGAAATGGCCCCTTTAAAAACACAAACCCGTCAGAAAGCCCCATCAGAGAATATCTTCGTGCCAACCAATGGTGTTCAGCCCTCTGATAAGTCAGAAATTGAGAACCAATGTTTACTTTTCCTTCTGTCATGGCAATGAGCCTGGAGTAATAGGGAAAGCAAAATTTCCTGAATGCAATTCTCCTTAAATTTATTCTCTGGGGCTATTTCCAAGCAATGTGCTTCTATGGAAAGTTCTTCATGGATGTGCTGTCCAATATGGCAGTCACAAGCCACACATGGATACTGACCACTTGAAACATGGCTAGTGCTACAGAGAAACTGAATTTTTTATTTTACCTAATTTAAATGAATTTAAATTTTGAGACAAAAAGCAGTATAAAACATATTTTTACTAAACACAACTGTATTGCTTTGGTAAATATTACATTTCACTTCACCTGTTGCATCATGTAAGGTATTATTTAAGTTCAATTTTAGTTTTTACTTTTTTAATGTAGCTACTAGGAAATTTTAAATTACATTTATGGCTGACGTATTTCTATTGGACAACACTGTTTTAGAGGAAGTAGGGCAAGGATGCTCCTGTCAGACTGCATGGGATCAAAGTCTACACCTCCACCTACTATCTGCTTGGCCATGGGCAATTTACTTAGCTTCTCCATGCATTGGTTTTCTCATCTCTAAAATGGGCATGATAATACAAGTACTTACTTCATAGGGTTATAAGGATTAAATACGTGCAGGTTTCTCAAGTGCTTAAAACAGTGCCCGGCATAAGGTAAACATTATATATGCCCTTGTAAACTAAAAATAAAAGCAAATGATTCCTCTCTGGAAGAGGTAGATCAACATTCTTCCAACGGAGGCTAAATGAGAGTAAATTGATTACAATTGTTCTAATGCCCTAAACTGAGCATCTGTAATAGATGAGAGATTAGAATATCTAGAATTTTTTTTATTAAGTCCCACAAAAAGGATGCTCAACAATAGAAACAGAGGTGAACCAAAGCATACTTCCTTACAAAAGCTTAGTTACCTTAAAATATATTTTAAAATACTTTGTGAAAGGCAAACGAAGACCCCAAAATATTGTTGTTATTCCTGTAATATGTTCCTCTCTCTTCCAGGACTGTTGGAACTGTCAGAGCACAGAATAATTCTTCTCGGGTATCACTTGCTGTGGGTGACAATCAGCCAGTCATTTAAGAGATTTCAATGTTTGTTTGTGTCTATTTTATTGTAATAACCAGTGTGTCACTTAGACACATAATTAAACTATCTGGAAAATAATCACTAAAATATACATAAAGTCTCATAGAAATAAAGTATAAATAAAAGATTCTTTTAAAATTTTATTTAGACAGAGGAAGGGATAGAGAAATCTCACCTATAAAGTTTCACACTCTTTTAATATCCTTAGTTCACTAGGTGAATTCACTGAGTGCCTGCTGGGCGCATGGCCCCATGAAACAAGCCACAGTCTCTAGGTTCAGAAAATTGAGTCTTCTGCAAAGTTAAGATTAAGGCAAAAGTGAGCAATTTGTGATTGCAGTTTTCACAAAACAGAAGGTCTATTTTGAGTTGTCTACCATTAAAATATATTCATATTTTTGAGTTTCTCTTCTTGAACAAGAGTTCAAAGTGTGATTTCTAATTTGAGAGGGTAGTTGTCTCAGTAATTCATTAAGCTTCCCTTAGTGTGGCTACAGGTAAAGAACTAGGGTCAATATTCTATCAAATACTATTATGTTTCCCTAGAGGGTCAAAATCCTCCCCCCCCAATACTCTTGAAAGTGAAAATAAACCCCCAAATCAAGCTTAGAAAGCCCCAAAAATACTCTGTTGAGAAAAATGAGGACTAGATTGTGCTTGTCATGCTATTTTGCGAATGTACTACTCCTTTCACCTCCCCCTCATCTGTGAAACACATCTGCGATTTTTTTACTAACCATTTTCCAGCCTCTTTCATAAAATAACGGTTGTGTTCTGGTGTTTTTCATTTTGAATACCAAGAGCATGTCTCCCATCTGATCCACCGCCACATTGTTAAATCCAAAGTAGAAAGAGAGAGTGATCGCTCTGGTGTCTCCAGTTGGCAGCAGAAAATGTGTTGTTTTCAATTACTGTGTGTAAAAGCTCAGCCAAAGGGAAAGCTTTTCAGGATGACGCGCCTAGAAAAAGAGCCACCACAAGCGAACACTGGAAGGACAATTCCAAAATGCCCCAAGAAAGGATTCTCCGTCCTGACAGCAGCCGAGCCTGAAGACTCCCCTCAGTTTTGCCAAGTCACCTGAAGGAAAATTATTTGCCTTCTAGACCAAATGTCACAGACAGACATGGCCTGGATCCCTACGGAGTGCTGTTTGACAAAGGAGGTCCGTTTGCCCAGCCTCTTGCTCCAAAGGATGTCTGCTCTCCGCAATAGTAAAAGTTAACACAATACAGAAGTCCCGCTAATACAAAGGATTTGCGATTAACACTCTACATCAATTCTGATTTTCCATATTTTTTTAGTAGAACCAGGTTTGCTAATAAAGGGCCAGCTGTTAAAGTCACTAAGCTCATTTTCATCACAACCACCACATAACAGGACCCCTGCAAATACCTGAGGCCGGCTTTTCTCTCACGGTGCACTTTATATTGTTTCAGATGAAACGTACCCTCCGCCAACATTTCTGGGGCTTCATCGTTAATGACTTAAAATATAGTTATAAGGTTCGGGTGGTAAGTTGGCAGAGCTGCTGTCCGTGTGGCATCCAAGCCTCTCCCTCCAAAGGCCTGCAGATGATTTCAAAAGAGAAGGAAGGAAAAAAATGAAGGGAAGAGAGAAATAACCAGAAGTCAGGGGAGCCACCAAAAACTTGGACCAATTGTCGCGTTGCCAAAAATACAGATTTTCAAATGAATGCTTCATCAGAAGGCAGGTTGGAAAGAAAAAAAAAAAATGGAGTGGTGTGTTAGGAAACAAAAAATGGAAGGGAAAATAGGTGGTGCGCTGTCCATCAAACTATGTGCACCTCTGTCATAATTAAGGAAAATATAAAGTTTCGATCTTGAATTATGATCAATATCTATTCTTCATAAGCATCACAGATTTTTCTGTCTTTTCCTTCCTCGCCAACCCCCTCCTAGACAAAGTGAGGAATTTATGAGAGAAGGAGATCTGTAAAAACTAAAATTATACCAACGTTTTGAATATTTGGAGGGGCTTTCACGAAAATCACGTACTAACAACTCTAACTTCTCAACAGCAGCGAGCTTTGCCCCTGAGCAAACATGATTTTCGTCACACCACTGTTCCAGCGAAAATGCTGGTCTTGACAAGCTGTGTTCCTGGTAAAATGTTATTGTTGGCAAGTGCGCTTGGTGGGGAGACAGCTTTGGGAGGCTCCCTCCCGGGTGGAGATGTGCAAATTGACTACAGCACCTGTGGGAGCGTCAGGTACCTCTGACCCAGATTCACTCTGTTTTCTAGCACCCTGTCCCTTTGTTCTGTAATGAGAGCCAAACGTTCCCCTTCTCCAGTCCCTCCGGCCCTGTAACGTGACGCCCGTCGGCCTGGACAGCCCCCTGTCCCTTCCCCACTCCTGGGCTGTGCTGCCACCATTGGCCTGAAATTGAAAGGGGTTTAAAGGCCCTCAGTTCTCTTGGGTGTTGCGCTAATGCTCTCTGCTCCCTGAGTTCTGCGGTAGCCGTGCCCTGTTAGCTTTTTTCCCCCACAATGAACCAGACTGTTCGCAGGTCAGTTATGAAAGCTAAACTTTCATTTACTTATTTGTATTGGCGGGAGAGTCATCGTATTTTTCAGGCAAGAGAGACTCTTCTCCCAAATGAAAGATCCAGTGAATTTTCTTACACTCCATAGGACTCATAGTAGGAAATACTGGCATCTCACTGGAATCACTGATGTGTTGTTGGGGCCCATGGTTTTTCCTGGCTGCTTTTCCCTGATCTCAGGAAAGATGCAGGGAAGTGAAGCTCGATGTACCAGAGCAGCTCCTGCTGGGCTCCAAGTCACATGTGGAAATGTCAGCCCATGGCCTGCTTTGGTTCATCCTTTACCCAAGCCAGTCTCCCCATCTGACCAGTGACCACACATGTGGCCAGTGGCCACACAGGTCAATCAACCACACATCTGCCCAGCAGACAAATGAATCTTCCCCCAAGACAAAGCAAGTCTTAGGAAGTTTTCAGAATAAAGTTTAGGGAGTCATGAGTGCTGCATACAGAGGACCCTTGTTAAGGGTCCTAACGCTGTCCCACCGTGAGTGACTCAGCTTCAAGCTGATGAGTTAAAATGGCCTGAAAATTCCAAGAACACCTTGACTTCTGTCACCCTGAAACAGGGCCATGAGAAATCTGGTCTCAAATTTGTTAAATCAGGCCCTGCTCTTCTAAGCATCCTCCCTTCCATTTCTGTGACCGCCCTACCAATCTTCTTGTTGTTGTAATGCCATGTGCTTTTGAAAGATGACCTCTCTGCCTGGGGCAAACAGTTGGACTAAAGTTAAAGAAACCAATTCGGTTTCAGTATTCTGAATGAAGAGGAAGAGTCACATTCAAGAGCTGTTTGGAAGGGAGGTTTTAAATATAGTTATGATTTACTACACACCAGGCATGGTGCTAAGGACTTTACATTCATTATCTCATTCAATCCACACCACGAGGCTATGATACAAATATTATTGTTGCCCCACTTTGTGGATGAGGACATTGAAATGTAGAGAAAGATGAACTTCGCTATGCTGATATACATGACTGAGTTGGGATTTGCTTTAAAGTCTCTGATTCTGAAGCTCAGATTTCTAACAGAAATGCTGAGCAAGACTTGGTGACTAATCAGATGCTGGGGAAGGAGGCAGGCCTTGGGGTCAGAGTGATGACACTCTATTGAATCTAGAAATATGGAAATATGAATTAAGATTCACAAGGTACACAGTTAGACTTAAAAGGGACTCTAGTGATTTAGATCAACCACCATTTTACAGATGAGGAAACTGAGGGTCATAGGTGACCCAATCTATGCAAGCTCATGTTGTGTAATATTAGCAGAGCTCTAGCTGGAAGTCAGCTCCTCCAGGTCTTACGCTGTGTTGTTCCACTTTACTGACTTACTTGGCCACTACCCTTGGCCATCTTTATTTTCAGTGTAGTTTGCTCACTTCTTTTCAAAAGTTTTGACTAACAACAGAACACTGTATCCACAATCAAGTCTTTATAATACAGAAATTTCTATACCTGCCATTGGTGGGACTTCTGATCATCATCATACCTCGGCTTCTGTGTCATTTTCAAGTGCCAGCTGTAAGGCCAGAGGAGGGAAATATTAAAGTATAGACATCGAGGTCCCTGAAACAAATGAGTGAACTGGCCAGCCTGCTTAGACCATTTTGTGCAGGCTCCAGAAAATTAAGTGAAACTGCTATTCTGCTTTCCAATGTAAGTTGAGGGTATTTTTCTTTATGTATGTGTTGAATGCTCTTTGTGCCTTTCAGCTTTGCTGGGGAGGAAGTGTATTACCTCCTGGCCTGCATTTTCTCGACTCATTTGGGACAAATTAGCCAACCATAGCTTTCCCCTGACTAAAACACCCACATTTCTAATTGAAGGAGAATAAGCACCTACTTGTGGCATTTGTTTTGGACAAACAATAATTTACCTAGCCTCTGTTTGGGTGCCATGTTCTGGACAAGATGCTTTGCAGTACATTTATCAAATCCTTACCACTACGATTGTACCTACCGTTCAGATAAAGAAACTAAAGATGAATTTTTTTTTGCTCAAGTTCACACAGCTAAGTAGACTATCTGGATATCTGTTCACCTGCTCCGTCCAAAGCTTCCAGTCTTTCCACCACAACAGTTCTCCTTCCATTTGCAATTGTTCGAAGGTTCTTCATCACCAAAGTCCAGACTGCTGAGGGATACGTGTACCCTCTCAGGGTCTGACCTCTGTACCTCCTGCCTCCTCGCTCCCTGCATCCCCTAGAGACAAACAACCTCTCTGCGGCCACAGTGGGCTCTGCAGTTTCAAACCTTCTAGCCATTGACCACATTTTCCACTTCCTGGAAGTCTCCTCACCAAACTTATAGCTACTTTACAGATAATGAAGGAAATGGAAACATATGTATGTTTAATCTAGATCAGCCTCTTTTACTTCTAGAAAGCACTAGTTTTTCTCCACTATCTTATTTTTCTTGGTTTTAGTGTCACTAGAAACTATGTGATTGGGAATGAAAAACTTTTTCAACGTAAACTTAAAAAAAAAAAAAGACAGTTGGGCACCTGGGTGGCTCAGTGGGTTAAGTGTCTGCCTTCGGCTCAGGTCATGGTCCCAGGGTCCTGGGATCGAGCCCCAAATCAGGCTCCCTGCTCAGCGGGAAGCCTGCTTCTCCCTCCTCCACTCCCCCTGCTTGTGTTCCCTCTCTCGCTGTGTGTCTCTCTCTGTCAAATAAATAAATAAATAATCTTAAAAAAATAAATAAATAAAGATAGTCGCCTTTGGACCAGAATGAGTACTTGGGTCTGCTGCTGCTTTAACATTACTTCTCCAGGCCGGCCCATCAATGAGAGCAGAATTCAGGCATCCAGTCCAGCCTGATGCACAAAGAAAACCATTGCTGGTTGGCAAACCACCCACAAGTATGGTGGGAACTGATTCAGCACTCTGTCAGGTGCTGCCAAAGCCAACAGGAGGGACCCAAGGTACCTACACCTGACCTGGGAGGAAAGTTTAAATCCACTGTAGGCAAGACAAAAATACAAAATGATACACAGTATCTTGGTGTCCTCAAGACTGTCCAGGAAACTGTACAAACTGAAGAAGAAAGTATCTTGCCCCAAGAGGTACCACGTATGTGAAGTAATAAAAATAAATGTCTAAAAACTGAAATCTCAAGAGACAAGGCTCATAACATATTAAAAAAACTTGAGGAAAGCAAATAATATAAAGCCTCAAACACAACAATGGAACCATGATCAGAGAGTCACAAGTCTAGATAATGATGTATATCTCTTCCTTCTCCCCACCATGGAGACCTTTCAGTCCTTCTAGTCATCCTTGCTTTAACCCCACTAAGAATAACATAAGTTTCCATCTTGTGTCTCCAAGGAAGCATAGCAACTTACAGCAGGTGGAGATATGAACCATGTCCTTGTCACAGGCATGACTTTGGTTTTTGATACATCCAACCACTTTAAGAAAGGCAACTTGTGAAAAATTCAAAACATTGCACAGCTTTTCAAGATTACTGATATCACTGTGGGACTAAGTCTTATTATGTTGTATTGCTGAAAAACAGTTTTTGGAAAATTCAATTATATATCAACCGACCTCCGTGAACTCGCTGCAAAAAGAGCCCTGCTAAGAATAATTTTGGAGGAGGAGGTGCTTTTTTGATCATGGAATATGACCCCTACTTCATTTGTTTCTAAGTTCTGTTTTCATTCATACTTTTCTTTGTGCACAACAGAGACCTTCTCTTCCAAATAACCTGGAGAGCTAAGATGCTCATACAACTTCCAAAGTTCCACATCGTCTTCTCTTCTTGAGAGGTCTCTCTCATTTTTTCTAGGTAACACAGAAAGTAAAGTAGAATTAGAAATAAATATTCTCTCAAACATATCAAGTATAGAAATGTCCAAAGAGAATGTTTAAACCCAAAGGGCAAGTGAAGAACGCAAGAACTGGAAGGCAAAGGCAGGGGAAATTTGAGGAACTCAAGTTTCACGGGGATATTAGAAAAAAAAAAAGTAAATGTAGACAGATATTTGTGCCAAGGCACAACATGAAATAAATACTCAAAAGTTCAACACAGACCTTCAACTATCAAACAACATATGGAAATTCCTTTAAAGTCTGCTGGAATTTTCACTAAAAGCAGATCAATAGGCATAAACAGCAGTTTATTAAAGGTGACCCAGCCCTAATGATTCGTGTTTATTTACTGATTCAACAAATTATTAAGCCTTTAATATGCCAAGGCCAAGGAAGGACTAATAATACAGACTCTCTTCACAAAGGTTCATATTCGAATAGGGAAAATGAACATTTAAACAAATAATAGGGAGTTATAGAGGAGGTGGTATACACAATAATCAAAGCATACCCAGAACACAGTGGGGCACAGAGGAGGGAGTGGCTAATTATAAGCAGATGGTCCGAGAAAGCTGCCCAGAGGAGGTGATTCATAAGTTGGTCTTGATAGATAAGGAGGAGGATCAACATTTTAAAATGATAACCAAGGGATCACATACCACAGTGAAACGTGGTCATGGATGAACCATTCAATTCCATTGAACAAGCATGTATCCGGAGCTTACGTCTGCCCTTAGCACTATGTTGAGTTTCTGTGGATACTAACAGAAGAAAAAGAAATAAAAGATGGAACTCTGCCTGCAATGATTTGTAATCATAACCAGGATAACAAAGCTTAAACACGTGAACTAATAAGAGAATAATATAAAACAGTACCATTAAGTACCGAAAGTTTGTGTATAGACACTAGGTACTATAAGAGGTCAACCTCTGAAATCTTACTGTTTATAATATTACTAGGCAAGACAATGAAGGGTCTATTTTTAAGGCATATAGTGGGTAGAAACTGGTAATTACAGCTCATTTCATTAACATTTGTTCCAGATAGGTCATCCGAATCAATCATTGGAAATGAAATGCTTAATTGTCTAGTGAAAAATTGGCAATGAAGCAAATCTTGCCAAGAGATCATTTGCCAAACAAAGCTCAGTGTTCTTTCATATAACCTATAATGGAATAGACTGGGAAATGTCTTTTGCTTTTTTCCCTGATCTAGCTGAACTTAGAGGCAGATTTTGAGATCACAGGGTCAGCTTCTTGTTAAACCTGAGTGAGTATACTTAAGTAATTGTTGAGGTTGGGAATGGGATATCAGATGGCAAATTAAGAATAGGATTTCATTGAACCATAACAACCAGGTAGGCAGCTCTTTCCTAGACCCCTAAGTAGGGGCCAGGCCTTGTCAGGCCATGAATAAGTGACCACAACAAAGGAGCAAGTCAGCAAAGACAAGGGCCATATAACTGCCTATCTGTAGTCCACTGATAACCAGGAGGGAAATGTGGGTAATGGACAGGAGAAAAAGAGACTCTATGGGACAGCCAACAAAACTGTGTAACTGCCTGAACAAACTCTGCCAGGAGTTCTATAAATATAAGAATCATCTTAACATCTAACAGACCTTCCTTTTAATGGACTAGCTCTATAACAAATAGCCATAAATGTCTTTAATTAATCTTCAAAAATAGATTGACTAATTGTAACTTTCTTTAAAAAAAAGTTTATTTAGTATGTAAATATGTCAGAATGTTGGCTCTTTAGCTAGAGGGGGTGGAAGATAATAGCAGAGTCTTTGGTAGTATTTGGGTACCGAACCACAACTTAGTACCATCGATGACACTGCGAAGCTGCAAGGCCAAACAGAGCTGCCTATAAACACTCCCTTATCCTTTTGAAGTAAAAATTAGTTAGGACCAAAATGTAGGCTTTACCTCTAAGGAGACCTGAACACATCACCCCAGGACATGCGTTCAGAATTCTCTCTGCAGATTTTCATCATTTAATTCTGCCGCTCTCAAATTGATCCAGGCTGTGGTTATGTGGTTCTCTCTCTCTTTCTCTCTCTCCCTCCCTCCCTCCCTGTCTTTCTCCCTCTCTTTCTCAGGCTTGAACTTGGATCTCTTTGTGACTTCTTAAAATGTGATGCCATTGCAAGAATAACGTACTCACTTTATCTCCGTAAGGATCAGATTTCATGGTTGTGGTTAACCCATCACCCTGACTATAAAAGAGGTTTTGGTAGGTACCCCTCCTTCAGATCGACCTTACTTAGCTTCACGAAGTCTGTAGCCAGTCTCTCCCTCATGACTCTGTCTCGCATGCCTTTCCAGGCTGTGACATTTTTCTCTCATCCACTCTACATCATGAATACCTTCTCTCAGGACTCAAACCTAAGGAAAACATAAGTAAGGAGGTTTCCCCTCATTCCCACCTTACTCCCCATGATGGAGGTGAGGACGGTATTGATCATTCAAAAGAAAGAAAAGCCTTGGAGTGCCTGGGTGGCTTAGTCAGTTAAGCTCTGACTCTTGATTTCGGCTCAGGTCATGATCTCAGGGTCATAAGATCGAGCCCCAAGTCGGCTCCTAACTCAGCTCAGAGTCTTCTTGTCCCTCTCCCTCTGCTCCTCCCCCCCCACTCGCTCTCTCTCTTTCTCAAGTAAATAAAGAAAATATTTATTAAAAAAAGAAAGAAAAACCTTTATCCACAGAAATGAAGTAGTAGTGGTAAAGTTTCAATCACTAGTCAGCAAATAAGGAAAGAATTTGGCCAAATTGGAGAGCCTTTTCGAGTACTGCTAACATTCTCTCATACTGTAACTGGCTTTTCTCACTGAGGGCTACCGACCTTGCCTTTGTCTTCACTTCCAGAAAGATGATTTTTCTACCAAGTGACAACACAACACAAAACAAAACAAAACACCACACTCTTAATGACAGACGGATGAGAGAAAAACAGTGTTTGGAGGCTTCGGTGATTTATTCATCTGCCCTAAATACAATTGTGTATCTAGCTTTCTACCTGACAGTTATCAGGCCATCACTAATATATACTCCTTGCACTTTATTCTTAAATAAAACATAGACTCAGAAGTCAGCTTAGGCATCGGATATATATATAATATAAAATATAATTATTATATGTTATAGTTATTTAATTAATAAAATATAATAATTTATAGAATGCATTTAGTAAATATAAATTATACCATATAATATTTATTATATTATAAAAAATATAAATATATTAATATCTCAAACCCATCAATGCCCATATTGACTAAGGACCCAGTCACCAGACCCTTCTCTCCCAAACATACAAGGACCAGATCTGAGGTCCTACTGATTTAAACTCTTCTGAGTCTCTCTAGGTGCTTTCAGTGCAGCCTGTAGTTTAAAACACAAAGAAAATTAGAATAATACATGGCAGACCATATCGGCTTGAGATGCCATTACAGTCAATCTTATAGACTCTTGGGTACTTCAAAAACATGGAGATTTTCACTCCCACTCTTCCCTCCCCCCTTTTCAACTGGCACTTACCAAAATAAAAGAGGAAATGAAATTATATAAACCGCCTTCATGAAATATTGTTGGTCTGGCTTCCATTCCCAGTAATCTATATGTATAATCATTTTATGGCTTAAAATATTATGATTATGCCTCACATTCTTAAGATAAAATGGATTTTTTAAAAAGGAGAAACCAGAGGAAAAGAAGGAAATATTGGGATTATGGAACAACCTTTAATTCAAAAGGTTTTTCAGTGTATCTGTTCTCAGGGATTGCAAGTCAGACACCCAATCTCACACAGTGGCTGTGGGATGTCATGGGTTGCAGAAAGGATGAAAATCCTCCCAGGCTCTGGCTTTCCGAAGTTTTGTGGGTTTGAACAAGACCCTTACTGCGATTCGGACTTGGGTTTTGTGGTTAATGTATGATAATGGGGTTATTACACAGTGATCCTTGAGCTTTTAGGTCAGCTGTGGCAATCAATCAAGAGACACTTCTTTTTTGGCAGGCACACAGTTCCAAAAAAAATTCTCTGGCAGACTCAAGTTAGTTAGTAATGACAGAGTAACCTCTATGTCAAATAATATATTGGATAAATTTTGCATGTGCTATTGACTGACAGAAGCTCTGGCATTCTGGTAAGCAGAAATCCAAGCTTCAAAAGAGCATAAAAACCTCTTTCTTCTGCCCAAACTAAAGTTAGTTAAATTAAACACATTTTATCCATACAAGTTTAAAGAAAGACACTTCAGGAGTAAGTTCACATTTTGGTGCCTATTCTCTCTTACTTCCTTTTCTTTACTCTATTACAAATAATCTCCATAAACATCCTTTTCTTAAAATAATTTGTATTTCTGAATGATTAAGTTCCATTCAACAAAAATTTCCTTAACACCCACTGTATATTTGGCATGGTGTTAGGATTAGTGAAAAGATAACGATGGACAAGATACTCCATAAGATCTTACATCTCATTCATAGTCATCTTTCAGGATCAGCAAGTTCAAAGGGATGGACAAAGAGGGGATAATTTTTGTAATGTGGTTCTTAGTTTTACCTTGGTTTGTTTGTGTTTCCCACTAAGAAGATACTGGCATATGATGATTCTGCTTCTCCATCTTGTGAAATTAAAGGGGGTGAGGACACTCTGTGGAACAGTTAGACTGCAGCTAAATAACTCTTACACTTCCTATCAACCATTTTAAGTGAGGCAATAATTATTCTAATTTTGGCAAGGATAGGAGAATCTATTATGACCTACAGTGGTCTGTTAAGGTAGTTCTGTTCTCAGGGAAAAAAGTGGAGAGAAAAACTTATCTAATTTGACCAAAAATAAATTCTCATGGATTGAATAAGAAAAATTTAGGGAAAGGTAAGGCTAACTAAACAACTACTGATGTTGGCTTCTGAATTAACTCAATGATTCTTCTCTTAATAACAGACCTGTTAAGAAAAGAAAACTCAACTCTCAAGTATGGTACCCAGTGACTTCTATGTAATGCCTATGCATACTCCAGGATGGAGTTTAGATGATCAACCTCCAAGTTGATTTTTCTAAGAACATGCTAAGGGAGAAGTGACAAAGATTCTATGTATGGATTACACATGGCAGCACTATCTAATAATATAAAGCAATAATATAAAGCAAAATATACGTAATTTTATATTTTCTAGGTGCCACTGTCCTCTAGAAGAAATACCATGTGAACTACACATATAATTTTTAATTTTCTAGTAGTCACATTACAAAAAAGTAAAGAGAAACAAGAGCTTCATTTAACACTATATTTTATTTAACACAATATTTTGAAATTATTTCAAAATGTAATCAACAAGGGCGCCTGGATGGCTCAGTCGGGTTAAGTGTCTGCCTTCATCTTGGGTCATGATCCCAGGGTCTTGGGATCAAGCCCCTCATCCGGATCCCTGCTCAGCGAGGAGTCTGCCTCTCCCCCTCCATCTGCCTCTCCCCCAGCTCATGCTCTCTCTTGCTCTCTCTCACTCTCTCAAATAAATAAATAAAATCTTTTTTTAAAATGTAATCAATTAGGGCACCTGGGTGGGCTCAGTCGTTAAGCGTCTGCCTTCGGCTCAGGTCATGATCTCGTGGTCCTGGGATCGAGCCCCACATCAGGCTCCCTGCTCCACGGGAAGTCTGCTTCGCCCTCTCTCACCCCCCCTGCTTCTGTTCCCTCTCTCGCTGTGTCTCTCTCTGTCAAATAAATAAATAAAATATTTTTAAAAATAATAATGTAATCAATTAAAAAATTAATGAGATATTTTGTGTTCCTCCTTCCTACTAAGTCTTTGAAATCCAGTGTGTATTTTTCATTTACAGTATAACTCAATTTGGACGGCCATCTTTCAAGTATTCACTAGCCATACCTGGCTAGTGGCTGTTTACTGGGCAGCATCGATCTACAGAATTCTTAACACAGCAAGAGATGCTCCCATCAAACTATACAAGACTCTTAGTGCTGACCTTCTGGTTTGCAGAATTATTTGGAAATGAAAAATTTTATACCATTTAAATAAGCTTCAAATAGTAAAAACAACACTTTTTGAGACGAGAGATAAAATAATCCAGTTTAAAGCCTGAAATATATTATGATCTGAGCACAAACTTCAATTAAACTTGACAAGTAATTAATGTTCAACCATATTTACCAGTTCCCTAAAAATCTGATATGATTTTGTCATTGAAGTATTTTCAACTCTAGATAATATTTGCCATTACACAAAACCCGAAAGTTCCACCAACCAGTTCTCTGGGTGAAGTGCTGTCACTCCTATCAATCCAAATGAACATGGCCATAAAGAAAATAAGGACCTTTAAACTACCATTTATATTATGGTTCTAAAGTCAAACTGCTCATCAGCAGTAACAACAGTTCCTGGTGTCGTTTGGCAGGAGCAGAACATGCAATGCAATTCCCCACGGACTTCCAAAGATCAAAACCAACCAGATCTATAATCGTGTGTTCAAACATTCTCATTTCGAAAAGATAGAGTTTATTTGTTTCTGAAACAGCTAATTTGGAATTCACATAAATACGTCCTTAACTTCCCTTCTAACACAAGTATGAATTCCTCAAAGACCACAAGAGCCAAGTTTATACTTAACTATAGTGGAAAAGTTTGTCAAAATGATATTTTTCTATTACTGAACTTTTATTTTTGTTTGTTTAAGAACTTTTATATTTTTAAGAAAAATGTAAAGTGATTATACAGGCAACCCCGTAGTAACTGTGCATCCACCCTTTATGTAAACTGTTGATAAAGACTTTTTTATGAAAAATAAAACCTCTTCCAAAAGAATTTTGAATTTTCCATCATGATGTTCATGTGTTAAGGTGCTGTCTTATCTTGTGCTCCCTGGTTTTAATGACAAATGCTAAACAATCATTGCAAGGGAGGTGGTGAACGGTGAGGGACATCAGTGCAGAAAGCCCAGAACTTGGCCTCCCACTGATTAGCTGCAGGATTTCCTCATGTATAAAATTTGAAAATAAGAATAAATCAGCTTCAAGACTTCTTATGTTCTGTAAATCATGGTAAAAATTTTAAAAGATTAGTCACTTGCGAAGCTGAGCAAAGGAGTTTTGCATTTTCGGGGGGTCTAACCATGGAAAAGAAACCCATGTCAAGTTTTCATTTAATTAGCTTTGTCTATACAAAGGCTAACAATTGTTTGATTCTGCCGCTTCCGTTAAGCGTCCAAGTTAATTCAGTTTTGGCTCTGTCTTGCCTCTTCCAAAGCTAACATACAAAAAAGAAAAACCCCAGGATTGACTATTAAAATGTATAAATTGTTGTTCATTGTCTAATAAGTCCATTTGGTAATCTAACATAGACATGATAGTGAATCCATGGATGCTATTAGTGAACATATATTTGCCTCCACCATTTCGGTAAACAAGAGTAAACTATTGTGCTATATGGTCTGAAAGAATTACTGTATCTCCAGAAGTTGAGTACTATTCTCCTTGCCAAAGCATAAAATTAAGTGTATCATATTCTGAGGACTGACAAGACAATTATTTTTTTTTATTGTATTTACTTGTATGTTAAGTTTGAGCACAGAGTCAAGGATTAAGTTTAATAACTGTGTATATTTATGAAGAAATTTCCATTCTCCCATGCCATAAAATTTCAATGTGGGTAGTCATTCTTCTAATATTCTAAAAACAACTATCCTCCAGAAACTTAGATAGATAGACAGACAGACAGGTGGAGGTAGGCAGAGTGTATCTACATACATACACCTATAACATTTTTAACTTCTTTATGGTTTTGCCTATAACTTCATAGACATAAGAAGACAGTGAGGTGGTCCTGGGTGGCTCAGTCGGTTAAGCATCTGCCTTCGGCTCAGGTCATGATCCTGGAGCCCTGGGATCGAGTCCCACATCGGGCTCCTTGCTCGGCAGGGAGTCTTCTTCTCCCTCTGACCCTCTCCCCTCTCATGCTCTCTTTCACTCTCTCTCTCTCACATAAATAAATAAAATCTTAAAAAAAAAACAAAAACAAAAACAACAAAGACTTAGTGAGAATCTGGCCTAATACCCAGCTTAAAAGGGAGCAGAGACACTAATGGGAGTTCCTTGCTTCATCTTCTAATGGAAAGCATTACTATTAATTATGATCTGTTTGCAAACAATGCTTTATGTACAATTCAATCCTTTGTTTATGTATGAAATGCCTACTTTGTTTGAATGACATATGGATTCATTGATCCTCCTTTCTGTTTCTTTTCATTTGATGATTTTTACATAGTAATTAATATTTTAATTACACGATAAGGGCACTGGCTCTAAAAACAAATTTGAAATTTTTATCTTGGCATGCCTCGATATGTAGCCATATATTTATATACAGGTCAGTCGTTCATCAGCTTTCTATTTTTTTCTTTTTAATACAAATTTTAAATTCAAGCAAATGTGTTCTACTTGACAACAAAATCATTTCGCAATATATATTATGTATTTTTGTATATATGTATTTAAACCATTCTTTCCCATCTTTATAATAAAAATGCAGTAAGAATATAATTTTAAACAGAACGAAAGATTAAGCAATACAAAAATAATGAAAAGTCAAAATATGCACACTGTGCAAAAACATGGTCACATAGATTTTGCCTTGTATAAACTTCATCCTGCCTATGTGGGTTTTAACATATTTCCATGGCTTTAAATAGGAAAACATTTTAAAACTCAGCCCATGGGAAACCCAAGCTTGATTAGTTTTCCCTTTTACTACAGCCTGCAGAGTGTAAAACACAGCACATCAGAATTGAATTTGTCATCTCCAGACCTCACAGGAATTTTAGGAACTAAATAGTTAGGAAGCCATCCTGGTACCTCTCTTTGCTTTAATCAAAGTCGAAGTTTCAATCTAAACATTCAGGAAATCTCCCTTATTTAAAGCAATCAACTCATTGCTGACAGGGTCTGGCCTTACTGTGTTTAATTTTTTGGCATCAAGCAAAACTTGATTGGTCACAGCCAACCCACAAGGAGTCCTCCCCTTCCCTCAAAGAAGAAAGAAGGATTCCAGATCTTTGCTGCTTCCAACATGAGTCTAGAGATATTGATGCATTTTCAAATCAGCAATGCATTGACGTAAACCTCCCCTGGAAAATGGAGCTAATGTTTAAGACGTACGTGGGCTTTCAGAGTCAGACAGCTATCCCACTGAGGGCTGCTCAGCTGTAAAAGAATTTTCTGAGACAGTATGAGTCAAGCTTCTTTATTCCTCTGATTTCTCCCTCTTTTGTCACACTTTGCAGAATATGTGGCAAGTTACCAACTTATATTTTATTTTGAAGATTTCAATTTCCTGTAGATCAAATAGACAACAGATCAAGTGAGGCATGAGGCAGGAGCGGGGTTGTGGCACGCCTAAAAGCTACACACCAGAATCTCCCAGGAAAATGGGTTCCAGGAACGGCCTCATGTGATGCAGATGTAGGGCCAGAAGTAGAAATTGAGCTGGATGGAGATATAGACGCATCTTACTACATTTAAGAAATGTGGAGGGGAAAAGAGCTAATAGAACTAAACCAATTGCACTAAGACTGAAAAGCATCATTAAAGCTCAGAGAAATGAAGCATTCAGTCAAGAGTTTGAAATTATGGCATCTGTTCTCGGAGCTCTCAGTGGCTCATCTTCTTACAGTAAATACTCAAAGATGGAGAGAATGAGGTGTTAGCTCTTTAGTTTGGTCACCCCATGGAGATCCTGCCAAAACATTGCTGCAAGTATTCCACATGAAATTCACCTCGGACATTTGCAGCCCTCTATGACAGTTCTCCAAGAATGCCTTTCCTAAAAAGAGGCTAAGAGATGTGGTAAATTACGTAGTGAATTGACTAGTTCGTGAGTGAGGATTGTCTAGAGGGTGCTACATTTAAACACTTTCAACTTTTACGAAGCAAATTTTAAAATAAAAATTAAGTGGTAATATTTTGTGTTGTCAAAATGCTTAAATTGCACAAGATTTTAAGATGCCTCTAAAGTTAGATCTTATACAGGATTCTGTTATTTTGCAGACTATTATTTGACCCGTGTATTAGTCTAATTAGGCTGCCATAACAAAATACCACAGACCAGGTGGCTTAAACAACAGAAATGTACTTTCTCACAGTTCTGGAAGCTAGAAGTCTCAGATTAAGGTCCAGAAGGGTCAGTTTCCAGGAAGAGCTCTCTTCCTGGTTTGTACACAGCTGTGTGCTCACATGGCCTTTGTTCTGCGCTCGGATGGAAAGAGGGAGAAAAAGGGGGGAGAAAAGCATGAGGTCTCGGTGTCTTTTCTTATAAGGACACTTGTCCTATCATATCAGGACCACACCCTTATGACCTAATTTAACACTAATTACCACCTAACTCCTTATCTCCAAATATAGTCACATTGGGGATTAGGACTTTCACATATGAATTTTGGGGAGACACAATTCAGTCCATAGCAGTCTATTAACAAGATCTCAGATATTTATGTTGTTTACCTACCAGCACAGGAAAAATTCTCTTCTTACATACTTTTCATATACTTTCTCCTCCAAACACACACATTCATATATATTCATGTATACTTTCTCCTCCAAATACACACATGTACATCATCAGAAATAAACTACAGTCTTGGAAATTAATCTGTGTATTTGTGTGTTGCGGTGTGGAAATCTGATACATTTCCCTAGAATATTTAATGTTTCCTTGACGCTACTGATGAAAAAAAGACCAATTTAACAAATCATTCCACTCATGTTCTAGTCAAAATCAGATGCTATAAAACAAAAATGTTGGGAGCTTCAGATTCCCTAAAAACCAGATTATTATCTACAACAAGGCCTAGGATAACTTTACCAAGCAATTTCATCGTTTTTACAGAAATACCTTTTCTCTTGACCAACAGGAAAGAAAATTGTACAGAAATTGCCCCCACAAAATATGAGAAAATGTGTTACACATTTTTGGGTGCAGGGAAATGCCTATTACACTTTCATTTTTCAACCATGGCATACCACAGCTCAAAACCCAGGGGCAAAGAACTCACTTAACTAAGATACATCCCATACATCATAAAAACGGGGCTGCCTTTACTGAAAGATGATGTAATATTTGAGGCAAGTATATTGTGTTACTGAGATTTCTGTAGTTTTTCCTTGCAGCTGTCACCATTTGGATATGATAAGTGAGGACAGCTACTTGATATACTGTGTTTTAGTTCCTACTCATGCATCATGTGAGCCAGAGTTTCTCCCAAGTGTGGTCTGGAGAGCCCCGGGGGCCCTCTGGTTAGTCTATAATGCTTCATGGGGAGGAAGAACTTGACCAGAACAGGGGTACTGAGTAGAGTGATGGCTGCAGAAAGCAGCTGAGGTTGTGGTAGTTCTTACCCACAAAGGAGGCCAAAGAGCAGAAGTCTGACAAGTCTAAAACTTAAAGATTTATCACGCTGGCCTCATGGACAGGGGGCAAACATAAGATGATTAAACCCAAGGACCCCTTCTCTATCCCAGGGCAGCCTTTTCCTCCTTTTAGCAAGCCACAGGACCCCAACTTGCTCTCCTTTCTTCTACTTCAACCCATTGTCTCCTTACCTATTCCCCAGCATCAACACCCTCACCCAAGATGTGCTGCAGAACTAGCAAGGTCCTCCAGGCCTTCTTCCTCCATATTGCCCCAGAGGGACAAAATCTTTTCTCAGTCACCTGGTTTGTTGCCCTTGACTAGGGGGACAGCAGAGAATACAGAAATAGCAAACACAGAAAGTTACAAATATCCCAGAATTCTTACACCCCTCTGAGATGATCACTGGACTTCTGTCTCTCCTTCATTTCCAGGAATGGAACTCTGCAGATCCCTTGCTCCAAAGATGACATTTTTAGCTGGGGGGTATGGGGTGTAGCTCTTTGTCATTCCCATCTCACAAGCGGGTACTTTGCATTTTCGACGTGCTGGTGATAGGTGAAACTATGTTAGATCGCCTTTGTCCTGCACAAGAAAGTTCTTCTCAAACCATTTCTTCACACAGCATTTTATTTATCTTTTCACATTATTCACTTAAAAAATACCATAGCAGTCCCGTGGTATTTAAAATGCAAAGTAAAACAAAATTCAAACATTGAAATGGAGTATATATGAAAAGTTTACCCATCCCCTTTACGTCAGTCCCACTATCTGGCCTGCTTCCACCTCTGACTGTCCATTGGGATGGCCCGTCTAGATTGTCGCTATATGCAAGGTATCATACATATATGTAAGACAATACATATAGGAGGATTTATGTATGTTTTTGTATGTATGCATGTATGTGTATCTATCATCTATCTATCTATGTATCTATCTTTCATCTATCCATCTATCATCTGTCTATCATCCTTTTGTTTCTTAATATAGTAAAGTATATTATGCATTGTCCGAAAAGATTTGGTGCAGTTTCAAGCTTTAGTAATTTTAGAAGTATAAATGCTATGAACTTTTACCAAAAAACAAAATTTTAATCATTTAAATTTTATTTATACTTACTTAGTCTTTTAAATTTTGAATAGTATCCTTTTAATGTCAATCTTTTGTTTTCATCAACATTTGCCATCTTCATTTTGAGGGACTGAAATGTATATATTACTCTGCTCTTGCTTTTTCCAATTACTGTGCCTTGGTGATTGTTCATCGTAATATATAGGTTTTTATCATTCTTTCTCAGAGCCACACTGTAGCCCGTCGTATGAATGGATAAGAAATGATTTAACCTGGCTCCTGTTTATATACATTTAAGTTGCTTCTAATGACACTCTAAAGACTATTCTTATATATTTTTTTTTGTTCATTTATACTGGCGTAGCAATTAAGAATGCTTTTGATTATAAGTAAAAGAAATGTTCGCCAACAGTGACAAGACTATTTGTTTTAAATAGTTTTCTCTCCCCCACATAATAGGAAGTCCAGCAGTGAGTGGTTGCAGGCAGTTTTAGCTGCTCAATGATGCTATAATTCATTGAAAAACTCATGCTTTCTACCTTTCCATATCATCATTCTTAGTGCACTGGACTTTTGTCCTCATCCTTGTCACTTCATGGTCATAGGATGGCTCCCACAGCTCCAGGAATCACATCCATCATCCAGGCAAGAAGTAAGGGAGAGAAAGAGAAGCAACTACATCTGTCCCTTGGATGAAGACAGGGAAAGCTTTCCTAGAGCCTGCAGTAGATTTCCAGTTTTCAGATGATGATGATACCTCTCCCCATCTTCAAGGGCGACAGTAAGAGAATGGGGGTGCTAGAAATAGCTATTGTGTTAACCGACCAGCAGTGTCTGCCACAGCAAATTCATCAATTGGAAACATTTCCAGATCTTTTTGAGTGACTTTTTGCTGAAAGCACAATTCTTTTTTTTTTTTTTTTAATTTTATTTATTTATTTGACAGAGAAAGAGAGAGCACAAGCAGGGGGAGCTGCAGGCAGAGGGAGAGGGAGAAGCAGCCTCCCCATGGAGGAGGGAGCCCAATGCGGGGCTTGATTCCAGGACCCTGGGATCATGACCTGAGCCGAAGAGACACTTAACCAACTGAGCCACCCAGGTGCCCCTAAAAACACAATCCTAATTCTGCGCTAAATGTTCTGTCTTCCCCAGACTTCCTGATAGCTCCCTTTTGTCCTACCATCCAGTTTGCTACTTAACTGTTTTATTTATTTTAGTCTTCTCTCTACTTTGAGCTTGTAAAATGCTTTAGGGTAGAGACCTTGTAGTTCTTTGTTGCTCACAGAAATGAGCAGAGTCATTAGTCTACAAATATGTACGTTAGTTAGAGAGAAATGTAGAAAGCTACTAATTAATGTGGTTTGAGCCCTGAAATTTTTGAAATTTTGGCAATTGTTTCACCCAGACTACTAAGTCAGAAAATACTTCACCTTATATAGTCAGATAAAAAAAGGTAAGTTTAATGTAATATGTGTGATTCTATTTCAGTAATATCACTAGATTTTATGTACATATAGTACAGATGTGCATGTGCAGGAAGAATAGGGAGAAGTATACACCAGTCTTTTACTATTGGATAAATGAGCTGCAAGGTTGTGGGGGGAGGGGATGAAAGAGATACAAGGGAGAAAGAAGGGGTTGCCTTTTCCTTTGTTATTTTCACTTGATAATATAAGAATTGAGTACTTGAGTAATTCAAAAATAAATAAGAAATTCAAAGAAAAAGAGAAGTCTCCTTTTTTAAAAATACTTGATGCATTTTGTAATAAAATTCTAAATATTCATAAGTGGAATTTCAGGTAAATAACTATTTCTGAAATACGTAGAACAACTTAACCCCTGCATTTGTATTAGTTCTTTGAATATAGTTCCCTTTACAAAGAAATAACTTAATATAATGAAACTATGTATAAAAGTATTTCAGATACATACTTCCTGTACTCTTTACTCTTTTAAATAAGTCAAAAATTATTACCGATATTTTAAAATAAGTCAGAAAATCATTACTGATTTTTTGATTACCAAGTTGAAGGCGGGGGAAATAATAATACATATTTAATATCAGTGGACTGGGTACATTGAAATAGTCATTCAAATAGACAATGTGCACATCCCTGTAGACTCGCGGGGTATCAGGCCCTATGTCAAAAGCAAACCAGGCAGCCCATTGGAAAAATATTGGAGAGTCTCCCTTGCTTTTCTATCACTGCTTTTATTAGGTTTTCATGGGAATTTGCATTCATACAGAAACGGAATGTACTTGCTGCCATCCTTAAGGATGTTTTTTGGTGCTTCTTTAGCAGCTCTAAAATTCCTGAATCTCCTGAAATGGTTTTCATTGTATATCAATCAAAAATGCATTTTACAAGCAGTAATCACACTCTACAAAGAAAATCCTACATTTTGGGCTAATCCTTACCTTCCTTTCTTTTCTCCTCCTTTCCTCTCCTTGTCCCTTTTCCTCTAGATTGAAATGTAAAAATCCAGGGCAATAAGCATAACCCCACCATACACAAATGTGAGGAAAGACTGGAGAGGCACTGATCATTGGATGGGGGCAATGATATGACTAAAACTTTATTGTTTATATGTTAGGCCATGTTGTACATATATTAACAAATTTAACACTCACAATTTTGTCTGTATGGAGAGATCCATATTATCAGAACCATCAATAGTAAACTAAGCAACAAAAGCAGTATCTTGGCAAAGGTGGGCAATCACAGGTTTTAGCCCTAAGCCACATCAGAAATAAGACAGAGAGAGAGTTACAATTACTTCATCTTCTTTCTCTAACTTCACCCCCCTTTAAATTTCATCCTCTGGTTGGCATACAGATCTCAGCCTTAGCATGAAAACAATCAGCCCATCCTTACACCAGAGAAAGGACAGAAATTGCTCTCTTCAGCTCTGATCTTGGCAATGTGGTGGAATTTTCTAATCTGATTTATTCTTTTAATGCCTCATCATCTTAATGAAGAAAAGTCTTGAATGAATTTTTCAAAGTTTAAATTCATGCTTCTTCATATACTATATAAATGATAAATGAAATAAACGTTAGCTTGGCTTTTTCTGGTGGATCAAGAGAACAAGATTGAGATTACTGGCCAATTTATTAGTTCCATTTGATGCTGAGTCAGGGAGCTTGAAAAGTCACAGCCACATTTTAGTTGACCAATTGGGGAGATTTTATAAGAGTAAAACTTTGTTGTTCTTAAGAAGAGTTTCAGTCTTCTAGTGCCAATAGCTCTCTCGGGTCCTAATGCAATCTGTTGTTGGAAGTCTTTTTTGGGATTTATGAACACGTAGTTAGCAGTAAAATCTACCAGACACTAGTGCTCAAGTTCTCATGTCACTGTAACTCCAGCAAGGTGTCTTTCCAAAAGAAAACAACAGGTCACAGTGACCTGTGTTGGCCATCCTTAGGGGAGGAGTTTGTAAAGCTCACCTGCAGTAGAGGGAGATACAAAGGCCTTGGTCTCAGTGTAGCCTCGCTTCCTTGCAGTGGGTTTCCATAGCTGGCTGGTGATCTCTCCAACCAGAAATGAACACGCACTCTGCCTTTCCCTAGAAGCTTTCCACTCAGCTAACCTCCATATCCCAACTGTACCCCACTGCAGCCTGCATGGCCTCACCCTCCCTGCTGACTTGACCTCCCATCATATCACAGGAAAGGAAGCATTGAGCAGAATCTCTACCACCCTTGAGGTTTTACCTCCTTGACACACCCTCCCTGAGACATTGAGTTTGGGGCATTTCCAACTTCAGAAAGGAAAGCGAAATCACATGTTCATTTTGGTATTGTGAATCTGCTCAAAAATAGGGGGTCTGGAATAGCTGTATGCTAAAAAATACCGGTCAAAACCACGATGAGACTTTTTTTAAAAAATAAGAGGTTATGCCAAGTTCTGGCTCCTCTTGTCTCCCAGCTGCTGTCTCACAGACCCCTGCACTATTCTAAGGGCCGGAAAGGCTTCTATACACAGGCTCATTTGTGGTCAACGTAAAGTAGACTGTAGCCTTGTACCCACTCTCTTTGCTTTGTTAAAAATAACATTAATACACGTTCATTGTAGAAAATTTGGAAAATACAGAAAAGCATAAAGGAAATAAAAATGACCCACCACTCCACTCACTTTTTTAGCTGCAGAACTAAAAGCAAACATGGAAATCAAAAGAGCAGATAACTGTACCCAACATCTTCTGGTTCCTTTTTACATTGTTCATGTCCAAATATTTATTTAGCCAAGGACCAGTACACACATGGCAGCAGAATGACTAAGCAAAAGAACAGCTTTCAAATCCCAGTATCTTAGAGGCAGAATAGGCAACCTGAAATCCTACCTCATGGTACCTCTGAGGGAGCGTAAGCAAGAGTCAGGTCACTGCTTCCAGGAAGGCCTTTCGGGATAGTTGGCTTCACTCTATGAATTTCTGTTTGCCAGGAACTTCTACTTACATGATGTACTTCCTACCCATGGGTCCTAAGCAGAACTCTGGAGCAACACAGAATGTTTAACTTCCTTTTGTGTTATTTTAACAATCAACCATTCAATCTTCCTAAATTTCTTATTTCAAGAGTAAACTATTCTGGACATCCTATTCTGGATGAGCTCTACTTTGTTCAAATCATGATGTCCAGAACTGAATAAAGAACCCTAATTTTGCTGAATAACATGGGGGATGTCATGTCAATGTCGGTGATACTGACACTGAAAATCTACTAATAATCAAAATACAGTTAAAACACATTTTCTAAAAAAAAAAAAAAACACATTTTCTAATTATAACAATAGTTTAATTTCATTCAGACTCACTGGGCATACCTTACACCAAAGATGTTTGCAGCAACATTGGCTGCAATCACCCTATTCCACCAGCCCTAGAAGGACACCTTAAGCAATTTTTGTGCCTTTACATATGCTATGATGATTATTTGATGTGTCAACTTGGTTAAGTTGTGGTGCTCGGTTGTTTGGTCAAACACCAGTCTAGATGTTGCTATGAAAATATTTGTTATATGTAATTAACATTTAAATCAGTAGACTTTGAGTAAAGCACTGATGCTGCATAATGTGAGTGAGCTCCACGCAGTCAGTTGAAAGCCTTAAGAAAAGAGACTGAAGTCCTAGATGAAGCAATTCTGCCTCCAGTCTGCCTTTGTACCAAGAGACTACATCAACTCTTGCCAGAATTTCTAGTCTTCCAGCCTGCTTTACAAATTTTGGATTGACCAACCCCATAATTGTATAAGGCAGTTCTTTACAATAAATCTCTTCTCTTTCCGTCTCTCTCTCTCTATCTCTGTCTCTCTTCATCTTATTGGTTCTATTTCTCTGATGGACTAATACATCTCATTTAATATTCTTCCTTTCTTCCTTTCCTTCCCTTCTCTACTATTCCTTACTTTCTTTTCCTGTGCTTGACATACTTAGTCAAACATGGACCCTTAGCTCAACTTGCTTTTTGTTCACTAGACAAATATCTTCACCTCTATATATGAATCATGGTTTTCTTGGCCCCATCTCCAAGCAGTTATTTTTGTCATTTCCACCTAATGAGATGCCTCAGTACTTGCTGCCTTATGAACCACAGTTCTTCTTCCCTCAAAACATTGACTAGAATCTCCTTTGCAGAAAGCCTTATGATCTAAACTCTTGTGGCTCTGGTCACTGACACCTCTAGCAACTCCCCTAAAACACATACCTCTGTTATATGCCTACTTTATTCTAGAAACTTTTTTATGTGCTTTTCATTGTTGTTATTTTTTCCATGTTCTTTTCTTTTGGTTTCATCTGAGTTTTCTTTGATAGATAGATGATAGATAGATAGATAGATAGATAGATAGATAGATAGATAGATGATTGATTTTTTTCATGGAGCCTAACATGGGGCTTGAACTCAGGACCCTGAGATCAGGACCTGAGCTAAAATCAAGAGTTGGCTGCTCAATCGACTGAGTCACCCAGGTGCCCCTCTTTCCCATTTATATTAAAAGCTCTTTAAGGATATGAAACATGTCTGACTTTTTAGTCTTGCCTAGAACTGTGTTCAGCATACAGAGGCTCCTTAATAAATATCCTTCACTATAACTTATTCAAATAACTTGAGACTTTCTGGCATGGATGAAGGAGAGAGCTAGACACAAAATTAGTTAGAACTTCCATAAAACTAAGCCCCGTTTGGATCATGTTTTAAGACCGCTGAGAGAGTTCAGCTATTGCTATTTATCAAGCTTCTTTTAAGACCAATTTCCTGAGGGTCCATTGTTAAACTTTTCTAAGTCCTACCAGTACACACATGCTGAGAAGATTATATGCAATGATGCAGTGCTTCTCAAACTTTAACGTGCATAAAACTCACCTAAAGAGCTTGTTAAAATGCAGATTCTGATTGAGAATGTCTGGGTTGCACCTGAAACGCTGCATCTGTAACAACCTCTCAGGTGATGCTGATGCTGCTGGCCTATGGTCCACATTTTGATTAACATGGGTCTAATAGAGAGGACCTAGGCACAAAGTCAGAGCTAAGCCCAAATTACGACTCCCTCACTTACTAGCTCTGGGAAATGCCTAAAACAATGGAATATTGGTAAGATTAAATAAGCAGGTGCATATGAAAGCACCTAGAATAATGTCTGGAATTTAATAGCTGTTCAGTAATCTTGATTTCTTTCCCACTATGTGAATGACTATCCCCATCAATTGTTATGTCTCTCCTGTCTCATTTTAA
This sequence comes from Leptonychotes weddellii, assembly GCF_054177405.1. Taxonomy (NCBI): domain Eukaryota; kingdom Metazoa; phylum Chordata; class Mammalia; order Carnivora; family Phocidae; genus Leptonychotes; species Leptonychotes weddellii. The sequence continues at coordinate 102,243,834 of NC_138376.1, read as the reverse complement.
CTTTGTCAGTTTATAATGGTGGTATTTTTTTCTCCAAACATCTTTAGTTTTTTAAAAAACCTATTTAAATTATTTTTGGTTTTTAATAATCTTTATCTTTGTAAAATAAGAAACTATTTCTGGGCTCCATTCATTTTCATTGGCATACCACATATCATTGTGTGGGCTTTGAAGTCAAACAGACCTGATTATTCAAATTGTTATACAAGTTACTTCATCTCTGTAAATGTTATTTTTCTCATTTTAAAAATGAGGATAATAGTAATCCAGACCACAGACATATGGAAAGGATTAAGTGAAAGCATGTAAGAAAGTTAATCAGGGTTTGATTCATAGTAAGCACTTAGACACTTCTTGAGCTTTAATGATAAGGGTGGCAAAACTACAGAGGAGACTTAATTCACAGACTTGACAGTTCTTCTCTGTCGAAGTCAGGAACAGGAAGAGTGGGACTCAGAGACCTATGATGGGGACATTTGAGTAGATGAGCCTGAGAATCTTGAACACCTAGGGTTCACTGAATCCACTGACTGGCAGAAGTTCCTTCCCCCTTGCAAGAAGACAGCAGCCTTCCCTTTCCTGTAAAGGCCTTACCTGAGGCAGTTGCCTTGCAAGATGATGCTTTATCTTCCTCAAGATCTACTTTTCATCCTGTATTGTCTACAGGCCAAACAATAGTGTCAAGTCTCAGCAGAGCCCAAATGGGGTCCTCCTTGCTTTGGGAGAAGATAACTTACACATCAAAAAGTTGCTAAATCTGGCAAAAATATAAAAGCAAGAACCAGGAAACTATGTATGAGGGTGGTCTTTAAGGGTATAGGACAAGAAGTGGTAGAATATAAAGGGCAGTAGATTGTAAGGTGGTCAGAAACATTTATTGACAAAGTAGCACTCTCCCATGACTAGAGGTTCAATGTTGTATCAGTCTGCTATTGCCACAACAACCACATAATTACAGTGATGTGCCACAATAAACATCTATTTCTCACTTTGCTGAGGTTTGGCTGATAGAGTCTGGGCTTGGCTAGGCCTGCTCCAAGCTGTGGATTGACTCCAGATCTGCAACTCATGTCTTTCATCTTCCTTGGAACAATGGTTATTCAAGGCATGGTCTTCTTGAGGCTAAAGATAGGAGTTCAGAAGACCAGTCCAATTGTGCATCCATATTTTAAGTTTCTGCTGCCATCATGTTCAATAACCTCCCAATAGCTAAACCAAGTCATGTAGCCAAGCACAACATTCTAAGTATCTGAAAGAAAAAAAATTTTTCATTATTTGCATATGGCATAATTGCCTACCTAGAAAACAAAGAATATATAGATAAAAATATTAGAATAGTAAGAAACTGTAGCAAGGTAGCTAAATAAAAGATCAGTGTACAAAGAGAATTGCATTATTATTTGTTATAAAATATTATTATAAAAAATAATGTATGAAGGATACCATTTATAGTTGAAACAAAAAGGAAAAGGTACAAAGACACAAATCTAACAAAAGATGCACAGGACAAGTGTGGAGAAAATGTTGAAGCTTTTTGAAAGATACTAAAGAAGATTTAAATATTTAAAAATATATCTCACATTCAAGGGTAGGAAGACCCAAAATCATAAGGATATAAATTATCTCCAACAAAATTCTAAATTCAATTTAAAAATGCTAAATAGTTATTTCAGTAATTTGACAAATAATTCTAAAATTTGTATAGAAGAGCAAAAATCCAAGAGGAATGAAAACATTAAAGAAAATGATCAAAAATAATGGGAGAAGAAATATTCCTACCAGATATCAAGATCTATTATAAAGCTAAATTAATTAACACACTATAGCATTAGAACAGAGATAGATAAATCTATCCATTGAATAGAATGAGGAGCTCAGATTAAGACTCATACTAAGAACTAGGACAATTCATCATCCATACTTAAAAAAAAATTAAATCTTTCAATTATATCTCCTCACAAAATGATAATTCCAGTAGATTAGACTGAAATGTAGAAGACAAAACTTTAAATTTTAGAAGACAGTATAAGAAGAGATCATTACAGGGGTGCCTGGGTGGTTCAGTCAGCTACCGGTCTGCCTTTGGCTTAGATCATGATCTTAGGGTCCTGGGGTGTAGCCCCACCTCTGGCTCCCTGCTCAGCGGGGAGTTTGCTTTTCCCTCTCCCTCTCTCTCTGCCCCGCCCCCAGCTCATGCTTTCTCTCTCTCTCTCTCTCAAATGGATAAATAAAATCTTTAAAAAAAAGAGAGAGATCATTACAAACTTTAGATATGGAACACTTTTATGAAATAAGACAGAAAAAAACTATGAAAAAAGATTAACAAATTTGACTGCATTTAAATTATTTCCAAGGGTCAAGAAGGTTACCATGGCATGAATTCCTTCAGATAGTGAGTGCCAAGTGCTTTTCCACTGTGTGGTGGCATAGAAGTCCCAAGGCTTCTTCAGTGCCTAAAGAAGAGGTAGGGTTGAAAGAACATAATGGGGTGCACAAGCCACCACATGAGAGTTTTGCTAAATTTAGTCATAATTCATTTTTTAATGTAAAGATATCTACTTAGTTATTTTAGTAGTTATTATTTGATGATTCCAATATCATAAGTTGCTTGTAATTTCCACTAAAATTCACTGTGGTTAATTTTCTTATATGATTAGTGATCTTTGATTCTGATCTCTATTTGGCTTATCTTTACCCATAAAATTGAGGATGCTTACCTTTGGAGAAGAATTATGTTTGTTTCTATTAGAAGCAGGAAGGTACTACTGACCTTGGGCAATTTTATCTCCCTTGGAAAGTTCCTGGATTAATCCTAGAGTCTTTGATTTATTTCTCCCATTTCGCCCTTGGCCAAAGACAGTTTCCCAGCTATAGCTCTAATACAGGCATGTATATTTAAGGCAAAGTTACTTTTAAGTTTGTTTAATGATGCCTTTTTCAGCACATATTTTTGTGTTTTTGTTTCCAGGTGGCAAGTTTTTCTGTATTTCCTGCAAGTCCGGAAGTCCAATTAAAATATGTTTTATGTAGATCTCAATTTTTTTCCCTCGGAGAGCCCTTCACAGTGTCTGGTCAGCCAGACTGACTGAAGCCAAAACCTTGGGTACATAATTTTGGACAGAGCCTGGCAGTGGAAGGTTGGCTGTTCTCAAGCTATAGCAATATCTTACCTTGCTGCCAGCTCTGCATTGCTCTTTTCCACCATAGTCTCTTCAGTATAGAATGTTTAAAGGATCTTGCAAATGCTCCAAGATAAAGAAGTATGAAAGATTGCCAGCCAGTGGCTTTCTAACTCTTCACCTGAAACCGTAGTTCTTTCTCTGCTGTTTTTTTTATTCTAAAAGCAAAAAGAAAATGAGCGTAGTCATCATAACTGTGCCTTGATCTAATTAAATTATATCACAAGGTAAGAACAGAGAGTAAGCTGACTACAGGGCTAATGTGAAGCAATTAAGAATTTAGTTAGCAAATTCTAAAATAGTTTACAATTCTGTTTTCACTTTGCTATTCTGGCCTATAGCCAGATAGAAAAGTGAAAGCCATTTTGCTATTCAAATGCAAGTATAGCTCATCTCAATTTTAAATCACATATTGAACAACATCATTAGACCGCTATCATTTTCCTGCTTTGCTCTAGTTCTAAAAATATGATACACTGTCTGCTTCTCTTCTATTATGTATAACCCATAACAAATAAAGCTTTAGAATTTGTAGTCAGAAAAACACAATCTATCATGATACTTTTTATGTTTCCTTTCACTATGAACCAAATTGTGCATTTAAAATTCTGGCTACATTTAAGATCCTAAAGGCACGTTAGCTACAATCCAACATTTTCTTTCCCTCTGGTGTCAGTTGAAAGCATACTTTCCAAGCTCTTATTCACTCATCTAGCAATGACTTCCCTTGTAGGATTTCCAGTTATATTTTGTTAGTAGCCTTAATAAAGCAAAGAAAAGAATACAGTGAATAATATAATCGGATCAGAATTTTTAAAAACTGCATATTTCATACTTTCCCCAAAAATGTTATCCACAACACTTCCCCAGCTTTGAGTTAAGTTATGAAGTGCTGATAATTCTACCTTTCAATATATTTATTTTTCTTAAAAAGGTGAGGCAATAAGTTCATGCTTTAAAAAAATTACTCTGCTTTAATCAACCTCCTACATAAAGGAAATGAGCAAACTGGACAAACTGTGTATTTCAGGAAAGGGAAACCTGCCAAGATAGTAAAGAATTATTGGGACAGAACGTAAGAAAATATAGGAGCCTGGGAAGGTGAGCCTGAGATTTGAGGCCATTTTTCCTCTGGGAACATTTCTGATTCTAGATGGGGCAGTTGTGAGGCTAAGCTACGCTTTCAGCAAACTAGCAGGAGCAGGGATCAAAGATTGTGGTCAGAACCTGTCAAAGGAGTGGAGTCCTGGTGATTATTCTTGCTTTTGCTTGTCCATACCTTAAGGGTGAACAAGAAGCAAAAAAACCTCCACAGTGGCTGAAATATAGCTGTAGGCCATGAAATCCTTAAAATTGGACTGAGTTAATCCCAGGTTGGTCAGTACTGCCCAGGCACCTGGTAAAAGCAAATGTAGATCCTCTCTGGAGGAAGATAACACCACCATAAGCCTCAAGATGTTTCTTTATTCAATTTTGCACAATTTCTGGTAAACAATGAAAAATAAGTCACATTAGGAGAAAATAACACATTCAAGGAAATCAGCAGAAATAAAAGCAAGAAACAGATCCAGAAGGTCTCCAAATACTGGTAGTATATGGAGATATAACGGTAAAATAACTCTGCATTCTATGATCAAAGAAATAACAGACAAGATTAAAAATTAGAACTGAAAGTTATAAAGAAAAGACTAAATGGAAATTCTGCAATTTAAATCACATTTACCAAGATTAAGAAATCAATGTTTAGGTATTACAGAAGATTTGACCCAGCAAAGACAGAATTAGTAGCTACAAAAAAAGAAAAAAATATCTGGAAGAAAGCAGAGAGCAAAAGAAGAAAAATACAGAGAAGTGGATATAAGATTTAGAAGATGCAGTGGGAATTCTAATATGGAAGTATTTGAAACATCAGACATAGAAGAAAGAGACAATGTAGACAGAAAAAATATTTGAAGAGATAGTTGTTGATGAAATGTATTGAACTACAGATTTAAGAATCCCTAAAAGCTCTAAGCAGCATTAAAACATTCCATACATAGGTATATCATAGCAAACCCATTGAATCCCAACTGCCCTCAAAAAAACAAGAGAAATAGGACAGTCATCAAAGGACAACAATTGGACAGAGAGCCATCTTCTCAACAGATGAAAAGTAAAAACGATGGAATCACGTAATATATTTACGGGCCTGAGAATAATAACCGCTAACTTAAAATTTTATACCCAACAAAAGTATTCTTCAAGGATGAAGGAAAAGTAAATATTTTTCAGACAAACAAAAACTGAGAGCACCTGTACTGACAGATAATCATCAGGCAGCAGGAAAATAAATTCAGATGAAAGTTTGGGATGCAGGAAGAAAGAGAAAGCAATAGAAAGGACAAATATGTGGGTAAATCTCAATGAATATTGACTATATATAACAATGATAATGTGTAATTAAAACAGTGAGTTATTGGTGCAAGGATACATTAGAGCAATGAATTAGAATGGGAATCACATAAACAGACCTATGCATATATAGACTATTGAGTTATTAAAAAGTTAGCTCTATAGAGCAGTGGGAGTAAAATGTACTGGGATAATTGGATATCAATAGTTTTTAAAATGGAAGCTATCCTTTACTTCATATATACACAAAAAATAAATTCCAAGTAGATTTAGATCTAAATGTGAAAAGCAAATAATAACAAACACTCCAGAAGATACTTGAAGAGAATATCTTCATGACCTTGGAGTAAGAAAAAACTTTTCAGAAGGCAGAAAATGGCACTAACCATAAAGGAAAAGATTGACAAAATGGACTACATTAAAATCAACAATCTCCATTTATCAAAAGACACTAGTAAATAAAAACTTAAACAAAAGACATGATGAAGAGAGTAAAGAAGTGAGTCACATACTGAGTGATAGTATATGCAATACGTGTACCTGACAGAAGGTTCACATACTGAATCTAAAAGAAGATGCCTAAAGATCAATAAGAAAAAAGAAATCCCAATAGAAAAATGGGCAAGAGATTTGCATAGGCACTTCAAAGAAGAGAAAATCCAAAGAGGTTAATAAACATATGATAAAGGACTCAATTGCGTTAGTGATCTGGAAAATGCAAATAAAACCAAAATGAATAAACCCCACACAACCACCTGAACTGTTAAAACGGAAACAACTGGCCATCACAAGTGTTGGTGAGGAGGTGGAGCAAAGGGGACTCTCATAATCTGATGATTGGAGTATAAATTGGTAACCTCTTGGAAAACTTACTGGCATTAATTACTGAAGTTCAATTTACATATAATCTGTTGACTCAATAATTCCACCCCTATGTAGATATCCAATGGAAATGAGCACATGTGCACCAAGAGACATGCTTAGGAATGTTATAGTAGTGTTGTTGCTAATAATAACCCCAAACTGGTAGCAACCCAAAAGTCCATCAAAAGTAGAATAGATCAACAAGTTCTGGTACATCCATTCAATTCTTATGAATTGCATGAATACACAACTGCAAACAACACTGTGGATAAAGCTTCAAATATAACGTGGAATGAAAGACTGCGGACTAAAAGAATGCCTACCATATGATTCCTTTCTTATGAATTTCAAAAAAAAATCGGACACTACATTATGGTATTAAGTGATTCATATGTATGTGATGTAACTATAGAGATAGGCATGAATGTGATTATCATAAAAATTAAGGAAGTGGAAAAAAATTATGGTAGTGGAAATTTGGAGAAAGAGGAAGTAAGAGATACTGGGGTACACAAGGAGTACTTTTGGGTCTTAGCAATTTTTTATTTATTCCTAGATCATGATTACAGGATGCACACTTTGTAATAGATCACAGAACTTAACAATTTTGTTCTATATCTCTTTTCTGTATGTGTGTTTATATTTCACAATAAAAATGTTAAAAACTAAACCAACCCAAAGTAAATAAGATACATTTTAGCCTGAGAGTCAAATTTTTGTAAGGATCACCTTTTGTTATTTTTCTCTTCAGACTGTAAATAGTAGAAAATGATGCATCAAGTGTGGAATATTTCATCTTGAAGGAAAAGGGCTGTACCATGTGTATGTAACAGAAGTTCACACACTGGTTTTGTTTTGTTTTGCTTTTGTTTTTAGCAGTTCATAAAGAGATTGAGTAGCATTATGTTGTGACCAGAAATGTTTTCTTGAAGGAGAATATTTTTTTCTCTTCCTTCTCTTTTCATACTTAGAGAATACATAGTGAAGAAAAAAACAAACTACCGCAAAAGATACATTGTTATACAAAAGCAACTGAAATTCAGTATAAGAATATGTTGACCTCTCCCTTTTCCTTTGTTGATTCTTCGTTCATTTTAGCAAACTGCTTTTGAGTTTGTACGTTGTCTCTAGTTTTCCCTTTTCTTTTAACAGTTTCTTCAAATTACAAGTACCCCCAAACACCCTTAATTAAATGCCTTTAATTATAAGTTGAAATGTATGTTTTCTCATTTTCTACTACTTTAAAATTTCCTAACAGTGATGACCTCACTGCTATTCTGAAGTTCAAAACCGCATGCATAGCTACTAATCCATCATGGATTTGTGCCAACTGTCACTTCTATCCTTAGTGCTCAAGAGCACTGGTGAGATTGTGATCATTAGAACCCCCTGAGGATGAGAATCTTACACTTTCATGCATGTCCTCTGCCCAAACTGCTTTTGCTCAAACCCAAGGCTGTGTTTTCAATTACTCTAAAGATGGAGTCAGCTTTATTGTATTGGTAGGGCAGCTCTATGCAGGCTCCCTTTCCTGGACTATAGACATCTTGATGACTTTATGAATAAAACTTCTGTTTGAGTCAAAAATAATTCCATGGAAGAAAGTCTGTGGGATCCGACACCTATTAAATAATGTGTTAAATTAACACCCCAACCTTTCACAACACCCAATTAATCACTAAATCCTGCTCATTGTTTTTCCTGAAAGAACTCAAGCCACCATCATTTCTTGCTCAAATTACTGCAAACGTTTTCTTGCTGGTCTCCCTGACTCTAATCTTGATCCCTCTTTAGTGATCGTGCTGAAAGGCAAGGATATCCTCTTACCATCCTGTTTAAAGTTCCTTCCTTCCAGAGTTTCCAGTGTTCTCAGAATAAACTTCAAATTCATTAGTAAGACCCTTCCTACTCAGGCCTCAGATGACATGAAGACGCTCTATGCTCCAGCATTTTGAATTAGTTGCCCAAGATGTGTCATGTTCTCTCCTCTCTCTGCGCCTGTGTACTATTCCTCCACCCAAAACCCCACTTCCACACCTTCCTTCTTCCTTGGGAACTTCACATGGTTAATGGCTATTTTCTACTTGGCCTGTCAGTCTCAGGTTAGATACCACTTTTTTCTGTGTCTCCTTCTCTAAATACCCAAGTCTGGATTATATGCCACCCACCATGTATTTTCATAAGATTCTATACTTAGCCCCATAGCTTTCTTATCACTTTGAATTAATTGCTCTTCTCGTTTTCTGCCTAAACCACAAGTCAATAAGCCTCAGAGGGCAGGGGCTGTGTCTGCAATGTGGCTAAGACCGATGGCTAGCACCGTGCTGGCACAGACTGGCTACGCTTCTGAAGACCAATAATAATAACCGAATACTGTACCATTGTTCACTATTAAATCGTAGTCACTGAAACTCTGAGTGGAAGAATGGTGAGAACAGGATATGTATGTAACAATTTCAGGATGGACTGAAACGATGAAACCATATCCCATTAACAGATGGGAAAATATTATAATGATTTGCTGAAGATGTGCTTCAAGTACCTTGCCAAAATTTGAGAATATCATACCAATAAGATTAGCTCCAAAATTGGAAGCCATACTTTTCAAATCCCAAACCAGAATAGATGGTCTGACAAATGATTCTTATGATTTATCAATCTATCCTCATAAAAATTTAAAATGTTTAAGAATAAATCATATTTAATTTAACACTGAACGAATTGCCTTCCTTAAAAATAATTAAATTTCTTGGGAGTATAACTATGCTGAAAATCCAAACTGTATGATTGCTGCATCTTTAAGTATATAAATTTAGTGTGTTTTTGATGAGAAAAGGCAAACTGACTTAAGCCATGAGGAAATTTACATAATGAACTTCATAGGCAGAGCAAGTGATAGAATTGACTAATCCAGACTCTGTCTCCATTTCTCTGCTGTGCCTTTAGCTGTGCACCCTCCGCAGCTGGACTGCATCCTCCAATTGGGAACCATATGGCCATAGAGCAGCTCTAGGCCTCTAATTTTTACACCACAACGTAGAAGAGACTTTTTTCCCAGGAGAGCTCAGCAATATTCCTTCGTGTCTTAGGTGCCCAAACTGCTAACATGTCACATGTGAAATAATTGCTATGGCCTTGTTGGTTTAGCCCTGGGTTCCTAAACCTGTTACTGTGGCAACGATAATGGGATTATCTTAGACGAGACATGAACTTTCTTCTAACTTATTGCACTGCCCAGAAGAAAGGTGTACACATAGCTGAAAATCAGGACGTTCTAAGGAAGGAGAAATGGGACAATGGATGCTGAGAAACCAACAAACAATTTCCACTACAGTAAAGAACAGCATTTCTGTTTCAAACGTTTTATAGCTGTTTTTCAATTATGCCAAATACAGAAGATATCTAGAGTAAATATTTATATTGTACAGACTTTTAGTGGAATTCAAATTGAGCTTATACCTAGTTCCAAAACATAAAGGACCACATTTTAGCACATGGTGTATATTAATCTGAATAATACATTCAAAGGCTCACCATTAGAGGCAAATGCTCAAATGTAAAAAGTTCCTCAAAGCCAAAAACTATAGCCATTTAAAAATATTTTCTGACTGGTTAAAAATGGTTTGCTTGGAAGTATTATGAATAAAATATGTGTACTTAGAAAATAAGTGTGCAATTCCCAAACTGTGGAATTTACAGTCAAAGAATTGGAATAGACATCTATATTGTTTTGTTTTGTTTTGTTTTGTTTTTAGACATCTATATTGTTAAGTGGATTCAGCCTTTTGTTTCTTAAGTAAAGTAAAAAATACATATGCAAAAATCTGTTTATACATCTTGTTTAGAAAATGCACTTAAGTTATATATTTCACTTTTCTGGCTTCCTCAAAGAAATCATAACCCAAATTTGACAATATGAGCAATACAAGGCAAAGTAAACTATATATACAACTCCTTTCTAAGTTGAAACTGCCTCAAAGCAAAAAACAAAAGATTTGTTTCATTGTGGGCCTGAGTTGGCTATGCTATAGCAGATCCAGCTTGCGCCCATGCCCCCAAGACCATAACTTCGTGCCTTTTCCCACGCAGGAAATTTCATAATATGGGTAACATACAAATTAGAAACACAGAAGTAATTTTAAATCCATCTTTACTTTTGCCATCAATTCATTATTTATATTTAGAATATCCTCAGTTTGTTTAAAGTGTGCTTTAAATTTTTATCAACAAAAATTAAACAAAGTTTAATACAGTTTGTGCCACGAGATTTGGTTAAAAAATTCAAACTCTCCCTTTAAATAAGGTTAAGGTTAGATTTTCCTATCTAGATTGAACCAGAGTAAACACTAACTATATTTTTCTTATGTTCAATCTAGGATCCTATGTAGAGATCATTATTAAGTGGATAAAAATGAATATAGCACAAAACAGGCCCTGAAGAATTTTTCATATAGTAAATTGCATTTAAAAGGAAATGTTATATGTCAGTATACATCTATATACATATTTCTTTTAAATTCTGAACATGGGAAAATTTCTGTGTGTGTGTGCACGTGTGTGTAGGAAATAGAAAGAGACCGTTGTTACGAGAACTTCAGTAAAAGCAAAACTTATTGTCATTTTCCTATTTTTACACGTATATAGTTGACGAAAGCCATCCATTATAAGAAGGAGACATGACTCACAAATCATTTAAAAGCTGTGGAACCTCACACCTTCTCTTAGTGGCTCTACACTGCACTTTTTGCTAAGGTTGCTGTGGTTACCAGAGCCTTGTTTTTCTAGGATTGAAAATATTTTGTTACTGAAAAGCGTATCCTATTATTTACATAAATATAAATAAATTATATTTATCGTGTAATTTAGATAAAGAGAGCTTAGGTCAAAATCAAAATAAAAGACAGGATATTTGCCCTTAAAGCAATGTCTCTTTGAAAAGCCCCGAAGTATTTATAGAACAGCCCTCAAGACACTGTTCTGGCCTTGACTTCATCACTCCCTTCTTGTGAGTCTTCAGCACTGTTTTTCCAATTTCCAACTTTCTAATTTATGCCTCCTGCGTAAGAAAGTAGATTCTATAAAGCTCTTCAAATTGCTAAGAAATGAGGGATAAATGCAATAAACACAAAACAATAAGAAAGATAGTCTGTCACAATAAAAGGCCACATTTTTAAAAATCCGTTTTTGCTAAGCTATCCCAGACTACAAAAAAAGATGCACATCTCCCCAATTCATCTGATAAAGACAGCATAAATTTGTTGCCAAACTTTTATTGCCAAATATGTTCCTAAACACATCTCAAAATGGTATTTGCCACTTATCATATATTGATATGGAAAATATATCATACCTTAAACTCAAAATTTTCCCTGCCTGGACCTGACCCTTCCCTCCCTCCACTCACCTGAATCTTCGTTCTATATGCTTAGACCACATCAAACCTCTAAGGGCAGTTCTGGCCTTGAGTATTTAGTCAGAAAGAAGCTATTTTTTAGGGACTCGACCTCATGTCACTAGTTTAGTCTGGTGCATTGGCCCTCGTTCTAAGATTTGAATTTGGCTGTTTCTTGTGCCTCCTTTGAAAAGGAGGTCTGACCCTGAGCCTCTTTTCATAACTAAAGTCCCATAACTGCTGACACTAATTCTGAGGATGACTGCCTCTGACTCTCCTTCCAAGTGGGACACCTGGATGCTGACTTGTCTGAACCTGTTGATGTCAGAACTACTATTGTTTCCACTCTGCTGGACTGGACGGTCGCTTGGAATATAGGATTGGTTCTGTCTCTTCACCATCTGACCAATCCCCACAACAGTTTTGGTTCTGGGTATTAGTCCTTCCAAGTCTGACTCCTTTGGTCTACTTTTAACCAAGCAGTGCCTGACAACGACAGACCTCCCCACCCTTAAGTGCTAATCTTTGTATGTGTTCCCAATAACAAAGTGCTAAAAAAAAAAAAAAAAGAACACTAATGTGACACTTCTCTCTATAGGTCAGCTTTCCCATGGAGACACACATACGCGCACACACACACACACACAGATGAACACATATATAGACACACACAAAAAACCACTAGATGACAATCTCTACTTAGAATTACATGATTTTGACAATATCTAAGGCAGGTTTTTGCACCCAGCAGCCCTTGGTAAATGTTCCTTGAGATTGAGAAACTAGATGCCCAATTTCAGTCATGGCCCCGCTTACTGCTTCCCACTGTACTTTCTAATGATTCAAGTGATTTTCACTACAAAGTCTTCTATTCCTATTATACGTTTTTCTCCTCTGTTTTCAAAAGTGAGGTTTCTGGATAAAGTTCTCTTCCAAATCTTGACACCCTTCTTGGCTTACTTGTTAAAACCAAAGTGCCTTAACAGTCATGTAGTTAATACAAAATTGTTAAAACAACCATGTTTTATCCAGCGTGCCTATTCCCAGATACAGTTGAATACATACCAACTAATATCAGTAGCGTCTGTCTTCAGATTATAGGCACATTGTTTTTTAATATAAATATCAACATAAAGAAATCTCTTACTACATTATTCAGAGGACTCCACAAAAATATATTTTAGGACAATTGGAAGATAGGAGAGGATTAATATTGGTATATACAAGGCAATGTTTCTATTTGAAATATTGCAGTATCATTTGGAGGGGAGGCCTGCGAAATTCTATGTTACTTGATCAATATGGGCAGTGATATAGTTTTTCAAACTGCAGTTTTGTCTGGCTTTCAGCATCATTTAGCTGTAAATTTAACTCACCACCTCTCTGAAGCAAATGCTACCCACCATTACCCAATCGCCTATGTGTATACTTTCACCCATCAATACCTGCTTATTGACACCAACCTATCATATCTTACCAACACTTGCTTCCTGAGCAGCTCCCAAATCCCCATTTCACACAACCATCTTCCTATTTTGTCCTTTTTCAACTGTTTACTTTTTGCCAAGCCTTCAATTCCCTTTCTCTTAGGTCTTTATGCTACCCTCCTCCCACTGAAAAATCCCATTTCTCATGGTTGGGAGAGGAAAGACAAAGGCAATTTGGCTTTGAAGCATTTAAGTAGATTCCTTGCTTTAAAGACTTAACCAAATGAAGATCTATTGCCTTTACTCAAAGCAAAAAATCATTCCAGATTTATATGAATTAAAGTTACATGTCTACCAAAAGATGTTTAATTTTGACTTTGTCTTAACTTGGTTGTTAAGCAATTATGAAGAATAGAGAATAATAATATCAAACTAAAAAGGTCATTATGAGGATTAAATGAGATTTTATTTGTTAATGTGCTTATGCTCTGATCAAGTTAATGTATTAGTTTGATTTAATCATGCTTTTGTGTAACAATCAGACTCTTGTCTCAGGACAGAATGGTACAAGCTTAAAATCATTTACATAATTCTGGCCCAACATTTGTAAATACATTTAATCAGAATGTAGTTTCCATATAAAACAGTCATCCACTGGCCTAGGAACTAGCTTCATGCCACATTCAAAAAAAATTAATCATAATTATAAATAAACACTATTGTTTTAATGTAATATGTGTCAGTAAAATAAACCAATTAATGGATCAAATTAACATTTTCCAGATAGATGTTGGGGTAGTACCCTTCTTAGTCATGTGTTTCTTACCATAAGATGAACTCTGTGATGGAGTTAATTACCTTCTTTATTTGAATTGGCTATCATTTTCCAAATAAGAAAACCAAGAGTAATGATAGCAAAACTAGAACTAATAAGACAGCTTTCAGTAAGGTAATCAGCTAAATTATTGGTATTAAGTAAATAGCTTTTGTAAATGTTTCTTAGCAACAGTCAGTTCAAAAATAAAGTGTTTACAAAAAGATCCTGTTCAAAGTGCCAGCCACAAAAATTTAAAAACAAAGCAAACAACCCAACAAAAACTTCCAGGCCAAATTTAACAACAAAAATGAAGGAGAAGGAAGAAAAGACGGGGGATCAGGAATAGGAGGAAGATGAGGAGGAGAAAGCATGGAAAATGTTTTTTTAAAGAATTAATCCTTGGGGCGCCTGGGTGGCTCAGTTGGTTAAGCGTCTGCCTTTGGCTCAGGTCATGATCCCAGGGTTCTGGGATGGAGCCCCGCATCGGGCTCCTTGCTCAGTGGGGAGTCTGCTTCTCCCTCTCCCTCTGCCTGCCTGTCTGCCTACTTGTGCTCTCTCTCTCTGTCAAATAAATAAAATCCTTAAAAAAAAAAAAAAGAATTAATCCTTAAATTACACATGTAAAGGAAGAAATTTTATAAAAGGCATAATAAAGAGGAAATCATCTTACCAGCTATCAAAACACACTATAAGGCCACATTAATTAAAACTGGTGATACAGAAATAGACAAATAATAGAATAAAATGATGATGGTAGTTAATTCTATGCTTATATGAGAGGTTAGTATATTAAAAAGGTAACATTTCAAATTCCAGAAGAAAATGGACTATTCAATAAATGATGTTATTAAAACAACTCTCCATTTAGGAGAAAAAGAAATTGCAAAGAATATTTTCCAGATGGATTAAATATCCAAACCTAAATATTAAAAGTAATAAATAATGGAATATAATACAGTAAAATTATTTCTATGATCTCCCTAATCAAGACACAAAATCCCAAAATCATCGTGCGGAGAAATGAGAGATTTTTAAAATTCTTTAAACTATTCTCTTAAACAGACTAACATGGCAGATGTTTCCTTAAGATGTACACTATATTGTTAGTTTTTTTTTTAAAGATTTTATTTATTTATTTATTTGAGAGAGAGAGAATGAGAGACAGAGAGCACGAGAGGGAAGAGGGTCAGAGGGAGAAGCAGACCCCCTGCTGAGCAGGGAGCCCAATGTGGGACTCGATCCCGGGACTCCAGGATCACGACCTGAGCCGAAGGCAGTCGCTTAACCAACTGAGCCACCCAGGCGCCCTATATTGTTAGTTTTATCACCAAAAATTAGACATAACATATACATGGTATATTCATAACATAGGATATTGTGCTGTCATTAAAAGAGTAAAGTAGGTGTTGAAATATTTATAGAACAATGTCCATATTATATTGTTGAAAAAGAGCAGAAAATTACAAAATATGTCTTAATATGATCCCATTTCTATGAGAAAAGCAAATACATGCACATTTATATATGCCCAGAAAATTTTAGAAAAATATATATTAACCAAATTAGCAACTTGGTTACCACTAGTAATTAAAACTGGAAGAACAGTAAGGAGTTTTCATTTTAC
Source organism: Leptonychotes weddellii (assembly GCF_054177405.1). NCBI lineage: Eukaryota > Metazoa > Chordata > Mammalia > Carnivora > Phocidae > Leptonychotes > Leptonychotes weddellii. The sequence continues at coordinate 102,228,140 of NC_138376.1, read as the reverse complement.
ACTTTCCATACTTCTCAATTGCTTTAATGTGTTTTCTCAATACAAGCGTGTGTTATTTGTGTAATTTTCTTTAAATAGACTTCATTTTTTAGAGTAGTTTTAGATTTCCAGATGTAGAGTAATTTTAGTTCTAGTAGTTTTCAATTTTCCAGTAGTTTTAGATTGTGGATATGGTACACAGTTCCAACAATCCTGCCCCCAGTTTCCCTTTGCATACATTAGTATGGCATGTTTACCACAATTAATGAACCAATATTGATACATTATTATTAAATAAATACATAGTTTATTCAAATTTCTTTAGTTTTATCTAATGCCCTTTTTGTGTTCCTGGGTCCCATCCAGATGTCATATTACATTTAATTGCCATGTCTCCTTATTTCTGACAATATCTCAGACTTTCTTTCTTTTTTTTTTTTTTATGACTTTGACAGTTTTGAAGAGTGCTGGTCATGTAGTTGTAGGATGCCCCTCTACTGGAAATCATTTGATTTTTTTTCTCATGAGAAGACTGGGGTTTGGAAGAGTAAGATCGCAAAGGTTAAGTGTTATTTTCAACACATCATGTCAACGGTAAATACTATTAAATTGATTTATGACAATTGATGTTGACCTTGATCACCTGGTTGAAGTAGCCAGGTTTCTCCACTGTAAAGTTCTCCACTGTATAAAGTTCTCTCCATCCCCTCGTTCACACTGTACTCTTCGGAAGGAAGTCAATATGCAGAGACTGCACTTAAGAAGTATAGATTTATTTTCCCCCCACCTTGAGGTCAGGGCACCTACATAAATTATTTGGAATTCTTCCAACAGGAGATTTGTCTCTTCTCCCACATTTATTAATTTATTCAATTATTTATTTATATAATTATGGATTCACAGGTGTTTATTGTATACTCTGTGTTATAACTAATACTGCTTCATTTATTTTATTACTCCAATTGTCCCAATTTTGGACACTGGGAGCTCTTTCAGTTGGCTCCTATACTTCTTGGACATACTTTTAACAGTTGTGTTTTATTTTGTTTTTTGTTTGTTTGTTTGTTTGTTTGTTTTGAGTAGTTCTTTACTGTTTGGCACCACAAGATGTTCCAGGTTGATCCTGTCTTGTATATTTCCTTCCCCAGCCCCAGAGTCAATCATTTCACCAGGGAGTCCCAGTTCCTTCTATTGGAAGAATGGTATTAGAAACCAACATCTGGGCACTAGGTCTGCTCTTCACTACTGGGATTTTGCTTCTAGGTCTCCTCAGCTGACAGAGCAAATAAATATGAATATATACACTAACCCATGTATATACAAATACCTATAAATATTTCTATGTGCAACCATTCATATCCATATGAAGCTAAATATGAGTTTTTACTAATTGTCTCCAATTCTAAGCTATTACCACATGAACCACTCTAGCCTCTTCCTCTTGCTTGTCTGTAGATTCCAGTACAACAGTGACAAGTTTGACTCCCACCATCTACCATCTATTTACTTAATTTTTCAATTCCAGTGTACATATGTCAGTAACAGAATTATTTACCTGTGCCCTCGTGAGAAATGACTTTATCAACTAGAGGGTAATGCTTTCCTGCAGTTCTTTTTATCTTCAGTCTTACAGACTATGCTCATTTCCAAAGTTATTTAGGTCAGCATTTTTTACCCCCATCCTCTTCAGTGAGGTTGTTTCATATATTTGTGATACATGTATATTCTCTTTTTTTAATTTTATTTTATTATGTTATGGTAATCACCATACATTACATCATTAGTTTTTGATGTAGTGTTCCATGATTCATTGTTTGCGTATAACACCCAGTGCTCCATGCAGAACGTGCCCTCTTTAATACCCATCACCAGGCTAATCCATCCTCCCACCCCCCTCCCCTCTAAAACCCTGTTTGTTTCTCAGAATCCATAGTCTCTCATGGTTCGTCTCCCCCTCTGATTTCCCCCCCTTCATTTTTCCCTTCCTACTATCTTCTTTTTTTTTTTTTTTAACATATATTATTTGTTTCAGAGGTACAGGTCTGTGATTCAACAGTCCTACACAACTCACAGCGCTCACCATAGCACATACCCTCCCATGTATATTCTCTTATTACAATCTGTATTCCTTCCTGAGATCCCCAGCCTCCTTAATAATTTTTTTAAAATTTGCATACATTAAGGTTCACTCTTTGTGCTGTAAAACTCTATGGGTTTTGTCAGATACACAATGTCATGTGTCTACCGTGACAGTATCATTCAGAATAGTTTTACCGCCTTAAAAATTCCCTTTGCTTCACCTTCATCTCTTCCCCCTGAAGTCCTGGCAACCACCGATCATTCCACCGTCTGTAGTGTTGCCTTTCCAGAATGTCATATGGTGGAATCATGCAATATACAGCCTTTGCAGACTAGTTTGTTTCACTTAGGGAAAAAAAAAATCTAAATCAAGCAATTAGAATATAATTGATTTGAAGTATAGAGGGAAAAAAAGGAATACAAATATCCACTACGGACTAAAATTTATAAACACCAGCTTCAAACTACATAGGCTTTATAGCACTTGGAGGCATTGGGAAAACGCTCAGCAAATATCCTTCATGAAAAAAATCCTTAATTCCAAACCTTGTAAGTGAACGCCGGAGCTGTCAGCAGGCCTGCATGAGCCCATGTACTTACGGCAGATGGCCTAAGGGGGAGAGGTAACCTCTAAAAGGACTGAGATTTATCCACAGCTAGAATTCAAACCATTTCAGGGATATGGTTAAGAGAGTAATTTTATTCTAAATTTGTTTTTGCAATAGCAGACCATTTAAGAGACCATGTAATGTTTAAAAACCAAATACCCATAGGTATGATACAGTCAAAAATATCCTCCACATGGCTTAATAGTGTACTATTTAAAGTGCAAAAATTATACCACACAGAAGCATGAAAAAGAAATGTAATAATCAGGCGGTTAAGGGGTATGTATTCTACTTACAGACAAACGATTGTTTCTTGAAAAACGGCATTTCGACAAACTGCGAGTAAGAGTATATTTAAGCCATCAAATACTGTTTGTTACTATTAAGTTAAAAATCATTAGCTAACAAAATATAACTTAAATCTGACACTCTATAGAGATAGACAAAAATAAATCTCCTTGAGTTATTCAGATAGAAGATGCAAATAGTATTTCAAGTTTAGACTTCTAGGTACGGCTTACATTCCAATCTTGCTATATTGTGGTGTTCTTGTTTCATGCCAAAGCCAGGAAGGCCTGAACCAGAAATCTTCCAAGAAAGCCTATTCTTATGCGATATTTAATCTGATTTTATGGCAACTAAAACAGAATAATTTTGGATTGGGCTTCTGAATTTTTTGGCTGCTTATCTAAACTGAATAGAACCAAACTACTGGAGACTTTTGTACTTTTTAGAACACTTTCTTTAAAGGAAAAAGAGTGCTATATTGTTTCTTTGAACTCCAGGGTGGCAGGTGGGCAAAAAATAAATAAATAAAACATTTAAAAATAAAATAACAAAAACCAAATCAAAGCTTACAGATTTGAGTCATGACTTCTAGAAAATTCAACTTTTCTTCATTACCTGGCAATTATGAGAAATAAGTATATATTGGCTCCTGCCTGAACAGACATATGTTTCCCAAATCTTCAAGATATCTTGGATAAATGACATCACTTTAAAAATAGCACCCTTGGGAATTATTTGAATTCAAAAGGTTTAGGGAGCTGAGAATGTAAGAATCTAAAAAGAGTTTTCAATTACTTAAGATTTTGTTTAGAGACCTTTAGAAATTAGTAAACCAATGGAGTGGAGGGTGAGTTTTTGACATGGATTCACATTTTCCATATGAATTGGTGAATTTTTAAAAATTACAACTTGGCCAAAGTGAGAATACAAGGAAATGAGCACCTGCACATTGTTGGAGAGAGTAAATTCTTTTTTTTTTTTTAAGATTTTATTTATTTATTTGAGAGAGAGAATGAGAGACAGAGAGCACGAGAGGGAAGAGGGTCAGAGGGAGAAGCAGACCCCCTGCTGTGCGGGGAGCCCGATGTGGAACTCGATCCCGGACTCCAGGATCATGGCCTGAGCCGAAGGCAATCGCTTAACCAACTGAGCCACCCAGGCGCCCAAGAGAGTAAATTCTTATCAGAATATTTTAGTAACATGAATAAAAACCTTTAAGTCACATATATCTTTAAATGGTTAGTTCTACTTCTATCCATGGGTCTGAGGATTTAGCGACAAGGACAGTCATCACATCCTTTACAATTGTGAATATCAGAAACATTATTCGATTTTAATAAATAAAAATACCTAATGCATAAACTACTCTCCTAAATCTTCTAACCTTCCTCATAGCCCCATAAGGTAGATGCTTTTGTAATCACCACTGAAGAAACTCCCATGCAAAGATTAGGTGACTTCCCTGAGTTCACACCCCTAAAAAGTAGCAGACCTGGAATTTGAACCTGTGCTACCTAGTTCCAGCATCCTTATTCTTAATCACCATGAACCGTGGTTATGGTTAATAACGGAGTTCCTACTGTGTTCCTTAAGATGAGCACTTTACATGTATTAACCTATCAAACGCTCACAACACCACTGTAAGGTCGACATTCTCATGGACACTCATTATCTCTATCCTGTAGGTAAATGAATTGAGGTCACTCTCAGCTACAGGAATGGTTCTTCCAACCCTGTTTTCTGTCATCCTCCCTCACTCCTGTTCTCCCAGTTCCAATTAAAGAATAATCCATTAAGCCTGCACCAGTCAGACTTTCCACTCTCATGGAAACCCATCCCTTCTTTGAGGTCTGGGGAGATGTGGGTAAAAGCCTTTGGATGTCTTTCCTTGATTCATTTCAGAATCATTGTCTTGAGCAGATATTTTTTGTGGACTGCATTTAAGGAAGTGACTCTCTTCTGGTTTCCTTGAAGATGGGAAAAGGAGGAGTTTAATTTTTATTTTTATCAGTATCTTCCAGAACTATGCTTCTGGTTAGGGAACACACTTTGAAACCACAGGTAGAGAGCACTTGTCTGATTTCTTGGATGTAATCTGAATATTGTGTGTTTGCTTCTCCAGGTCTACTTTCTGCCCTTCTCCACCTGACTCTACGTTCCAGGAGGCTGTCTCTGAGCAGAATGGATAGAATCCATGTATCTCCTTGCCTTTTGGCTCCTGATTGGTTTAAATTAATGGAGGAATTAACAGAAGAGAAAGAAGAGAGTGACATAAGGTACTTATTCCCCAGGCTCCCTCTCTTCCCTGTCATTGTGGATTGACTGCTTCCCTATATGAGGAACACAGATATGATGTTGTCATGAGACCTTTTCCAGGCTCCCATAATTGTTCTCTCTCTTTGCCTCTTAGATCCAGGGTAACAATAGCTTCCACTGCCACTGTTCTTAGGCCTTGGGTTCCTACATATTCCTTGTAGCTCTCCCCAAACCTGCCCACGAATTTATAAATACTACCTTTATTAGTGTCTTCAAATAGCATTTTTAGTGTACCAGCTATTTCCTACCAGTACCTTGGCTAATACAGTAGGGTAGGTGTTCAGCCTCATATTGTTTCCCCTGCATCCAATGTGTCCAGGGTGAAAGAGCCCTGCTGAGTTCTTTGCATCCTTGAACTTGAAAGATTTCTGTGTCTTTTGCAAGAATGTGGAAATAGCTCAGAGACAGCAAGAGAGTTTAAAGAAGTCTGAGCCCAAGATCAGGAAGACTCAGCAATACTCCAACAAAGCCCATCGTCTGGTGGGTCTGGGAATCCCTTGGCCAACACTTCCTCAGTGTTGAGGAATCACAATGATTAAGCATAAGAGACAAATATATATTTATCAGTAGATGGTAACAGATGAAAACCAGATCACCCTTTCCCAACAAGGGGGACTTTATAGATGTGACGACCCTGGAATTTGGATGGATAGTTGGTCTAAAATGTTTAAATACTGGCAATTTCACAAAGAGAAAGAGAAAGAAAAACCTTGAGTTGACAATGACCAGGAAAATGGGAGGACACAATGAGTTTAAAATATTGTAATAGCCTCCAAGGTAGACCCCAACAATTCCCACTACGAGTGTTTGTGTCCTTGCATGGTACTTCTCGACACTGAATAGGGCTGACCTGTATAACCAGAAGCATATGGTGGAAATGGCAGAGTATGACTTCCAAGGCTAGGTCATAAAAGACATTACAACATCTACTTTACTCTCTCAGACCACTCATTCTGGGAAAGTCCAGTGCTATGTTGTGAGAATACTCAAGTCCTGCAGAGAAGTCCATGTGACAACAGTTGGCATCACTTTCCCAGCCATGCAAGTCAACCATCTTGGAATCAAATCCTTTAATCTCCATCTATCATTCAGACAACTTATAGCCCTGGCTATCTGAAATCTTGACTCATAAGAGACCCGGATAACCCAGCAAAGCTACTTTCTTGCACTCTGTTTTTCTTGACACACAGAAACTCTGAATAATAAATGTTTATTGTTTTAAATTGCCAAGTTTGGGGTAATTTATTTCATATCAGGTAATGACTACAGATTTCAGTAACTGGGCATGGGGTGCTGACATAAGAAAAACCTAAAAGGGAGAAAAAGTTTTATAACTGGGCAGTGGGCAGAGCTGGAAGAGCTCTAAGAAGAGTATTAGGGAAAATCTAAAGGGCTTTGTAGGTATTGTTAGCAGAATCCTAATGGCCTTTGAGAACTGCCAGTGAAGGCTTAAAGAAAAGTAGGGAGAATGTTATTGGAAACTGGAGGAAAGGAGATACTTACATACTGGCAGAAAGTTTAGCAACACTGCCACCTGTGGTAATGTGGAAAGTAGAAAATATACCAATTAATTAGGTACATCACTTGGAACCCCAGATGCAAGCATGTCATTTCAAGTGCAAATGACAACTGGCCATTCTGGGCCACTAACAGAATGCAAATTCCTCTAGTCAACTAACCTCTCAAGTAACTAAGGAGATTTCCAGGCAGTGTGCTGAAGGTGATGCCTTATTTCTTTTTGATCCTTATATTACAGTGGGAGAAGAGAAAAATAAGCTAAAGGAAGGACTGTTAACAAAAAGGAGCCAGGAGTTGTTCAAGTTGAATATTCCCAACCTCTACAAATGGCTAACACTAAGAAGTGGCTTCTGGGTAAAGATCAAATCCAGGATACTACCAGAAAAACATGGTTTAAAGATGATGGTGAGGGTGTGACCATAAAATGTCCTGAGACTTCACAGAGAGCTAAGGCATGACCTCAGAACACTGGTCAGTCAATACAATAGGGCTTTTGTCTAATGGAATAAACCTCAATCAGCTCAGTTTGGGGGTAATTTATTACTCTGCAATAGATAACTAATAAAATATGTTGTAGGAAATAGGGTTACTTTTTGTTGTTGTCACACACAACTAAGTTTGAGGCCTTAGAATTCACATCTACGACACTTTAATATCCCAAAGGAAAACACAAATTCAATTAGATCAAAACTGAATTTTCATTCCCTGCCTCATTGTGTGGAATCACTGTCCACTCTTCTTAGTCACTGCTTAGTCCCTTTCCCCAGCTCTCAACAGCATGCAACACACACACACACACACACACACACACACACACACACTCAACTGATTACTGGATAGCATAGATTCTACTAAGTGAAGTAATTCTCCTAGATTTTTGCAACCCTGGCTGGTGTCTTGGCTTCTAATCCAATCCCTAACGATCCTATCACCATGTTATTCAAAGACTGATCTCCTTAAAATGAAAATCAAGTTATAGGCCTTTTCTCTATAGAGAGCTTTATTGATTTTTAGTAGAAAATTCAGCTCAGCACATGAATCTTGCCATGCTTTGATTCCTGACTAAGTTTCTTTACCTTCCATAACTTTCCCGGACAGATCCTTTTCTCTGGCCCTATCAGTTTATAAACACACAATATTTTTTTTACTCTGTGCTTTCATACATATGGTATACATGAAGTAGATTACTCTTCCTTTACTTCTCTGACCAGCTAATTCCCTTTCGTATTTTGAAACAGCACAAATGTAATATCCCTAACTTACGGGTATAATATTAGTCAAATTACTTAAAATATCTTAACCTCTGTTTACTTGTAGGTGAATAGTAATAGTACTACCTATATTCGGGGCTTGAAGTGAGGACTAAATGAGATACTGCATGAAAAGTGTTTACTAGAGGTCCCAGCATTGTATCATTGTTTTTACACATTTTCACAGCTCCTCATGAGGAAATTTCTTTTCAAAACACTATGACCTTGCTTAAACAGAAAAGATCTCATCATATGAAGAACATCCTTAGACACTACTTGAGACTTCAGATGTAAACATGGGCAGCCAGTGCAGTCATTCTCTCAACTAGCTGGTCTGAGCCATCATAAAAATATGGATTTCTCTAGCCAATAAAATACTTTCAAGTGCCATTATTTGCATATGATCGTAGGCTTACATTCCCAGCTGTTTTTCCTTCTATTAATCTTCATCTTAATTCTTTTCAATGTGCCTTTTGAAACATTTTCCCAATAAAATAAATTCTGCATTGCATTCTTCAAAATACACTCACATGACACTAAAATTTTGCTCTGGCTCTGATGCTTTCAACGTGATGGGTGTTCATTTTCCTGCACTATGACTATAAAAATGTAACAAAAGCATCGTTTGCATTCTCCTCTTCCCCCTTCTGTGTGGCTACTTCTAGACCATTGCTTAACAACAAAACCGTTTCACAACTCCTGATATATCTGCAAAATGCCTAGTTTTTTTGGATAGAGTCTGATTCATGTCTCCATTTTTATATTTTCTCCTTATCTTTTGGTATTTATTTAAAAACCCATAGAGTCTTTGTTTAAACATTTTATTATCTGAATTTCTTATTGGCCTAATCTTGATGTTTATTGCAATCTGCCCATTTTCCCCTATGGTGGATTGTTTCTTTGAGTGAGTTTATAATGTAGATTATAATCTCATCTTCAGAAAACATTAAGATCGTGTTTTTCTCCAGAGTTGTGTTATGTTTACATTATTATTAAATTATAAAATTGTCATAAATTAATATAGAAAGTGGATATTGCTACTTTAAAAAAATAGTTTCACAGCTTGGGGTTTCCAGACCCTACAGGAAGGATAAATTCAAATCCCAAATCTCAAAATCAGAGCAGAATAATAAATAATCAAGGAGACATCACATAGTGACTCCAGGACAAGACAGGCAAACTCCCTTGTCACCTCCCTGTACTGCAGGCAGTTTGTTTCTGATCTACCATTTCATTAAAATTGCAGTCCTGGCTTTAGGCAAAACACTTAGAACTTCTATCTCAGAGTACCTCGAAGCTTAATATTCTATTTCCAAGGACATAAAGCAAAATCTTTGGCCACTAAGCTTGGCAAATACCCCAGGCAACTCCTACATAAACTCCCTCTTAACTGCTCTGGCTTTCATTTTCCTCTTGGGTTCTAGCTTCCAGAAATTGCTTTTACATATGCATGTGTATATGTATATATTTATATACACACATATGAACATATGTTTGAAAGCTCAGTTAGGCATTTAAATGGATATTTGTTGTATTGTATACTGCATTTCCAGGTGGGTACAGAAGCTTTTTCAGGTTCTCTAATCCACTATGTTACCAGAAATGGAAGTGTGTTGGTTTACTTCACCTATTTTTTTTTTTTTTTACTTTATGGTTTCTGCTCATTTCTAACTTCATCTTATTCAGAACTTTGACTTTTCATGGCCCTGCTAAGAAATACATTCTCTTGGGCGCCTGGGTGGCTCAGTTGGTTAAGCGACTGCCTTC
>NC_138376.1:102173365-102218235 GCF_054177405.1 Leptonychotes weddellii | reverse complement strand
TAAATTTCCTTATTTATGCCCCCAAGAGAAAGGAGGGCTTGTCCTTGCTAATGATCATTATTCCTTGTTTGGGCAGACATACCAGACCAGCTCTGTAGGCCACTGGATTGGCTGCCCCAGTGTTAGCTGCCTATCACTTGGTCCAATCAGCAATGTGCATAACAGTGCAGCCATTTGTATATGGATGAATGCTATCTCAGCAGGCTCCGTTAGTGAGGCAGTCCTCTTATATAGAGGCTATAATTTTTAAAGTAATTGCAAATGACCTCTATATACAATGGCAATGTTGGAAAACCCAGAAATGTGACTTACACCACAAGGGAGAAGTCCCAAAGTCACATGATAAAGCTGTATATTCTGTTTCTACCTCCTCCAATCATGCCCTCTGAGTTCTTCCTCCCACCTTTCCCACACACACCCTTCATTCCCACTTCAGCTGAGACAAAAACTCCCCTCAGTAGACTTTCCGCCAACTCCAGCAGGTTCACACAAACGGTATGATCATGCTGTCATCAAATTCTTGGAGCCCCAGACCTATAAAGCATCCCAGAGACAATCTCTACTCAGAGTTAACAAGGAACAGGTTGCCATTACCAATAGCTTCTACGGCTAAATATCAGCATTTTCCAGCCAGTGTTCTGACATATGTTTGTTTCAATAATTGTGCGATAATTACTTTTTGTTATCAACAATAAATGTAAAATGTTTATGAGTGATTTGCTTTTTATTCATAATGCCACTTGCATTATGATTATTTGCATTCTGCATGAAATTGTAAAAATGAAATTATGAGTAATATATCAGTTAAATATCTTTCACTGAAAGCTACAGACATAGAATTTATTGGAAGGCATCAAGAGGGAAATTAGGATTCAAAGTTTATCAGAGGATAAAGAGGATAAAAGAATAAGGTTTTGGCATACGAAGGAAGACCTCAAAGCTAGGAAGCAGGAACCACCACAGTAGTCTTATAGCCGGGCAAGGACAGTGAGGACCTCACCAACGGGGAAGAAAAAAAGAAACTAACCATTGTGGTCTTTTGGTTCTTCTACTCAAGATTAAAATTTCAAAACAGAGCATCCAGTGGGTTTGGATTTGTCTTTGACCAAAAGACATCAGGTCTTTTAAAAGACCTTTCTCTATTTAAAAGAAGAAAAGGAAAGGAAAGGAAATAGATGCAAACGGTCGAAAGATACAAAATTCCAGAAATATGATAAATGAGTCATGGAGATGTACTGTGCAGCGTGGTGACTACATTTAACAATACTGTGTTGTATTTTGAAAGTTATGATAGATCTTAAAAGTGCTCATCATAAGAAAAAAATCATAACTATGTGTGATGATGGGTGTTAACTAAACCTAGTATGGTGATCATTTTGCAACACATGCACATACCAAATCATCATGCTGTACACCTAAAATTAATTCAATGTTCTACGCCAATTGCATCTCAATTAAAAACATAAAATAAAAAGAAATGATTTAAAGGAAAATGAATGTTGAGCAGTGAAATAAAATAAAGCAAAAGCCTATGTCCACTGCAGCTTGCATCCTAGAATGACATATCATCTGTAACCTCTATAGTTCCTTAAGTGTGCACTAAGTATATGGATCTCAGCTGAGGAACACTACCAGCTGTATAGAAGTTTCAGTAAGCAATGCTTGTCTGCTCGGTTTCCTTTCTTAATGAGAAAAGCTAATGAAAATTACAAAACACTAGGAACCAAAGATTTGTTTCAAACCCTAGATGTTGAATTTCTTAGAAAATGCCAATGTTTAAAAAAAATGTGTGGGATGCAGGGAACCCCTGATCAGAAGCATAACCAATGACAATAATGTATGCACTTTATAAATATTCTTAAATCAAAAAATACAAACCTATTATTTACTATAAAACTGAGAAGAAAATATGTTCTGTACCCCCACCTCAACAGCTTCCTTTTTGAACCCTGATTCCAATGGAGGTTTTGAGTCCCTTCCTTCAGTTTCTTCCTGCTCTGTACTCACTATGTGTGACTCATGGTAAGACTGAAGAAGCAGAGTTGCCAACATGTGGCTGGCATATGCGATCATTCTTGAAGTGCCATTGGGCATGATGTACGGACGATTCCAGACTATTACTTGCCTTCACAACTTTTTGTAACAGGTGCAGCAAATGAACTTCTGCTCCTGTCTTCCTTAAATGCACACAAATAAAGCGTTACCATGTCCTGGATGTGAAGTCATGCCTACTTCCATGAATCATATTTTGTGTTCATGACTCTGCAACTGAGAATTAGTCATTTAGACCTAATTAGTTTCTTCAAAGGAGGAAATGTACGAACAATTTAATATCCAGCTATAATTTCACATAGTCATAAAACATCTAGAAAAATGCCAATTAAGGTGTTACAACAAATACATGTATTTTTGCACCCTGCCATCAAAACCCTAAATGAACCCTGAGAATCATGTGTTTAAACTGGCTGCTCTCCTACATTCGTAGAGGACAGTCACAATCAAGGGCAAATGTTCAGCAATATTGAACCCAACAAAGTGCTTGAGAAGTCCCCATTCAAGTCCCCTTGTTTCATACACCTTTTAAAAATTGTATTTTAAATTTGATAATTTTGTCATTTGACCAAAATGCATTTATTCAAACACTAAAATCACAGCTATTGATGAAGCAAGCATGTTACCAGAAATAGAAACAATTCTTTGAATCTGTTGCATGTTTTTTTCACAACAAACACATGTATTGAAATGTATAGAGATGTGCAAAACCCTTAGTTTTATTTCTCTATGCATTTAATATTCATGGAGACAAAATAAAAGAAAATTTAATGTGTGGACTGTCGCTAAGATATTTTTAAAATCATTTACAATCCCCACAGGAGTATAAGAATCTATTTTGCTAAGGATGAGCAAAGTACATTTGTATTTCCAAGTAAGCTGATAACACTTTTTGCATTTCTACTTTGGTTTAAGTATATATAACATCTCCAGAAGTGACCGGAGAATATTTTCTAGACACAAGTGTTTGGTGTTGATTTAATAAATATTTGTTTAACATCCACTAATATGTTTTATAATTTTAGTGTAGAAATCTTATCCATCTTTTATTAACTAAATACTTAAACATTTAATTTCCCATCTTTTATTAACTGAACTCTTAAACATTTAATTTTTGATGTTAATATTAATGGAATTGTTTTATTTTGTAATTTTTCCATTGTTTGTTGCTAGGAGATTAAAATAATTGATTTTTGTATGTTTACCTTGTATCTAACAACTTTGTTAAATTTACTTATTGATTCTATTAGATAATTTGCAGATAATCTAACAGAATCTATTTTATTGGATTCTATTTACACAATCATGTGATCTACCTTTTGCTTCTTTTTAAAAATATTTTAACATCTTATTTCTATTTCTTATCTTAGTGAATTACCTAGGGTCATGGAAGGATTCTGAAGAGAAAAATGACCTGTTTGCATCAGTATTTTTAAAAGACATTCTGGTAGAAGTGTGTAATATTTATTGAAATGAGAAGTTAGGTCTAGAGAAATCTAACTAAGGAAACATATGTGGGAATTCAGAGAAACACATATTCAAGATTTTTCAGAAATAAAATTGACGGGGCCTTTGGGTGGCTCAGTCGTTAAGCGTCTGCCTTCAGCTCAGGTCATGATCGAGCCCCACATCGAGCTCCCTGCTCCGCGGGAAGTCTGCTTCTCCCTCTCTCACTCCCCCGGCTTCTGTTCCCTGTTACGTGCTCTCTCTCTCTGTCAAATAAATAAAATCTTAAAAAAAAAAAAAAAGAAAGAAAATTGACAAGAGATGGTAATCATTTATAAGGACTGAGATCTCTAGCAAGGGTAGCTAGACATTTACATGAGATAAGGGACATTTAAAAAGAAAGAGAATTAATCAGAAGTAAATTGAGAAAGGGTAATTAAAATGAACACATTTTGAAAACATTTGATATCCAACTCAGATCACATTTACATCTTACAAAACCAGTAATTTTAACACCTCTATAGATTAGGTATCTGCCTCACCCAAGGGAAGAGGGCAGATAGCCCTGGGTAACCATGGTTTGAATCTTGAGCTACAGCTGAGGGATCTTAATGTGGGATCCAAGAAAGTTGATTCACAGGGTGACCAGTTGCCAGGTACCAAAAAAAAAAAAAAAAGAGGCCCAATAGGAATTAATTTTGAATAGTCTGTTTCAATAATTAGAGTTATGAAATGTGAAGGGATTCAGGTTGTAGGAAACAGAAGCAAATCTAAAAGGAAGCCTAGAGAAAGTTTAGAGAAAGAATAGACTCCATGAACAAACTATAGTTATGGATTAACCTCAGTTTTAAGGTAACAGAAAGCTAAGAGGGGGAGAAATGATCTAAAGACAAAGAAATATAGGTAACAATGACTATTCAAATGAAAATTCAACAAATATTTGAGCTCTTACTATGTTCCAGGTACTTTTCTGGGTTCTGGAACTATAGCAGTGAATAAAACAAACAAAAATACTTGCCCTCATGGAAGGATTATATTTTAGTGTGAATATCAATATAATAAATATATTGAGCAAAATGTATATCATATCAGGATGTGGTAAGTGTTGTGGAGAAAAATAAAGCAAGGAAGAGAAACAGTGTGCACTGAAAAAAAGGAGAACATGAGTTTAAAGTAGAATGGTTCAAGAAAAGCATCACAAAAATGATAATATGTGCAAGAACCTAAGTTGGGAGCATACTTGACATGTTCAAGGAACACTAAAGACAGTGAGTCTGGAATGGATTGAGCCAAACAGTGCAGGAGGAAGAGAAGGCAGATACGATGGAGGTCATGAAAACATACACTGACAGGTGTATGTGAGGATTCACTATAAATAGGTTGATCATTCTCAGATTTACTTTAATATATCACCCATTCCCTTGATCTGCCTCATCCATTAAATTAAACAACCTATAATATTTAGCATTTGCCACAATCAAGGTCAAGTTTACTCCTCTTTTTGTACACTGGTTAAGCACTTGCTACTCATTTTGGAGATCCAGTCTCTTTAGCCAAATCAGTTTCTCAGCCCCCCTTTCTCCATTATCCCTTTTTAACCTCGATTCATCTTCCATCCCAACCAGACTCTGTTTTTGGCATGCTGGCATGCAGAAGTTCACTCCAGTTATGAGGGTAACATTACAGACTTCCTTGCTCTAGTGGTCATAAGTTTGGTAAAAACCCTAATCAGGGCAGTAATATTTTCTTTTTAAAATAATATTCCCAGAGGCAAAACTCACTTCCACTGGAAAAACTCACAAGCCATGGCTTTTGAGGTCCCTCATGGCCTGTGAGCTTACTTTGGGAAGTCATTCAGCTCACCTCCCATCAGGATTGCACAGGATTGGTAGAACTATAATGATGTTGTGAGTTTGGGTGAATTACTTAATAAGTAAGTCACTTAATTCCATTTCTTGCAACTTACGTCATTCCATGGGCTCTAGTCATAGGGCATTAACTCTGTTCCTCCAATCAAGCTGCTCCTCTTAGTTGGACACTGAAATAGACAGAAAGCAATTTTTCTTAGGAGTCTGATGTCCTGGCTTAGCTTTGTTCCTTTACATTATTCTTCTTTTCTAGTTCCTTTGCACACATGGACAAAAGTGAGAAGCTCTTGCATTCATGAAATCTCAGAAGTCTCAGTCCAAGGAAGCGATTTGGAATAAAATATGCTGATGTACAAGTTAAAACAACTTTTTTTTCCCTTAAATAAGTGACATCTCTCAAAGAAATGATAGCAGCTTTAGCTTGAAAATAAAAGCTCTATGTAAACTAAGTTTAGAAGACAATGAGAGGCCAGAATACTCAAGTTTGCCTGCCTTCAGTAAATAGAAAACTGTAATTTTAAAGAGCTGAAAATATCTCACAGAAATATCATTTCAAAATTTGGAATGGCCCTTTCTCCCCCAGAAATGCTAACAGATTCACTATTATCTAAGTGTGATAAAATTCAAAGCATATGAACAAATTTCTCCCAATTTTTATAAAATTTTTAAAATTGAAAAGTAAATTATTAGTTCATATAAAATTGGCCAGAATCAAAATATTGGAAAGGGTCAGGAAACTGGAACAATGTTAGTTTCACCAATCTGTATTATTAAAGCCCAATTCTGCTGCCCTCTTCAGTTATGGACATTTTAGGTGGGCAGTTTGGTAGAGGACCACGGACTATGGGGAGGAAAAGGAATTAGACTTAGTCTCGGTGTCCTCAATTTTCAGAACTGACATCAAATATTTGATACTACAATGTAATGGATTTTGCACAGATAAGAGCAAGATTTTGAGATGTTCAAAATTTTCCAAAGATAGAATAAACTTTCTGATCCAGCAGTGAATTTTCCTTTTCTGGGTTTGTCAAACAAAGGCCAAGTGACCACTCTTCTACATAGATGGTTGTGGAAAAGCATTTCCCAAGCTTTAGTCATTTAAAAACTTATATCATTAATTCACCATATTTATGTACCATGTTTTAATTTTTTACATTAAAATGATAACTTTTTTTCCTAAGTAATTTTGTTGAAAGAAAAGGCAATAATATCTGTCATAGTGAAGGCTTACTATCTTGGAATTTTATTCTTTTTCTAAAATACTTTAAGCATTTTAAATAAGCATTTAAATAACTTAAAAACATTCATTCATGTACTGTCTAAGGTCATCTCATGTTCCACCAGTGGTATACATTTCAACTTCAGGAAATATGCTGCAAAAGACATTTCAGCATAGAGAGGGACCTTTAATGTCCCATTCCCTCTGTGATCTATGATTCTAAATAGATGATAGTTGCAGAAGCATGACTTTTTCTTTTCTGCTGCTAAGCACATGGTCACATAGAATCTTCTATATCAATTGACTTTTATCATTTCAAAAGTGCTTTTATTATTATATTTTACCCACTGAGCTCTGCATAGAAATAATAGGGGTGAGAAAATAAAAGCACATAAAGTTGCATTAAACCCACATTACACAGTTAGTTCATGATAGACTATGTCTACAAGTTAACTCTGAGCCATATCCTCTCTCCACTAAATTAAATTCATCCTTAGTGAAAAGAATTATTTAGACCATTTGCTGTTTTACACTCCTTTTAATAAAAATATGTTTTGAAATTAGTTGTTCTTTATTTCCTTTATTTTCCCTTATTTCTTAAAATAGGAAAACCATAGCTCAAACAGCAAACAAAACTTTGGGTAAATGTTTCTTGAATACCTTGTCTTTCTACACTTATGTTAAGACAGTTCTGACTATAAAATGCTATTTCACTTAACATAATTATCATTGTAATAATATTTAAATGTTGAAAGAATGTACTTGAATAAACCACATATTTTGTAATGTAATTTTTCTTCATATTATTTTGAGTGATTTCTGATACTCCAATAACTCAATTAAGTAATTTGTATTTTTTTTAAAGCTACATGTATGCCAGCACCAGGATACATGCTGGGGAGATTTATGTAGAAGCATAAATTAGTGCAAAGACAATAATCTTACAACCTAATTAATAGAAAAAAATTAACATAAATGGAAGAAATAGCAAATAACTCATTTGATGTAAAAACCATATCGTGATAGATTTTTCTGTGCCTTTGGATAAGATACTTACCCTCTCTGAGTTATTTCATTTGTAAAATAAGAGGGTTGAATTGTTCTTTTAAATCTCTGAAATTCTAAAATTTATGTCTTAGAGTAGATAAGATTAAATAAAAGAAAAAGTCACTTAAGAAACTTAATGTTCTTGGGGTGCCTGGATGGCTCAGTTGGTTAAGCATCTGTCTTTGGCTCAGGCCCTGATCTCAGCATCTTGGAATCAAGCCCCACGTAGGGCTCCCTGCTCAGTTGGGGGTCTGCTTCTCTCTCTCACTCTCCCTCTGTGCTCTGTCTCTCAGATAAATAAATAAAATCTTTTTAAAAAAAGAAACAATATTTTTTTCTTGCAAAGAATGCAAAAGAGATCAATTTGATAGCCATTAAATAACTTCTGCAAAACACTGCTGAAGTGATACCAATATTTTTTTTTGCTTTTTGTTTTTATTATGTTATGTTAATCACCATACGTTACATCATTAGTTTTTGATGTAGTGTTCCATGATTCACTGTCTGCGTATAACACCCAGTGCTCCATGCAGTACGTGCCCTCCTTAGTACCCATCACCAGGCTAACCCATCCCCCACCCCCTCCCCTCTAGAACCCTCAGTATGTTTCTCAGAGTCCATAGTCTCTCATGGTTCGTCTCCCCCTCCGATTCCCCCCCCTTCATTTTTCCCCTCCTACTATCTTCTTCCTTTTTTTTTTTTAAACATAGAATGTATTATTTGTTTCAGAGGTGCAGGTCTGTGATACCAATATTTAAGACTTAATTCAGACATATAGGTTAAAGTTGTAGTAAGCTAGTTAACAAATATTTCCTGAGCAATTGTTCATGCCAGGCACAGTTGTAATAGCTGCAGCTGACATATGTAAGAGTTACCATCCATACTGGAGCTTACGTTCCAGAATCAGGGTGGGGTGAGCCAAAGAACAAACATCAGTTATCATCATGATTTTGGATTGTATTGAAAGCATTTAAGCAATAATCATGTCTATTTCTTCTAAGTTCGGTCTTTCTTCCAATGTGCTGCAATCACAAGGCTTCAGCTCAGGTTCTCCAATCAAACTGCTCCTCTCAACTGGAAAGTGAAATAGACAGAAGGCAGGATCTGACTCAAACTTCTAGGAGGTTTTATGGGTCCTTGGGAGAACTATCCCCTAAAAACTACAGGACATCAATAGCTTCAGATCTTTTCTTCAAGTTCCTTCACCTAGGGCAAATCCATCTGTATTCTGGCCAATCTCTTGCTCCTTCTTCTTCCCAGAGGTACCAGTGCCTTCTCCCAAGTAGCTTTCTTGTTAGAATCTAAACTAATCCCAAGCCACTCTTTCACACTATCGTCTCATAAGATGATCTCACACATCCTGTAGTTTGACAAACTTCAAGAATGCAATTCTCAACCCAGTCAGCTCTCCTTGGCTCCACATCAAGCTTTCAGGTTTTTAGGCAGGATCCAAACACTGACTAAATGCAGGGGCTTATATTAAGTTCTCAGGGTGGTTTCATTAAAGCCCTTTTCTCTTGATCTGAGGTAAAAAGGACTCATAACAGACTAACTCTTCTCTTCAAACATGTTCCCATTTCTAACCCTTACTCTTTCCACCCTCTTTATGAGTGAAGGGTTAATAAAATTAGTTTTGCCATCTTCTTTAAAAATGCGTTATTCAGGGCTTTAAACTTTGTTGTCAGCTTATAAGGAGAACAGAACTTTAATTAAAGAAGGATGAAACTAGCAAAATCCAGAAGGTGGGAAACTTCAAGACAACTAACCCAGTTTTTCAACAAATAATTATAAGAGAAGGAAATAAAAAGAGAGACTGGAGAGATATATCAATCAAATATGATTCATGAACTTTGTCTGGACCCTAATTCAAACATACTATCTATAAAAAAATGTGAAACAAAGAAATGTAAACACTGGCTGGATTTTGGTGATATTAAGGAAATATAGTTAAATTTTTCAGAAAGATAGTGGTATTGTGGATATATTAAACACTGAGTAATCTTTATCTGTTAAGGATATACATAAAGATTTTTATTTATATCACATTAAGATATTATATATCACATTGAGTGCTATGATGTCTGGAATTTGTTTCAAAATAATGTATTAGTAGAGGGAGTAAGGATAAAGATGAAACAAAGCGATATGTGTTGGCCATATGTTGAAGCCAAGGCATAGATACTAAGGATTCATTATACAATTCTATCAACTTCTGTAAATATTTGGAATTTTACATGAAAACTAAAAAGGGAAAGCACAGCTTCCTGCTCTCACAGGTCTCTCTGAATTGTGGCATTGATTGTCTTGATGCCTCAACTAAAATATTCATTTAACATTTTTCATATAAGGTATTATAAATGTCTATATGGCCAATTCATGGGTTGTCTAATATCCAACTTACTTTCTACCATACTATATTTCCCCTCACTGAAAGCTGAGTCTGAACAACTGGTCCACTCTTTCCCCAACCCCTCCGAAATTGTGTTGGATGGTCATATCGTGCAGGAGCAGCACGGTATAGAAAGTATCTCCCTGGATTTTTTAGTCTATGAGTCACTAATTGTACACTTCAAAATTTCTTCTACCATGGTAATTCTGAAATTAAATAAGGTCCATCATGAAATTTTGTGTGGGAGACAGCTATACTTATCAGTCTCAAGGGAGTGACTTTATTTTGAGGTCAAATATTTTAAATTACATTCATTAATGCCCCAATTTTTATGACCCTTTGACATAATATGATAATGTAGATGACTTATGAAATATCAGTTGCTTTTGTGGAGTAGGCTGGAACTAAATACCGTTTAGAGTTTTTTCCTATGATGACATTATGCCATCCTAAATCCTTTCTCTGTAAAATTGCTTCTCTTTTTAGTATCTGTTGTAAATCTCATGATTGATTACAGAAATTTGTCTGCAGGGCCCAAAACTCCGACACTTATTTCTTGTATTGCATTCTTTATTAGGTTGTTATTAGGTTATCCAAAAATAACAGCGCCAAAAGCCATTATGAGGACAGGCATTTACGGGAATTTTAGGGTAAAATTCATGGAAAGCAAATAAAAAGGAGCCACATAATATGTCTCACTTTCTCTCTACTCAAATATTCTTTTTTTTAATAATACGGGTAAAAGAGAGGGCAAATTAAACTTTCTCACCACTATTAAACATTACAAGTTACAGATATATTTCAACTAGGCATCTTTAACATGTCATAAATTATCTAAATTCTCTTCCCTTCCTTAGGAATGGCAAGGAAATCTCAAACACACACACACACACACAAGATGACACTGACTTCATATCACTAAATTGAAGTCCCCAATTTCCTCATATCATTTCCTTGCACAATAAAATAATAAGATTTGGACATGTAAAATAAAAAAGGAGCTATAATCTCATCAAAATATGTAGATAATTACAACTTAATGTCTTATTAGCAATTGAGGAAAAGACCAAAGTTTGACCCTATTCATTCTCCAGTTAAAGGAGAATGACATGGAACAGGTTATGGCCATCAAAATTATACACAAAATGTTGGAAATAAATTAAAATTTATCACCCAAATATCTATTTATAAAGATCAAAACCATTGGATTATGAAAAATTTGAATGTGATGAATGAGACCAATAAACCAAACTGGCTTGATAATGTTTTTCATAGATTTGCACATCTAACAAATCAAAAGAATGCTGGTATAAGTTGATAAGTTGACTTTGAAAACAATTACCTAAGTATGTCATACAAATGCATTGAAATAACTGGGATAATGGGGCGCCTGGGAGGCTCAGTTGGTTAAGCGACTGCCTTCGGCTCAGGTCGTGATCCTGGAGTCCCGGGATCGAGTCCCGCATCAGGCTCCCTGCTCAGCAGGGAGTCTGCTCTCCCTCTGACCCTCCCCCCTCTCATGTGCTCTCTCTCATTCTCTCTCTCTCAAATAAATAAATAAAATCTTAAAAAAAAAATAACTGGGATAAGGTAGTTACACAAATTATGAAGTACCATATACCTGAGAAGGTGCCTGACCAGGGAAAACTGCTTATGCTAGAATATCAGCCAGTAGGGGAGAAAAAGAGAAACATATGTTACAAATGCAACTGAGCAAAAACCCCGAAATCGTCTTCAGAGAATTTTGTATTTTTATCAATTGCTTGGACTTACCGATGATATCATTACAACATTAGATGGATGGTTGGCTCTTGATAATAACTATATATACAGTTCTTATTATATATTAGAAATTGTCCTAAGCACGGCATCAATCCCTGTAATCTTCATAATAATCCTATAAGAAAGTATTATTATGATGCTTGGTTTTAACAGGCATAATAACAGTAAACTGAGGCACGAGAAGTTCTATAACTTGCCCTAGGGAATGAGTAAACCAGAGCCACTACTCTCTACTACCTCTTGACTTTGAATAGATAAGACTAATTTTCATGAAATAATTAGAAAACAATTGTAAATGTATTACAAAAGCTATATGTGCATACCAAAAAAAATGTGGTGAATGGATATGTGTTTTGGAGAAGAAACATGGCCAAAAAAAATGAAAAAAAAAATTATAATATTTAATTGGGGCAAAATGCAAAATCAGGTAATATCAAAAGACATATGATACATCATAGTCTCAGCCTGAGTTAGCAAACTAAATTAAAGTGAGTTCAAAAATCATAAATAGAACCCCAAGAAATAAGAATCTTGAGAATGTACTACCAACATACTTGGTCAGATTATTCTTTGCCACCATGCCATCCCTGGACAAAGCTGAAGCTCAAAAATGTAGGTATAAACCATCCAAATAGTAAATTTATATTTTCTGTTTTCCAGATACTATGCTTTATTAGTAGTATTACTGTTATTTTCATTATTACAATAAATACAAAAAATCAATTTTTCTTTGTTGTGATCCAAAATAAGTATTGAAGCGAATAAGATAAGCTCAGCAAGAATGATAAGGACAGGCTGGACATATTGAAGACTGTTGAAAAATACAGGTCAGAAGTCCTATGGAATTGCAGCATTATTGACAATAGCCAAGGTATTGAAATAACCTAAGAGTCCATCAATGGATGAATAGATCAAGAAAATATGGTATATCTATACAATGTAATATCGTTCAGTTAGAAGAAGAAAAAAATACTGCCATTTGCAACAGTATGGATAGAACTTCAGGGCATTATGCTAAGTGAAATAACTCAGAGAAAGACAAATACTGCATGATCTCACTTATATGTGGAATCTAAAACAACAACAACAACAACAAATTCACAGAAACAGAAAAGAGATTGGTTGGAGGTTGGGGAGTGGGTGAAATATGTGAAGAGAGTCAAAAGATACAAACTTCCAGTTATAAAATAAAAAAGTCCTGGGGATCTAATGTAGAGCATGGTGACTAAAGTTAATTATACTGTATTGCGTATTTGGAAGTTGCTAAGAGAGTAGATCTTAAAAGATCTCATCACAAGAAAAAAATTGGAACTATGTACAGTGATAGATGTTAACTAGACTTATTACAGTGACCATTTCACAATATATACAATATATCGAATTATTATGTTGTACAGGTGAAACTAACATAATGTTACATTTCAATTATACCTCAACTAAAAAGAAGACAAGAAAGACAGAAAGAGAGAGAGAGAGAGCCTGCAGAGATAATCATATCTTTGCTGGATAGAGAGGATCTAGACTGGCTACTGTTCCCTTGTATGAACTTTGAGTGAACTTCTTCCTATCAGGGTTCTCGTCAAAGTAGTCCCCATAGTGAAAAGTTGTGAAGAGATATTTTATGGCTGATGGCAAAGATTTTTTTTTTCTAGTGAAGGGCAGAATGAAATGCTGCTTTGAAAATGGTAGGATTTAGTTTAGACTTAGGAGAAATTTCTTGGCTGTAAAAATCTACAGTCTCTGTAGTATCATAGGAAAGTAAATTGTTGACTCACCTAGTATTTTTATGACTGAAGAAGAAAAGGCTCTTGCTGGCCTACCTGGAAACAGGCGGATGAACTAAATGACTTCAAGGATTCCTTCCTGCTAGTTGATTTGGGGATAATTACAGGGAAGAACAAACACAGTCTACTGTTGGGTCTCTGGTATATCCTCAAGCAATTTTAAAAAAGTTAAAAAAAAAAAACAACAACACATTAGGGTACATGAACTTGTAATGATATCTTAAATACACTTACATCAAAATCTTTGCAGATGTGAAAATATGTTTCTCTTGCCTTCTTGTATCTAGTATCTGACGTCCTTGGCAAATTTAGCCCTGGTGTATCCCTAGCACTGAGGCAGGGGTTTCAAATTACTGATGAGGTCTTCTGCCTCTTTAAAGGTGGTATTAAGAGTACCTAGGAGTTCTGAGCAATATCGTCCCTTTTTAGATCTGTCCATTCATCATGATCCCGTGCCAGAATTTGTTAGGTAAACATGATTGACAGACAGCCATCTTTATCCTTTATATGGCTGGAGGTCAGCCCTGGTGGAAAGTAATGCTTTTTTAATTAGCTGTTAGAGGATTGAGTTTCCTTTGTGTGCATTGCATGCTGCTCTCTGTCTTAGCCAGTATCCAAAGTGGGTATCTCTTATGCCTTTCGTGCTTAGTATAACTCAGATGACTGAAGAACAGTCATAAAAGATTCATATTGAAGCTGTTTTATAAAATTTGCACAGCTGGCAAAAAAATAGAGAGAAAAAACATACTTGAAATAACGGAGTCCTCGGAAAGGAAAATGAACAAACTTTTCAAGGCTATCTTGGCAAATAGTGACTGCAAAGAGAAAATGGTTTTGTCACAATACCTCCGCTGCAAAAAAAATAAATAAATAAACATAATTTTTAACTGTAATGTGCAAAATATAATTTCCCTCCAAGGAATTGGTCCTTCCATTGAAAGGTAAAATAAACCCCTGAAACACTTTTGGTTTGGCAGAGTTAGCAAGAAAAACAGAGCAAGCATTCGTGACTAATTCAATGGCACTGTACTTCTTCCGTATCTTTTGTGAAGCAAGATGTTCACTTCAGAAAAAGCTGATGATTTTTATGCCTAAAACAATTAATTCCACAATACGTGAAACCACTGTGAAATGGGAATGGGTGTGCACAGAACATTAATACATATTCAAAACACATGCTTTATATTTAAGTGTGAAATTGATGGGCTACAAAAGAAACACTCTCAACCTTATAATATAAACTACTAAGTAGTTTATAAAAACAGTAACTAGATATGATGATTCAGTACAAGGGCTAATTTATATTAAGATCCTAAAAATAAATTTTCTAACTTATGAATCAAAAACTCAAATCAATTATTGCAATGCAAGGCAAAAATAGACCCCAACTCTCTTTTGTCTATTTTTGTGTCTAAGCTAGTCTACTGATTTTCTTTATTGTTTTCTGTTTCCAATTTCATTGCTTTCTGATCTTTTAATTATTTTCTTCTTCTTAAGTTTATTATACTCTTCTTTTTCTGGTTGTTTAAAGTGAAAGCTTACCTAGTTAACTTGAGATGGTTCCTTTTTTGAGAACTTCCTTCCACCGTGAACTCTCTCTCTCTCTCTCTTTTTCCCATTAAGAGGTGATATGGTGTTTAAGAGCATGCAGTCTGGAGCTAAACTGCCTGGGTTTGAATCTGAGCTCATTTACCAACTGTGTGATCTTGGGGAAATTACTTATGCTCTCTGGGCTTCAGTTTTCTAATCCATAAAATGGGACTAAAAATACTTCTTGCCCGTTTAACTGTTGTAAGGAATAAGTGAGTAAAGATACCTACAGAACTTTGAAGTTCTTTGCAATGTGTGCAATCTGAGTGTTATTATTCTTGCAAGTGGCATGGATTTATAAAATACGTGGAGTATCCATCAGGTATAGTCTATCTTTTAAAAAGCCAACTTCATTTAAATAACACATTACCAATAGCAAATAATTTATTGGGGTTTTTGTTTGTTTATGCTCCATTTCTCAATGCATCAATGTATATATGTGCACAATATGGAGTTGTACTTAAAATAGAGGAGGAAAATGAATTCATCCACCTATAATGTTGATGACATCATCATCTATCTATTACCATGAAGGTATCCACGCCAGTGTGTGTAATTGCAACCCAGAGGAACTTGAAGAAGTCTCTGTTGCATGTCTTGTTTATGACAAGAATTGATTCATCATGAATTGTCCTGTTAGCTAATTAAGCTCCAGAAATCAATTCATTACTAATCTATACCCACTAACAAATGTGACTTTATTTGGAGATAGATGTATCGTTTAAACAACCAACAACCTGCAAAAGCAAAGAGTTTACTTAAAGCAATGACTACAAGGCCAGATGAAGTGCACGATTTTAAAAAAACTCAAGGCTGACATGCTTTTAAGGGATTCCCCAAGATAGAGCTTTGCCAGTTTGTGCTTGATGCTGGGCAAGCAAATCCTTTGCCAATTGGTCTTATAACTTAAGGCAGCAAAACTGGTCCGTACCATCAGAAACGTGGACCACGTTTGGAATTCACTTGAATTTGGGGGATGCTAAGGTTGAGTTTTTCCCACCAAAGGATCATGATGGCTGTCAAAGAAATCCACATAGGGGCACCTGGGTGGCTCAGTTGGTTAAGCGACTGCCTTCGGCTCAGGTCATGATCCTGGAGTCCCGGGATCGAGTCCCACATCGGGCTCCCTGCTCGGCGGGGAGTCTGCTTCTCCCTCTGACCCTCCTCCCTCTCATGCTCTCTGTCTCTCATTGTCTCTCTCACAAATAAATAAATAAAATCTTAATAAAAAAAAATTTAAAGAAATCCACATATAAAATGTGCTTGCCGAGGTTTAAACAAGCCGATTTATCTGTAGCCGCTCTGGCGGCAGGCGGCAATGCAAAGGTCACTAAGCAAAGCGCCTGAGGAGTGTCACACCACGTGCACAGCCAAGATTCTTGCTTTTGTACCATTTTTCACCAACACATGGCATCTTTGCCTTCAGTGTGTGACTATGGGAGTGGTAGCCAGGGTGAAGACAGGAATTAAAATGCGGTGGGAAATCATCCACTTTCTTGAGCACTTATTATATGCCAGGTGCCGTGCTCGGTAAGCCCACTATGTATTATTCTCCTTTGATCAATTGAACAAAAGCAATCAGAGAAAAGCCTTTCAGAATGAATGATTATTTGGGAATTGGAGGTTGCAAAGAGGAGGTGTTTTGGCCGGCTGGGATACAAGTCACTGACTAAGATTTGTAAATGCTCATTTTAAGAGGGTTTTTATGCATCTCTTTTCCTCTCCTTTATGTGACTGTAGGGCTCTCCCTCATACAGCCAGTTTTCTTCATTGCTGTAGGTGCACACACATCCACATATTCGTGAAGATATAAAGTCTAAAAAACCTGTTACAGGAAAAGGTTTTAGCTGTTTCTTTTTTTTAATCTTATTTCCTTTCACTGAGACCCAGTTTTGAAGGGAAAATGCTTCAGCTTTGGTGTTTCATCTCATTAAAGTACTCCACGGAAAAGAGTTTGCTAGAAATTTATAAACAAGTGCAGCATTCTGGGTCTAATTAGCTGGAAGGATACCTGTATAAATGGAATCTGTCGGACACAATAAGCTGCCCTTCCCCCACTTACTTATATAATAATCCTGGCTTTCAGAAGACTAATCACTACACACCATCTACACAGCATCTAATTTCCTCATCAAATTTCTCTGCTGGGTTTAGCCATGCTTGTCAACTTCCCAGCTCCCTCTTCAATAACTGGGTTTATTCTTAGTGTCTCGCCAATAAACATTCCTATGAGCAAAACCGTGAAAGAATGAAGTCCAAATTTCTTTATCGCTCCCTCTTTCGAGAAGGTTTTTCTGCTCAGACTCCTGGGAAAGGTCACAGGTAATTTTGGCTGGTCACTTTAGGGTGGCAGGATTGCAGCGAGCACATTGGGGCCTTTTGTTTAAACGACCCCCTGACCACCAAAGGTGACCACAAGCTGCAGGGAGACCATTTAGAAAAGCGCACAGGCGGTCATGGAACCAAGTCTGCCCAGTTCAGTCTCCCTTTCAGCACAAATTAAGTTGCTCATATTCTGCGTCAGGACAAATGTAGCTTTCTGCAAGCAAACTTATCTTCCCTTTTGCTTATGTGCTCCGTATTGCTGAGGGTTTGCAAGACGTTTTAAGATGACTTATTGTGGCAGAGAAAGCTACCGTGAATGAACTGAAAGCCAAATCCTTTTCATATTAATTTTATCAATGGAAAGTTCATTTAAATCTTTCCCACTGAGTATCTCCAAAATACCTGCCTTTGTAGAGTCTCAAAAGAGAAGTGGGGGTGGGGGGCACCTGGGTGGCTCAATCATTAAGCGTCTGCCTTTGGCTCAGGTCATGATCCCAGAGTCCTGGGATCAAGCCCTACATCGGGCTCCCTGCTCAGTGGGAAGCCTGCTTCGCCCTCTCCCACTCCCCCTGCTTGTGTTCCCTCTCTCGCTATGTCTCTCTCTGTCAAATAAATAAATAAAAAAGAGAGAAGTAGGCACCTAGTAAATTGTGTAAATACATAACTACTGAACTGGTTATTTCTAAAATAGTATTGGCGTGTGGTGCTGGATGGGTGGAATTATGTACCCCCTCCCCTCCACTTCCTAAAAAGATATGTCAGAATCCTAACCCCCTGTGCCTTGGAATGTGACTTTATTTGGAGGTAGAGATGTTATAGAAGTAATCAAATTAAAATGAGGTGCTTAGGATGGGCTCTAACCCAACATGACTGGTGCCTTATAAAAAGGGGAAATTGGACACACACTGGGAGAAGGAAGACAAAATTGGGGTGAACAGCAGAAGCCAAAGATTGCCAGCAGACCACCAGAAGCTAGGAGAGAGGCATGGAGCAGCTCTCCCTCACAGCCCTTAGCAAGAATCAACCCTGCTGACACCAGGGGCTTGGACTTCCAGCTTCCAGAACTGTGAGACAGTACGTTTCTGCGGCGCAAGCCCCTCCGTCTGTAATACTTCGTTATGGCAGCCCTGGGAAGCTGCTAGCAATGTGAATGATACATTCCAGGGTATTAAAAAGTAATCATTGCCCTGAAAAATCATCCTATGCCCACCAATAAGTCAGTAGCGGTTTTAGAAGGATAGGTTAGCGAGACTCTGCTGTAACACAATTTCTTCTTGAGCAAGTTAGACTTGGTATCTCCTCCCACCTCTGTAACCGTCTACACTGCGTAAGTGTTCCACTACCCTCTGACACTAATAAAACCTCTAAGCCAGAGTTTCTCAACCTTTGCACTGTTACCATTTGGGGTCAGATAATTGTTCAGTGTGGATTGTCGTATGCACATTGTAGGATGTTGAGCTACATCCCTGGCCTCTACTCACTAGATGCCCATAGCACCATCCCCTAGCGCTGTGACAATGGCCGCAGACGGTTTCAATATTCCCTGCGAGGCACAATCACCCGCGGTGGAGAACGACTGCTCTGAACATATTTTCAGGGAGCGATTGCAAACTTTTAATGGAAAAAAAAAAAGATTTATAATTGATGGTCCCTAATCCACAGTCTTCATGGCCTTCGGAGACTTTTTCCAAACCTTAGTAAATGAAAGCCTTGTTTTATTCACAGGCAAACCAATCATATTCAATCTCAATTATTAGCATTTACCGAGGGCTTCTCATTGACATCTTAGGTTAGGCTGGAGGTTCCTTGCCACGTGAATCTTATTAAAGTAGCCTTGGAAATCTACCTCTTTGTATCTGGGAGCTCTTACTTAAGAAATGGGTCGGTTTGGCAACTGTCACCTTCCCTCTGTCCTGAGGGTGAAAAGGAAAGTTTATGTGATTAACTTCCCTCCATCCAGAGGAAAGGGTGGTCTTCCGAGGCTGTGGGGCACCTTGCCAAAGTCAATACTCAGGAAATGTTTGTTGGATCAATGATGGCTCTTGTTCCTCAAAGACAAGAAATAAAAATAAAAAGTTTCAGGCAAAACATAGTACAAGATTATTATATTGGTAAGTTCATCTTTAGTGAGTGAAATAAATCTATTCTTTTTATTCTACACCATTTTTTATACTACATGTTTTCAATCCCAAAATATGCACTTGACCCCAAAATAGAAAGTTTTTCTTCTTTGTGGGAGGAGGGTTGCCTTGTGTAGAGGGTACCAGTATTTACCATCTTGACACATTATCATAGTGTGATATTAAGATCCCAGGCTCTGGATTCAGATAGACATGGATACAGGAGTTTGAACCCCAGATGCAACAGGGAGCCATCATCTTTTGCCAGTTCCTTGTCCCAACATAGCTTTGGGTTTTGTTTTGTTTTGTTTTTTTTTAATCTGTAAAATAGGAATAATAGTACCTGATAGAGTTATTATGGGATGAAATAGGGTAACACTTGCAAAACACTTAGTTTGGATAAAAGCACAGTTACCACTAATTATTGTTTTCAGAGCTGGACAATTTCCAAATTGATCCATATAAATGTGTTCTTCCCCTAAATCTTTCCAAATGACCAAACTTTACTGCTGCAGAGATACTTTCCATGGCTTTCCATGATAACAATATTTAAGGGAAGGTTTTCTAAAATAGGGGTGAGCAAACATTTCCATAAAGGAACAGGTAGAAATATTTTAATCTTTTCCAGACAGTCTCTGTTTCAACTACTCACCTCTCCCATTGTAGCATGAAGACAACCATAAGCACAATGTTACCAAATGAACATGGCTGTGTTGCAATAAGACTTTATTTTCAAAAACAAGGGACTGGCTAGGTTTGGCCCATAGGCTGTAGTTTGCTAATGCTTACTCTAAAAAGAACAAACAGCTTTCCCTTTTCATGTATCGTTACCCAGGCTTTGTATGTTAGTGCTTCATTAAAAAAACAAAATCACTTCAAATATAAACCATGTCTTATCCTTTTTCTTTAAAGCTTTACATTCCTCTATATGATTCAGAATAGTAGCAATTAAACTGCGCTTACAAGTTGTGAGATGAAATCAAGGCTGAAAACATCATTTCACTTCTGCTCAGCAATACAAGTTGAGCATGCGTGAGCATCCTGTCCATGCCATGGCTCAAGGAGTCTCTACAGAAGCCTGTGGGTGCGTCTGAGTTGACCCTTCTCCTTCTGACTTTATGAACAACAGGTGAAGACGGATCTCCTGGTGTGACCTCCCACGATATCAGGAGCCCTATAGCAGGACCTGCATCTCATACATCACAGTGGCCATAAAGACTCAGTGCCGGAACCATCATAAACACTCAAGATTTTGTGTCCAATTTATGTTTACAAGTCTTTGCTCCCCTGTGGTCCAGACTTTGAGTGTTACACAGTTCAAAGAACAGAGTCCAGCTTACAAAAGTCATTTCCCAAAAAAAACCCTCAGTCATTTCTTTCTTTTTTTTTATTTTATTTTATTATGTTGTGTTAATCACCATATATTACATCATTAGTTTTTGATGTAGTATTCCATGATTCATTGTTTGCATATCACACCAAGTGCTCCATTCAATATGTGCCCTCTTTAATACCCATCACCAGGCTAACCCATCCCTCCACCCCCTTCCCCTCTAGAACCGTCAGTTTGTTTCTCAGAGTCATAGTCTCTCATGGTTTGTCTCCCCCTCTGATCTCCCCCCCTTCATTTTTCCCTTCCTACTATCTTCTTTTTATTTTTTTAACATATAATGTATTATTTGTTTCTGAGGTACAGGTCTGTGATTCAACAGTCTTACACAATTCACAGCGCTCACCATAGCACATACCCTCCCCAATGTCCATCACCCAGCCACCCCATGCCTCCCACCCCCCACCACTCCAGCGACCCTCAGTTTGTTTCCTGAGATTAAGAATTCCTCATATCAGTGAGATCATATGACACGTGTCTTTCTCTCATTGACTTATTTCGCTCAGCATAATACCCTCCAGTTCCACCCACGTCATTGCAAATGGCAAGATTTAATTCTTTTTGATGGCTGCATAATATTCCGTTGTGTATATATACCACATCGTCTTTATCCATTCATCTGTCGATGGACATCTTGGCTCTTTCCATCGTTTGGTTATTGTGGACATTGCTGCTATAAACATCGGGGTGCATGTACCCCTTCGGATCCCTACATTTGTATCTTTGGGGTAAATACCCAATAGTGCAATTGCTGGGTCGTACGGTAGCTCTATTTTCAATCTTTAATACCATTGAGGGAATTTGTAGAGCAAAGAATGACTCTCTAAAATCCCACTTGTGCTAGCACCTACATCTATGTTTAATGTAGTTTATTTCTGAAAGATTTATTAACACCACCTACATGTGGGACAATAGCACTCACACCAGGGATATGGGATCTCTACTTCCATGGTCAGGATAGTCCCTGCCTGACAAATTCCCCAAAACAAAGCCCCAACCCTGGCATCTCTTCCTCTCCCTTTCCTTCTGGGTTGTTCTTTATAAAGCCAAAACGTTAGGCTGGTGACAAAGAAGTTAGCACAGAGAAAAAGCTAGGAACCTCATGAATAATTAATAAATCCCGTAACAAAAATACAATGCGTCTTGATTACGATGCTGTGCTTTGAAGCCTGAAATCAGGATTCAGACAAACTCCAATCCCTTTTGAGAAATGAAAGAGTAGCTACTAACCCTAAGGCAGAGAAGAAAATGAGATGTTTGAGGAGAAGAATGTAAAACCACTGCCACCATTTATAATTTGAAGTTCCTTATAACAGGTAATTTGTGGCATCCACAGTGTGGGTACACTCTTCTCTTTCTTGGCAAGGCCAGTTCTGTTGATGTTCAAAATCTAGATACAATTTGTACAGAACATAGGTGTATTAGTTTTCTATGGCTGTGAACAAATGACCACAAACTTAGTAACAAATTACCACAAATTTAGTAGCGCAAAGTGGCACTCCTTTATCATTTCACAGCCTAACTGGGCTCCCTGCTCAAGGTCTCAACAGACTGAAGTCAAGTTGTCAAACAGGGCTGTGGGCCCATCGAGGGCTCAGGGTTCTCTTCTAAACTCCCATGGTTGTGATTCAGTTCAGTCCCTTGCTGCTGTAGGACTGGGTCCCTGCTTTCTTTCCAGCTGTCAGCTGGAGGTCTGTCTCAGCCCCAGGAGGGCCCTGTAGTTCTTGCCAAGCAGCCTTCCCATGGGCCCTCTCACAGCATGGCAGCTGATCTCAAAGCCAGCAGAGAATCTCTCTGACCTCAGGGAAGGCTTTAGGTTTTCTTTCAAAGGGCTTGCCTAATTCACTCAGACCACTCAGAATAATCTCTCTTTTCATTAACTCAAGGTCAGCTGATGAGGGACCTCGATTACATCTGCAGAATGCCTCCCCCTCTGCCATACATAACACAAGGTAATCTCAGGGACCATATACCATCACACCCACAGGTCTTACCCACACTCAGGGACAGATCCTACGGGATGTGTGCCACCGCAGACAGGAATCCTGGAAGCCATTTTAGAGTTCTACCTACCACTATGGGAGAGACTGCCACACTGGGATGACCGCAGTCCATCCCAAACTACCACAGATATACGCTCGTATATGTATGCGTGTGTGTGTGACACACTCCTATCCTTAGGAACTCACTCCTGAGCATGAGCTCCCCCAAAGTGTAAAATCCCACACTTAAGATCCACAGTGATCACGCAGGGTATTTCTTGTTTATTTATTAACACCGAGCCACAAACGGCACACATGCTTCCTGCTTTCACTCCGTGAAGCAAACTGAAATCTTGAGATAACTCTCTTGATAGGGACAGGAACCCAGATGTGCCTTTCAGGCAATGACTTTCTCTTGCCTGGAAAACTACAAAGTGAATTTGAAACCATGGGCAGCACAGTGGCAGTCACATGGATAAGATAAAAAAAAAAGAAGAAAGAGGAAGAACCGACACATCAGGAGCCTGTAAGCTGTTTTCGAAATTCAGAACCAGCGGAATACTTAGGTTGGCAGCATCCCGTAACTCGCCGCAGGAGATCTGACAGAATGCACTCTCTACGTAACCCATGCGAGCCCCACATCAACAGGAGAGTATTTGCATAAACAGAATCCTAGAGACCATGTCGTCGCTGCCTTTCTCTTCCTCCTTCCTCCCTCTCTCGCCTACAAGCCAGTGGGATTGAGTTTCCCCGGGCTACCTTCCATGACCATCAAGGAATGCAGCAGAGATGAGTGTTACAAACACACCAGCAGCACCACCACAGAAAACTGCTTGTCCGCTCTTTTCATTTCTCAGTACAAGCAAGCATCTAAAGACTTTGCACCTGTTCTGGTTAGCCCTGGCAGATGCAGTCTGTATTTATATTAATAGAATGATGTTTTCATAACAAAATGGATGTGCAGCAATTGTGGCGCTCACTTTGGATGCTCTCACAAGCGCACAGATCGGGGGATGGGTAGCTCTTACATAAAGTCCCATGGCAAGGGTAAAAGATGCACAAATCCCAAGCTGAATCATCAGGACGGTTTGAGAACTTTTTCAGGGATGACCAGACTCGAATATTGGAAATTGGATCAGATACTCGCTGAAGAGGAAAGTATGCTGGATATAAATGGGATTTTCATGGGTAGTTTGGAGCTATGAACTCTTTTGTATTCCATCTCCTGTTTCTGTAATTTGTGTCTTATCTCCCCAGGGTAGAGCTGAGAACTAGTGAGATCATACTTGGCTCAATTCCTGAAAGTTTGTTTTGAGTCACCAGTGTAAATATTGCCCACCCAATCTGTACATTTGCACAAATTAACTGAAACCAGCTACCCAATGCCTTGTTCGTATTTGGATCTGTTGATTAACCCTGACAGCTGTAACTTCATTAGTCCAAGCTCTGGCCATAGCAAAGCAGCTGTCAAATTAGGAGGAAGTAGACTCACTGAAGTCGCCTCTATGGACCGGACATATTAAAATCGATAGGTGCTCTAAAAGGTTTCAGTTATGATTCTAGTTCTAATTTATGTTGTGCAGTGGGCTTCTCCTACATCCACAATATAGGCCTAACCTCAGTTGTTTATGAAGAAATCAGAGGGTCTCTTACAAAGCAAGAACACAGGTTTTTACCTGAAGACTTCGGACCTGGATCAGTTGAAAATGGGATTTTAGCATGCATTATAACACAGAGACATTTTAATATATTTTAAATTATAAGCTCCTAATGTATTTTTTGGCATGAGAGATTTTGTTAGTTTTGACAAGAGGCCAACAGGGTCTTGACTACAGAAATAAGAAAGATCCTGCAGCTGGTGCTCACTGGAAAAGTAGAGATAAAAAGCGAGGGAAGACTTAGAACACACTCCAATAGGAATGTGGTTTCCCTAAATAGTACACAAAGTCCTCCAAGTGAATCCTGTTCTCTTCCACAGGAATCTCTGAGGAAGGGGTACAGAGAGAAAATTCTCAATATCTATTCATTAGAACCTGGAAGTTCAAGGGCAGATACGTTTTTCCATTCACCTGTGTTGAACAGGACAATGGGGCCAGGTCAAATGCAATGTGTGAACTTCCTTTGCGGTATTTTCACTACGAGGAGATGGCATGGTGGAGCAGGAGAAGCTGTGAAGGAAAAATCTGGAGACCTCCACTCTAGCCCCTGTTCTGCCACAGCCCACAGTCAGAGTTTTGGA
This sequence comes from Leptonychotes weddellii, assembly GCF_054177405.1. Classification (NCBI taxonomy): domain Eukaryota; kingdom Metazoa; phylum Chordata; class Mammalia; order Carnivora; family Phocidae; genus Leptonychotes; species Leptonychotes weddellii. The sequence continues at coordinate 102,193,002 of NC_138376.1, read as the reverse complement.
CAAGTCCTTTAGCTCTCTATAGATCTCAGTAGATTCAGTTATAAAGTAAGGAGGTTTACCTGATGATTGCAATGGCCCTGTCCATTTCTAGTGATTGAAGACAATGTGCACAAACCCATTATCATAAGAAGTTACTCCACCGCGGCCCAAGGCGGCTCCAAATACAAGTTTTCTCCCTTGGGGGTGATTTTCTTCCACTCTTTTTGCAGTGCCCTTCAGCCTATTATGCAAACAGGTGCTGTCCTTTGGCACCCCCTGGTGGTGTCTACAGCTGTTACATGCGCCTTCACCATGTGGCCGCTGAAGATAAGCAAGCTTACTCTGGGAACTGGCCTGCAGGGCCCAGACTGCTGTTCACCAGGGAAAAAAGCAAGCCAACACTCATTGTTGTGACGTTACAGTTTTTAACCCACTGCTTTTTAGAGGCTTAGCTGAACGTGCTGATTAAAAAAAAAAAAAAAAGGCTGCATTAATCAGATGGTTTATTGATATAAACACTATATAAGTGCTCAGCCCACTTCAAGTTAAAGCATTTACAAAATAGGACTTCTACTTTCATTATTGTGAGGAAATAAGACTGATCATATAGGAAGTATTCAGGTCTTTAGTAGAAGTGTTTCCTTAGCACATGACCAATTTAAATTACCAGAAATATTAGATTAACCTATATCCTGATGTTTCCCAAATATATATTGAGATAATAAGAAAGCACTGAAAGTTTACTGGGCCTTCCCTCCATTTGAAAATCATTTACAGAGGAAAAACTCTGAAAGTCAAAAGTCAGTTAATGTGAAAGAATAAAGAAAATGATTTTTTTGTTATTGAATGACAGCTAAATATATTTTAAGAATTGTGAGTCTTTAGAAATCAAATTCTACCCTCAATCATGATAATCTCCATTTAAGCTAGCAATTACATTATATTCCCCTGATCACGTCAGCCCCACTCTTTTTGCTTACAATTATATTCTGTTCCTTTCACTTTGAAACTTAGTAAAAAAATTGTCTTTGATTTAGTGTAAAAAGCAAGTACAACATTTTAAATTGAAGTGCCAAAAGTTATGACTGTCCAAAGAAATTAAGCAAACACAGGGTAAAGGAAAATGGGAACTCTCACAAAAGTTTAATTATTCTAAATTAGGTTGACTACATTGATTCTACTATGTGTTAATGCTGAGTACTTTCAAGGCTAATTCATCTCCGTGTATTTAGTTTGATATGATTATAGCAACTATAACTGTTTCCAGGTAGGGTAAGGGGGGGAAAAAAAAAACAACCACAGGAAAGAGAAAAGTCAATATTCCCTAAAGGAGAAAAACATTTCTTTGCCATGTTTACTTGACTCCTTCTGGCAAAAGGCTGTTAGCGGTTGTAACACACAGTTCAACCAGGGCTTGTCTCCAGAAAAAAAAAAAAAAAAAAATAATAATAATAATAATTGCATCTCAGAGATTTGGTTTGGAAAATCTGCTTTTGTTTCCAATGTCTTGTCTCTTCTCAGCCATGTTTATAAGCACTTTCCAAGCTTTCTACGAGCATTTTGCCTGTCTCCCCACACTCCTAAATATCACCCTCTGCTCCTTACCGCCAGCCACGGGTTTCAGCCTCAGCCAAGGAATAAAACATGGCTTCACCTCAAAGGCTGCCATTAAATTTACCTCATTTACTGACCCGCAGGAGGTGCACCCACCCTACTGGGGTCAATGTTAACTATAACACTGGGGAGCTCATTGGTGCCCCAGACTGCTACCCTGTTTAATGACTGTTGGGCCCCATGGGCCAGGTAAATTCTACTGTTGACATATTGGTGGCAATGCCCTTGGAACACCTTTGATCCATTAGTATGCTCTCTCCATTCAAGGATGCATTTTACTGTGTGTTGGATAAAAATAACCAGATATGGAAAAGTGAAGGAAGCAAAGTGAGCACCTACTGGAAAAAAAGCCATTTATGCTTCTTTGCAGTAGATACCAGGGCCTACTAGGACTTCAAATTTCGGGAAAATAAGGCCTGGAGAACTCCACCGTCTGGATAGAACCACCATGGGTCCTCTGTTGCCTTGAGGTGGGTAGTAGTAAACTCCCCAGAACCCGGCCAGCTCGCTGAAAGGCCGGCTTTCACTGCTGAATGAAGTTTGGGCATGGGTTTCTTCGCCTTTCCTTAACATCGCTTTACCATTCTGTAAAAATGTGAGCTTTCTCAGCACAGTGACTGTGTCTAAAACAACTTCGAGCGCTTAGATACACTGCTACATAGTAAAAATAGTGCCTGGACTATCGGCTTATAGTTTTTCATTGGCTGATGAAAGATCATACTCAGTATAAGGGGAGGGGGGATTTCCTTTTCTTTAAGAAATTAAGGGCATAAAAATGTGCCAGATGGAAAAGCCTGGAAGTCAGAAGGATCATTGTGTCCATAGACTGTCAAATGCTATCAGGCCAAAAAAAAAAAAAAAGAAAATGCTATCAGGCCATGATCCCTTCCATGTTCCCGTGTTACCCTGCAGAGCGGCCTCTCTCAGGCCTGGCCTGGAGTGACCAGGTTAGATGGTCAGGGCTCTCAGGATGAATGCTGATTCAGGCCTTCTCTCTCCGCTGCCAGTAATAGTTTGCCTTAGTGCCAAATTTAGTGGTGGTTTCTTATGATGTGGATACCTGTCCAGCAGGGATTGGACTCTGACCACAAGCCATCTTCCTTAAGCCACAGAATAGCTGTCAGAGGGTAACTGCTGCTGATCATCATTACTTGCCAGGCTCAGCAGCCTCCAAGTAAGAGCTTTGCACATCCCATGGTGATTCCACTGAATAGTTCTCTCCTACCATGAAGCCAAATTTGTCAGGAACGTAAAAATTCCTTGGGGTAATAATTCAGTGTTTGATTTTCAGTTCTTTGAAAAATAAACGAACAGAAAGCAAACAAAAACCTCCTGCTCTTCTCTCCCCAATTGATTGGGTCTTCTTATTCTGGTATTAATGATTTTCTGTTTCATTGCCCTTATGTATTTTACAGTCAACCACATTAAATATTTTTAGTCATCAGTGGGGACTAAATTTAAAAATAAAAAAAATAAATAAATTGTATTCATGTATTGCCTTCCTGTGAGAGCTGAGAATACTTTTGAGATGTTGTTCTTACAGCCTCTTACTTTTGTAGGCTGAGTCCCATCTTCCTCTCATTTTATAGAAGAAGAATCTAGATACCTATTGTAAAGTAGTCCAGTGCTAAGCAGAACGCCATACTACCCTACAGGTAGTACAGGGCATCACTACTAATCATTTCATGATATGTTAAAGCCTCTATTCTTGAGTTGAGTCCAGCAGACTTGGACAATTTGTTTTAGGTGAAGTGTTAACACAGACAGACAGCAGTTTACTCTCAGTAATGCTGACTTCCTGGAGTAAATTTCCTAGAAACCCCAGATTGTAACAATTTCTCTGTTTCATTTCTTTTTTGTTTTTTAATTCAATTAGCCAACATATAGTACATTGTTAGTTTCAGATGTAGAGTTCAGTGATTCGACAGTTACGTATAACACCCAGTGCTCATCACATCACGTGCCTTCCTTAATGCCCATCACCCAGTTACCCCACTCTGTTTCATTTCTTATAAACTAATAGCATTGTCCTGCATGCTAGTACCTGGAAAGCATTATTCCTTAAACCATAAAGTAGATGTAAGCTCTTAGTAGTAAAAATGTTTCAAATAATGAACCAAATATTAATATGTAAATATAATTGCATATATATGTTTGTGTGTGTGTGTGAAGAAAACAGTCAAACATGTTTATAATTAGAGTAATTCTTCACATTTGGGCTCTGAGATTTAAAGCACACTTACTTACCCCTGAAACAAATAATACATTGTATGTTAATAAAAAAATAAAAAATAAAGCACACTCACTGGGGCAAGTCAACGAAGCTTCTCCCAAAGTTAGAAGTAAGACAATTCATGATTTAGAAGCTGTTGGACTTCTTTTGCCAGAAATCGACAGTCTTTCCTTAAATAAAATATGTAAACTTTTTTTTTATTAAAATAAGTTTGAATCTCTATGATATTTCAGCCCAGACCCAAAATGTGCAATTTTCAAACTTTTGTACATAAAGCAACTTGTCTTCCTGAGATTGTAGATGTTAGAATTTTGGAACTGAGACACCCTGGGTTTCATATGGTCTCATTCATCATACAGGAGAGGACAGTGAGGCCCAGAGAGATTGAGTGAACTCCCCAAGGTCATGCAACTTGAGTTAAAACGTTACCACCTCTCCATCTTGCCTCAGCAGCTCACTATTTCAACTATACTGTAAAAACCAAAATACTGAGATTTGTCTACCTCTATATGATACCTATCTGGCCTCTAACTCTTGCATCTCCCATGTAGAAAACCCGGTTCAAAAAAATTATGATCAAGCCCACTCGTTCCATAAGCTCCCAAGCTTGTTTTCTAAAAAGCCAAGCTACAAGATCTACTAAATACTAAAATGTCTTACAGATAGACAGCCGCAAAAGTTCTTCAGAGTTCTAAGCCAAATAATAGACATTTTACCTGCACATACTGGAGGAACAAAATAGGAAAATAGGTCAAGTTGCCATAGATCAAACTAGACAATAAGAAAAAAATGTCCTGTATGTTTGAGGACAGAGTGTGCTCCAAACACCCCCTCTTGATCTTCTTCTAGCTTTACCAAAAGTGTCTTGGAAACAAGTGTGATTTAGAATGAAACACAACCAGTTTCTGATAATCATTTCAATTGCTATATTTCCTTGGACACACTCTCAAAGTATTTAAATGAAGCCCCACATGCAAATTATGTTCCCTGAAAAGAAAGCCTTTGCTGACAAGTTGGTATTCAGTTTTTGTGGCCATGGCATAGAGACACAATGTATTTTTAACATTCTTGTTTTGTTCTTGTCCTAACTGACACTAGTAATTTGAGAAATGTCGAGGGCTTTACTGAATATAAATTTGAGGAAAAACAGCTCTTCAAACTATATTGTTAGAAGTAGGATGAATATTCAATCAAAGATGAATCAAAAAGTTTAGATGATGTATGTGGGCATATACCTTCCTGAAAACAGACTCTTCCCATGATTCTTTCCTCATGATGTGGTATCCACCAGAATCACACTGCAATTTGCTACCAATTGTGTTCTGAATGATAGAAATCTGCCCCACACTCATTTGGAAGTTCTTTTTATAGATTTATTGAATTTCAGAGCTAGAAATGATAGATGTACTATCTCATTTTGCAAGGTTTTGAGGGCAAAGCTATTTGCCTGAAGTCGTAGAGACAGCTTTATTTAAAAACCCAGATTCTGAACCCTTACCTGAGAAACTACCTCCCCATTCTTAAAAATGGTTAACACCATGTCTCATACTCAAGTTTTCTTCCATGCTTATATTTAGTCATTCATTCTTAAATTCATTCCTGTCTCCCCTCCTTTCCTCTCTTCCTTTCACAAATATATATTTACCACATGCCAAACATCGTGATGAGCTCTAGAATACAGAGTATAGAATATGGTCCATGACTCAAAGAACAGGTTGTTTAGAGACAAGACTGACATAGTAATCAATGGTTCTAAACTCTTTAACCTGGCTTACATGGTCCTCTACAGTCTAACCCCTAATTCACCTCTCTAGCTACTCTTCATCTTCCTCTTTGCTCCAAACTTATTAGATTCTTTGGGCTCATTGAATGGGTTTCTCCCACCTGTGCTCACATATGCCCACTTCTTGGAACATTGCTTCTCCCCTACCCTCCTCATTTGGCTGGCACCACGTCATCCTTCAGGTTTTAGTCTAAATACCTGTTCTAAGGGAATTCTTTTTTGAACCATAAGACTAGACTAAGTCTTCCTGATAATTTGCAAACATTAGTATAATGCCTCTCTTCCTTTCTTGACTTGTGGATTCAATAAGAAGAGTTATAAATAAATAACATATCCATTCTTTTCTCTTTTTGAGAGGGAGAGAGCACATGCACGCACATGCAGAGGGACAGAGGGAAAGGGAGAGAGAGAATCTTCCAGCAGGCTCCACATTGAGTGTGGAGCCCAACGTGGGGCTCAGTCTCACAACCCTGAGATCATGATCTGAGCTGAAATCAAGAGTTGACGCTTAACTAACTGAACCACCCAGGCGCCCCTAACATATTCATTCTTATATCCCCATCTACTTAGTTCAGGAGTTGGCACCCAGTATAAATTCAGTAAATACCTATTGAATGAAAGAATTCGTTTAGCATATAATAGAAGCACAAATGTAGTCAATTCTACTTGGGGAGACAGTCAGTGGGTGTCATCCATGTGTACTTCATTTGAAGGCTTTGGATGAATCTCATAAAATCAAGTGGATACATATCCTACCCAATTTCCCATCTTCTCTGTTCTGGTAAAAACAAAAACCAGTAAATAAGACCAGTTTGGATTTCTACTACCAATGCCATATTTTTTTTTCCTAATCTAGGCCCATACATAACCCCCTATCTACAATTCTGAAATCCCCAAAAAAATCTGAAAAGAGAATTGTTTTTATATATGTGGGTGACAACCTGATCTTAACTAACCATGTAATAGTCTTTATCCCACTTTGTATGGATATTCATGTTTTGCCTCAGAAATATCAATGTTATTAGTCTTTATCTCACTTTGTGTGAATGTTTGTTCTGCTTCAGAAATGTTTGGTTTTGAAGCTCCCCAAGGATCATATATTTCTAAATTTGAAACATGTCTGGTGTCAAAAATCTCTGAGAAGGGAACATGAACATGCACTAATGTACTATCTTGTGTTTTGTGCAAATTACTCCATCAATGTTAGCTCTCTTTTTCCAATGCTCCCCTTGATTAAAATTTTTCCCTACTGAGAATAACAGAAGTAAGATGTAGAGAATTTTAGAACCCTGAAGCTCCAGGAATAAGGCAGCTTAACATGGGTTGTCACGGGACCCGATGTGGTCCTGGATCCTAAATACAGGTCCAGAACCAAGAGATCTTCTTCAGGCTTCATTTTTAAAGTTTATAGGATTAATGAGGTGAAGTAATCTTGCCTAACTCCTTTATCCTATGGCGGGGAGGGAAGGGGAATAGGTCCCTTGAGGCCAAGCTTTTGTCCTGGGTCACATAGCAGGTTTATGGCTGCCCTATGTCTAGAAAACAGTCATTTGGCTCCTTGTTTAGTGTTCTCCGGCCCCTACCAAATTATATCATTCAAAAAGCAAGGTGGAAGTATAAAAAGTAGAACATCAATGACCTGAAAAGCAAAGGAAATGCTACAGTAGCCTCATTCCTTGTGTTTTCACAGGAACACACTTCTGCACCCTAAGCCTGACCCTCAGGCCTCAAATGTTAGGAAACAAACAGGAGCACCACTCCTGTGGGCCAACTGTGGACCGAGAGATTGGTGAGCAACGTGACAATGACAGGAACCTGAGAGGAAGAGGGTGCAGATGTGATCCTGGACCCTGGGAGAGCATGGAGTGGGTGGGTCTAGAAGGAGGTTAGGAAGAAAGACTTCAAACATTTCTGAGATAACACTGTCATTATCCCAGCCTGAACCTCCAGAAGCTAAAATTAGGACAAAAAGAAACGTGTAGCTAAGAAGAGTCCAGTTCAGGGACCTCCCAATACAGTCAGCTTTAACAATGAATGCATGAAAGATGGAAGAAAGACTTTTAGCAGGGACGGATAATACATTTGCAAAGCCCTGTTTTGAAAATGTGGGAAGAATGGTACTAAATGTCTCTAATGTTTAGGAAGGGATTTTTAGCAAAAAAAAAAATTATTTAAAAAATCCATGTATTTGCTTGAGGTAACGGTGACATGCGGGCGAAAGGCTGAGAGGTGAGAACTCGTCCACTTTCTAAAAACAAGAGTGATCTTGGAGCTAAAAGAGAGAGAATGGAAAAAGCCAAAAAAAGAACTGAAGTCTAACGTAACAGAAACACCATCAAGTGTCTGTAAATGAACCCAAGCCCCTGCTGACACATGATAGGAGCAAGCAAGAAATGTTGCTGCTCAACCACTGGAAATAGCTAAGAAAGGATGAACACCTGAGTTTCATGCAGGAGTAATGACTACAAAACAGAATGTATTTAAAGGGAACCAAATCACACCTGTTAAGTTCACTTTTCTCTTAGGGAGGTAACTCACGAACAAGGGAAGTGATTTCATTAACAAGATGAGTGGATTGGCTTGAATGCTTTATAGCTCGGTGGATTATTAGTCAGGGGAAAGCTCAGTGCTAACCCACCAGTCACCATGAAGGGAGGTCCCAGGGCATCTTATAGAGCTCCTATAATAGGGCTCCTATAGGGCTCCATTCTCAGTTTGGTCATTTTCCACATTTCTATTGGACAATGAAGGGATGAAGGTAGCAAATTTTCATTTGCTACAAAGTCAGTCAAGTGATAGAGAATTAAGTATTCTTGGCAAAGGAGAAATATGGCCTACAGCAAAACAAAAATGTCTAGTGGCTTAACTGGCTTAAGTGACTGGTAAGCTCAGCACTCCCCAAAAGGACTTCATGCGTCCTTCACAGAGATAGCATTCCTGAATGAGGGAGACAGAAGCCTTCACTGTGCTACTCTGACCAGACATTCCTCGGACTTGTGCTCATTTCTGGGAGCCATGCTGTACAAGAGAGTAAATGCAAGACACACAACTCCAATTAGGAATAGAGACGGTGCTCAAAATTATGTTTCTGGGGAAATTTTGAAGAATTTGAGGATTTCTAACCTCAAGAGTGGACTTCAGTAGAATGTGATCACTGTCTTCAGATAGGTTTGCCACGTGGAAAAGGGATTATTGCTCTATGGGACCCAAAGTTCAAAACCTCAAGGAGATAAATTTTGGTTCCATATAAGCAAGTTCTCCAAGGAAGAGAATCATATTGCTTCCTTCTGTCTCAGAGCAGGCAGCTGAACAAATCTCCGACTCGGTGTGAAGTATTCTCAAACTATGAGTTGGGCTTTAAGCAACAATTAAGAAGGATGGTAGAGAATCGTATCTCAGTAAAGTTATCAACTGAAAAAATGTTGGCAGAAGAAAAGACTGTGTTCTTTTCTTCCCTCTGTATGAATATATTCCACTGAGTTCATATAAAAACATGAAACAAAAGTGTTACTGAAAAGTGGGAAAGGTTAAAAAAAAAAAATACTAGTCTAAAAAGAACGCTTATGTTCTTAGGTTCTCAACTGTGTACCCTCAACATGGAAACTAAAAATGTGAATTGTGGCCTGTACCATACCATTGGGGGAGAACAGGATAGTTACTAACCACGGTGTTTGCCAGCCCATTTCAACAACACACAAAACCAAAGGTTTTAATCTACAAAAACGTGAGTCCAATAAACCCTTTGCCCTAACTCCCTCTACGCATAACTCTGAGTTATCTACACTAAATCATATTTAGATTTTGGCAGGCAAACTTCTTGGAAATAAAATCATTTTTAAAAACACTGATTTTTCTATTAATCTCAAGGCATGAATGGAATTTTTTTTAATGTCAGCTGAATGTCCACAGTGGGAACTTAAGAGCAACCCACACATTTCCTTTCAATGTATATGTTAGAAGGGCTCTGTGAATAAATGCATAATCTAAAAAATTCAAAAAGGGTGAATTTAAAAAAAAAAAACATAGAGGAACAAAAACAAAAAAGAATCTGCTCTGTTGCTCGCAGTTTCAAAATGAGACAACAGAAAAGCCATTTATTGAACACGCAACAGTCTACCAAAGAATGTTTGCCCAGGAGGTAATTCTCACCTCCTAGTCAATTCTTTTTTTTTTTTTTTTAAAGATTTTATTTATTTATTTGACAGAGAGAGACACAGCGAGAGAAGGAACACAAGCAGGGGGAGTGGGAGAGGGAGAAGCAGGCTTCCCGCGGAGCAGGGAGCCCAACGCGGGGCTCGATCCCAGGACCCTGGGACCATGACATGAGCCGAAGGCAGACGCTTAACAACTGAGCCACCCAGGTGCCCCACCTCCTACTCAATTCTTAAAAGAAAAACCCAAGCTCCACCATCTTGTCCTCTCTTGACAGGTTTTCAGGTTGTGAAAGATGACACAGGGACCCGAGGGTGGCCCTACCATTATTTCATGAAGGTCAAGAGTATTTAGTCATTCTTGGTGGGAAACGTTAAGGAAGATCCGTTAGAAAAAGACTAGATGGCCACATTTCTACTGCCTCAGGGTAGGACCGCAGTTATCCGGCGGTATTTCCCAGGAAGAGAGGGAGACATCCAGGCAGAGGCTCCTCTCCTGGCCGTGTTTGCAGGCGGCCGCCAGGGGCCTGAGGCGCTCTGTTTGGCGGCGGCCGGGCTCGTCTACAGTGCGCTACGCACCGCCAAGGATCCTTCCAGACTGGCGCGCGCCTCCCCGCAGAACTACCTCGAATCCCAGACACGCTGTTTGCTCCAAGACGTGCTCTATGGTAGCCAGAAATTAAGGGAGATAAAATGTATGGTATGAATATGGGCCTTCTGGAATGACTAAATTTAGAATTTGCCACAAATATTATCGAAGTTACACGATCTGTGCCGCTGCTCCCCAAATAAGAGTAAGTGGGTTTTGTGTTTCTTTATTTGAACGATACTGCCTTTCCTTTTGTCTTTTTTTTTTTTTTTTAGCAGACTGGGCCAATAATGATAAAAACGCAGCAATCACCTCTCTGCATACTATAGAGTATTAATTACAATAACAGTGATGCTCCAGAGAGATGTTAGTGAGGTAGGGGTTCCTAAAGGCTAGTCTGAACAGGTGCAAAATTTTTACCAGAACATGCCAAAGTTTTTACCAGTATATTACAAAATAAGAAAAATAAGAAGAAGGCAGGGGTTGCTTAAAACACTGCGCCTATTCTATTTACAAGTTTGTCATTTATTCTGATATTATGCCATGCTTATTCTCTTGTTATTAAAGAAAAATCTCTCTAGGAATAGAAGGACGATGATAGGGTAAGATGTGTTGCTGTTTTCTTGCCCGAGGTGGCATATAGCCAGAGGGTGACAAGTCCGGGATCCACCCTCAGGCAACGCCACTCTGGAGCCCACGCTCCCAACCAACATGCCCCACTAGCTGCTTGTGCCTCAGTGTCCCCATCTGAAAAATGGAGAATAAAGAAAGCACTCTCCCCGGGGGTGTGAAAATTACTGAGTTCGTATTTGTGCAGTTCTTCACTAGTGCCTGACGTATAGCAGGTTCCATATGAGTAATTCTTTAAAAAAACAAAACATATTCGTTGTTCATCCAAATCACACAGCTCATAAATGGCAGAGCCAGGATCCCAACCCGTACAGTTTAGCTGTGTCTACACCCTTCACCTGCATGCACCACTGCTTTAGAGTCAGGCTGCTTCACACCATTAGACGCAAAATGAGTGTGAGAGCCAACCGCTAGGTGAAGGCATAACCAGTTTCAAAACTATCTGGGATGGAGGCAGTCAACCATGGAAATGGGTAGTTGCCTGGTTAGCAACTAAAAAACTAAACATCTCATCTAGATGGGAGGAAAAGAAGGGAACCAGGTGGGCTGTATTCCCCAGGGGTCCCAGCACTCCTGCAGCTGTTATGTGGGGTTAAGAGGCTTAAAATAAAACCCAGCACAATCGCCAGCATGACTGAGCCCTGCCTCAGCCCCTGCAGGAGACAAAATGTTCATAGAAGGAATATGCATCAGTTGGTTTTTAAGAACTCTAGATTTAGCATTCGTCATTGGTTTGCTTCTAAATGCTCTAAGTTTTCTCTAGAGGGGAGGGGGTGGGAGGTTGGGTTAGCCTCGTGATGGGTATTAAAGAGGGCACGTTCTGCATGGAGCACTGGGTGTTATGCACAAACAATGAATCATGGAACACTGCATCAAAAACTAATGATGTAATGTATGGTGATAATAAAAAAGTAAAAAAATAAATAAATGCTCTAAGTTTTCAAAAGAAGTTGTGCTTCTCAAAAGCAGACACACACACACACACACACACACACAGAGCATTTTTAATCATCATTGAGGCTCCGTTCATAATAAGAGTAGGAGGCATGTTCCCATCGATACGGAAGGAAGGAAAAAGAGAGATTTTGAGTCTTTTGCCATCCCCTCTCACTTAGGCAGTTAACTGAGAGGAAAAGTGATGGAATCCTTACCAGTTCCTGGTCCCACATCTCTCTCTGTTTTGTCTATTACTTGCATTTCATCAGCTCAATGTAAACATCCCTGCTCTTGCTGCTGCCGGGTTGGGAAAAACTATTTAGCCTTCCAGGAAATCGCCAGCACTTTGTACTTGTATCTTGATGAGTGAAAATTTGTTGGAAGAATGAACCAGCAGGACTGCACGAGTGTTTTGGGACCCATTACATGTTGCTATTTCTACAGTTGATCATGCCGGAGAATGATTTTTGCCAATTAGCACGGCCTTCGCAAAGCATCCCCCATCAGGAGAGCTGGCTTGCTCGCGTCCTCTCCTGCAGCCTCAAACTCCAAATCCAGTACAGGTCTTTCATCGCTTGTCACAGTCTTGTAAACAACTCCAACCAGCTGCAAGGGTTTTCCTTCTTTTGCCGGTAACCTTGTTTACCGTACATGTACACAAGTGACGGCATTTTGTTTGGGACTTCTTTTTTCATTAGTTTTTCTGACCAGGGAACCATTTTTGCTGAAACAGGTTGTGGAGTCCAAGAATAGCTCTCAGCTGCCAAAGGTAAAATAAGAAACTGTGCCCAGACCAGGCAGAACAAATGACTATAATGAGAGGATGCTCAAGACCAAACAATAGAGCGAGTTAGCATTTCATGTTAGCAAGTTATGTGCGAGCACAGACTGGACATGTCCAACAGGGCTCTTGCATTCCCCTCTCTTATGAACAACCAGTGTGGAGGGCAGGTACTGAGTGAGTGCGAAGCCAGCCCCTCCCCAAGTGAGAACACAGATATGCACACTCAGGAACCATAGTCCAGCTAACTCACTAACTGGAACTAAAAGTCCGTCCCTCACACTCTTACCCAGTCTGTAAAATTAGGCGGACAGCTCCACGTAGTTTCATGTTTAGAATGACAACCAGATTTTTTTTTTTGATCAGTAAACACAAAGTATAAATGCAACACAGGTTTATCAGAGTGGTATGGTAGTCAGCATTTTAACAACAGGCTCTCCGAGGAGAAAAGTCCTGATTGTAGTATTTTTCAGTTTCCAAGGTGTAAATATTCCCACGATGATCGATTTCAAGCTCTCAACATGACATCCCTGAGCACAGAGATGGGAAAAGGTGAGTAGTGGCATGCCATTGTAAAGTGATACATAAAGAAACACACAGAGAAAGAAACCTCGAGAGCATCAGTAATTGAGAACTGTAGTAAAATAATTAGCGAGTCATGATAGGAGTATTTAGTGCCTTTGTTCACAATTTAATTGTACATTTCTATGATTTAATTATTAATAATGCCTGTGCTTGACAACAGTTCCCAATATTCCTGAAAATTTAACAACGGGCTCTCATAAGCCAGTGGAAGCCAGCTCCAGAGCATTGCAGGTCACTATCACCAGAGGAATGGCCATTTATTTTTTTCTTAACTTTTTAAAAAATTTATTTATTTTAGAGAGAGAGAAAGCAAGCGGGGGGAGGGGCAGAGGGAGAGAGAATCCTGAAGCAAACTCCCCACTGAGCAGGGAGCCCAACGCGGAGCTTGATCCCAGGACCCTGAGACCATGTCCTGAGCCGGAATCAGGAGCCAGCCACTTAACTGACTGAGCCACCTGGGCGTCCCTGAATGGCCATTTAATACTGTTCCATTCAGACTGCCATCCTCAGTCCAGCAACACTGACATCATCTGAGAGTTTGTTGGCCCCCACCCCACAGTCAGAATCCTTAAGCGGTTCTTGGGCCCAGGAAAGTTTGAGAAAAACTGAACTAATGAACATCTTGAATGGATACTAATTTAGGGAAATAAATATATATATATACACATATATATAATTTATTGTAATCAAAAATTACTGAATAGATACATAGATATTCACTTTTTTAACTGCTAGAAAGTTTTAAGAAAACCTCCAATAATCGAGATGCTTCAAGACAGCTGCAAAGAATTGCTGAAAAATCCATAACGCCCCAAGATTTTTGTTTGAGTAATTCTGGATAAAACATGTGTCGGCATTCCTGTAGCTTTGGGAGTCAGAGATTCTGCTGTTAAAACTTTTGAGTTCAAATACCAGCTTTCTGTCAAGTTTGCCAACAAAGGAACAGTGTAAAAATGATTAAACCTCTCTGTACCTCAAATTCCTCATCTAGGTAATGGGAGCATATTACTAGTACCTACCTTCTTGAGTGGTTGTGAAGAACAGTGAGATTAAAGTGTGCCTGGCACCTGGCATCTAGTAAATGCCCAGTAAACTTTAGTAATTAGTACTATTTCTTAGAGGGGAAGAATTCCAAACTCTTCTCCATGTATCAACCCTAAAATATGTTTCAAAATAAGAAAGATATGCTTTCCTTGGTATGCCTTCTAAAAATTCTGATTTTGATCAGAGACTTTTATACTGTTCTTAGTCTTTAAGATTTAAAAGCAAATAGAGCAATTAAAATTACTTCTAGGGGTGCCTGGGTGGCTCAGTCAGTTGAGTGGCTGCCTTCGGCTCAGGTCATGGTCCTGGAGTTCTGGGATCGAACCCCGCATCGGGCTCCCTGCTCAGTGGGGAGTCTGTTTCTCCCTCTGCTCCTCACCCTGCTTCCGTCCTCTCTCTCAAATAAATAAAAAATCTTTTAAAAAAATTTAAATAAATAAATAAATAAAATAAAATTACTTCTAAAATATGTCCAAGTTTCAGAGTGACTTATTCTAACTCAGGGAGTCCCCTGCAGTACTTCTGGGAAAGGTCTTTAAAAGAGACTCAAAGGAGAGAAGGCCTCTTCTGCTCGATTGTCTCTGGTGCGGGCACTGCCTTGAACGCTGTGTGCGGGTGACCTCAGGGGCATCCGAGATGGCAGAGAGAACAAGGGAAAGAACCCAAACGGTGGGGATGCCAGGAGCTCCTGCATCCAAACCTGAGCAACTGGAGCAATGCCACCTAAGGACTTCTGTCATCTGTGATAACAAATAGTCCTTAATGTTTAAGCGAGATGAGTTTACTCTTCTTTCATTCACGGGGACGCATCCGAACTCATGCAAATCTCTTTAGGTTAAATTGAGGCTCAAAGTGGTTAAATAACTTGACAAAGTAGCAGGTTGTGACAGCCAGGCTTCACAACACCCTTGGGTTTCAGGTCGGGTTTTTTTCTTTTTCTCTTCCCTTCTTCTCTCCTCTTCTCTTCTTCCTTTTCTTAACTAAGCTCACAGTAAGTTTGACCATTTCAAATTTTTCAGACAGCCAACATTACCTATTTGTGTATGCAACATGTCCAATGGTATGACTGCAGCCAAAATGTCCCCAGGAAGCGGGAGACAGCCAAATAGGCATTCAATTCCAAATTTTGTGCTTTTGAGTAGACTTTCTCTAAGTAACCATAGGGGAGACAGCAACTATGGTATAAAATTACACCAACACAAATCCAAAAAAGTACTCAATTATGAAAGAAAAATAATGCCATTAAACTGGCTATTTGGTATCGTGTAGGGGGACAATTGATTTATTTTCTTTTTTTTTTTTAAAGATATTTTTATTTATTTATTTGACAGAGAGAGAGAGAGAGACAGAGAGAGCACAAGTAGGCAGAGTGGCAGGCAGAGGAAGAGGGAGAAACAGGCTCCCCGCTGAGCAGGGAGCCGGATGTGGGGCTCGATCCCAAGACCCCAGGATCATGACCTGAGCCGAAGGCAGCCGCTTAACGGACTGAGCCACCCAGGTGCCCCTGATTTATTTTCTAACTTTTGCTATATGCAGCCAATATTGTTGGTATAACCAAGCCTCTTTTCCCTCTGAAATATGCAACTCCTGGAAAATGTATTCAGCAATGACTTACAAAAATAAGTTAAATCAAAAAAGATCTGATCAGGAAAAAAAGAAATTACTACAAGTGATTTTAATGCAGGGAATTGGTTACACAAGTGCCAGAGAACCTAAGAAACCAAACTTGTAATAGTGAGGAAACCCAGACCTTAGTCACAAAAAGGAAGTCATTGCCACTGCTGGGCTGGGTACACAAAGGGAGGAGATGCTAGTGTAAAAGCCAGTATTATTCAGAGAAAGCTGGAGCAAGTAAGTCTGGTGGGAGCCAGCGCCATGGAAGAGTCACTGCTAAGCTACCACCAGAGGCAGAGTGGGCTAAGAAATACCTTCACTTCTCTCTTCTTCTAGCCTCCTATCCCCCACCGGAGCCTCCCATGATCAAACCCAGCCAGAAGCCAGGTAGCACCAGAACCTGGAAACTACAGTCTACAAGAATCAAGATCAGAGCAGAGTCCTGGAAGAGTGAGCCATGAGTCCAAGAACAACGGGCCAAGTATCCTCCTGAGGGCTTCAACTCCTTGTAAGAAACTAGTAGTTTAATTTATTATTGCGTTTTCTCTCAATTCAGTTAAAAATGTTTCAGAGGAACATGTGGGTCAAAGATATTTTTATTCTACTTTAGTAGGTCTCCAATCAACATACCTGAGAATTAATTAAACTTAAAGATGTTAGGGACTACTCTAACTCTTTAAAAAGAAACTTCAGCACTGAGACTATTTTAGTTCAGACACCAACTTCCAAGTTGGTAAGTGGGCTTGAAAATGAAATATGGGCAGACATGGGGCACAATTGAAAACACGCATCCACCCACCCACTCTAATATCAAACCAAAAGAAGGAGGAGGAGGGGAAAAAAGGAAGGAAGGGAGGGAGGGAGGGAAGGAGGGAAAGAAAGAGAACTGCATTCAAATCAGAAACATTTTAACTACTACACAAGTCACAACATGGATATCAGTAATGACCATTTAGTTTTTGAGCATTTTGTCTCTGAAAAACACCTATTCATCTTCTGTAGTCTAACTGTATTTCTATTAGCTGGGCTGAAGCAAGTGGCTACAAATTGTGTTTTACATATTTGAAAGATATATCTCTTTCCTCTCCTACATGATATTTGTCTTAAAATGAAGTAACACATTTTCTGAATATTTGTGAGTTTTATTCTACCCATTTTTCTATCCTTCAGGGTGAGTTTGCTGGATTATAGCCCTAGCCAAGAATGAAAGATTCCAATCTCATTCTCAATTCAGACTGTGTAGAGAAAAGTCCTATTTTAATCAAAATTGAAATCCCACAATTATGTTAGAAGAGTGCTTTTTCAATGGAACTTTTTTTAAAGGTTATCTTTTTCTAAGTTATATAACTAGGAAATGAAACGGATCATCAAGAAAATTCCTTAGGTCTTTTGCATTGTCCATCAAGGAAATGTTTAGGTCGTATATCAACTCACTTTTTTCCTTTTTTGCTCCCCTTTTTGTATTAAGTTATTTTTATCTACAAAACAAGATGACCCAGGGCACTACAAAATGGCCTGTAAGTTGATATTAGAAAGTAGGAAAGAGAAGAAATTTTAAACAAGATGAGTGTAGGAGATTGAATACCAATTACTTGAATAAGGTACGTACATTTTACCCTACATAGAAAATCAACAAGGTGTGTTAAAAAAAATATCCTCTGTATTTAGTGAGTGTTTGGAAATGAAATGAGAATATTAAACTTTATAAAGTGTTTGGTTGGTTGCGTTAGATGGGTACCACTACTTCATGAGATGGATTGATGAAACACCTTTATTGCTGTCAGAACTCAACACAACAGTTCTCATCAAGCAAAAAACACTACAGAAATATTGTTTTGGCAAGAATTTAAAGTCATGTTTCATATCAGTAGAAATTATGCCTAAAGGCTTGTGTGCGTATGTGTAGACTATCTATTAACTCCAAAAACGTGTTATGGCTCTACCCTGAGAAGATACTCAAAACCAGGATATTGAAATACTCGAATGTTCATGAGGATATTAATATATGGGTGACTCCCAACAAGAATGAGAAAAGGAATCATGTCCAGGCCTCCCATAATATCCTGAGCACTTTTCTAGAAAAGCACATACTTTAAGCTATTTACTTGTCTGTCTCCTCTACTAAACTTTAAAGTCCTTCAAATTAGGGGTTGTATCTTTCAATCTCAACCCCTGGTGCTAGCATTCTCCAAGACACACTGGGAATTTTAATCACGGTTTTGAAATAATGGAATGTCAAAATAAAAGTGTTACGTTTACTTGCATTAAAACCTTTCATAAATATAATTGGAAGTGAATAATATCATGGAATCTAATCCCCAGATTTGGACTGAAGCACTGGTCTCTTAAGGTAGTATCAACATTTACACTATTTGCTTAAGGAATTTTCACAGTATTATTGATATTGGTCATGCAAATTAGCCCCCTGGATAATTAGACAAGCTTTGGGCTTGTTTTGTTCAAGCAAATAATTAAATATATGGACAAAGTCATTACTTAAATTTCTTATCTCAGTTTATAAATCAGTAAGATTTGTGACATGTAATAAGACATTTAGAGACATACAGTAAATCATAGTAATTGCTCAGTGCAGATCATTGCCATTTATAATTTATAAGAAATTCAAACTTTTTTTAAAGAAATTCAAACTTTAAATTGTACAACATGAGCAAACTAATATTACCATAAATTTTTATCAAAAAAATTGGGGCTAAACTATTAAATTGTCATTTTAAATGCTATTTTCTATCTTCTTTGAGTTTTAATTTTTTAAATATTTGCACATTACATTTCTTGAAGCAAAAATTTATCATATTACACATGCTGTGAAGAATTCTGAATGGTTCTTAAAAGTAAAAATAAAAAGTAAAAAAAAAAAATGTACAACAAGGGTACCCAGTGGTTTGGGTATTTTTTACCTGGACATCAAATTTGCTAAAGATATTTGATTATTTCAAGACCAAAATTTTCTTAAATAGAAAAACAGGTTTCCCTACTAAATATAGTTCTATTGAGTTTTCTTTCTGGATCTTCAAGGTAACCTAGTTACATAGAGGAAATTCTAATAGATTTTTTTCCCCTCCAGCTCTTTAAATTGTTAAATGAGTAGTCATAGGAAGTAAGTTGGATAGTCTCTATATGATAGTTTTAATTGCCAAGTAGATAATCCCTGCCTGCCCACCAAAATGCCCTTGTAAAGGAAATGGCCTTGCTTCCAACTGCTATTTGAGTGTCTGATCTCAGTGGCCTGGGTATCATGAGATACTCTAATCAACTCAGTAAATATATTAAGTGAGCACCCGAACCAAGCCACAGGCCCACCAATGGTATTTGACATGGTCTAGATTGAAGAAAAAAAAAGATAGCTGGATCAATCAAATTCCTTTTCTCTGTGATTTTAAGTAAGAAATACCCACAGAGCCGTACCACCAACTTTAACATAAATGCTGAAATGGCACCAGAACAGCAAGAGTCATGACTAGCCAAAGCCATAAACCAGCCAAAGTAATGGCAGAGCTGAACATGTTAGCATTAAAAAAAAAGAACAGAGACTCTTGAATCACAGACCTGTACCTCTGAAACAAATAATACATTATATGTTTAAAAAAAAGAAGAAGAAGATAGCAGGAGGGGAAGAAAGAAGGGGGGGAAATCGGAGGGGGAGACGAACCATGAGAGACTATGAACTCTGAGAAACA
>NC_138376.1:102156605-102172865 GCF_054177405.1 Leptonychotes weddellii | reverse complement strand
GGTTAGCCTGGTGGTGGGTATTAAAGAGGGCACGTTCTGCATGGAGCACTGAGTGTTATATGCAAACAATGAATCATGGAACACTACATCAAAAACTAATGATGTAATGTATGGTGATTAACACAACATAATAAAAAAAAGAAGCAAAAAAAAAGAATTGCCTCCTTTCCATTTCTGCTTCATTCAGTTCCGACCCACGTATATTCTTCCAATGGTTTCCCAAAATGAAAATAGCTTTGCTACTTTGTGCTATGTAGTAAACACAGGACATTGTGAAACAAACAAAATATTTAATACAATAAGGATTTTTTCTAAACCACTAATAGCCATTAGTCTTCTCTTTAGAAACATACTAGTATTCACATATGATTTTTCACAGCTGGTTTGTAGCTTGCATTTTTTAAGTTAAATGTCATGAACACATTTCTATGATCATAAATATAGCTTTGGAGCATTACTTCTAATGGCTCATAGTATTCCATTGTATCCATATACTATAATGTCTAACAGAAATGACTTCATGATAGACATTTATATTGTTTCCAGTTTTGCTCTGTAATAAGTAATGTGGCAATAAATCTACTTCAACATTCTAAATATCTTGTACATGTATTTTTATTTAACTGTCTATTTTTGCAACTTAATATTTTTGAAGTGAAGTTATTAGGACAGATGGTGTGTGTTTTTATTTTTGATTCACTAATAGTATTGGCAATTTTAATTTCGTAAGATACTCATTTTTCCTAAACCACTGTTAAACCAAAGTATTGATCTTTTCCAAGCAGATAAGTGAAAAATACGATCTCATTCCTGTTTCAATTTGCTTTTCTTTGATTATTATTGATATATTTTGCATTTCTCTTTTTTTAAGATTTCATTTATTTAGTTGAGAGAGAGAGAGAGAGATAGCGAGAGAGAGCACAAGCAGGGAGGAGAGGGAGAAGCAGATTCCCTACGAGCAGGGAGCCCGATGCGGGGCTCGATCCCAGGACCCTGAGATCATGACTTGAGCCGAAGGCAGACGCTTAACCAACTGAGCCACCCAGGCACCCCGACTCTTTATATTTCTCTTCTTGTAAGTAACTATTTGTAAACTTGGCCCACTCCACTATGAAAGTGTTGATTTTTTTCATTGACTTAAGGAGTTCTTTATACAGCAAGATCATTAATTTTTGTCTAGTATATATGTTATGAATATTTTCCCAGTATGTTATTTGCCTTTTAAATTGTTTAAAATATCTTTTGCCATCAAATGTTTGAAATATTTTATAGTCAGAGTGACCATCTTTTTACCTTATGATTCCTGGTTTTCTTGTCACACTTAGAATGGCCTTCCCAAGAATAGAAAAATATTCGTCCTAACTTTTTTAAGAATGTTTATGGAGTCATTATTTATATTTATATATTTGATCCATCTGGAATTTATTTTGGTATGATTAAAGTAAGTAAATACTTAGTTTAACTTTTTCCCCCTCAATTTGTAGAGTCATGCCAGCACCACTTTTTGACTAATACATGGCTTTTCCACTAGCTGATCCAAAATGCTACTTTTATCATGTACTAAACACCATGATAGATTAGAAAGACTGTGGACATAGTGGCAAAGCAGTTTAGTGCCAGAATTAGAAAAACTCAATGTTCACACTGACGAGCTGTTAACTCTGGACAAGTTCCTAAATCGATCTAGGCCTCAGCTTCCTTTTCTAAAGTGTGGAGACAATAATGCTTCCTAAAACCACACAAGGATGAAGTGATAAAAACTGTGCCGAACACTCAGTCAGGCATCTGGCACAATGAACATTTCAATAAAATTATTTCCTAGCTGGACTTGGACTTATTATTAGATTTTCTTTCCAGTCCTATCATTCCCATGATAAGTATAATTACAGTACAACCCTGTAATAAGTTACTCTTAATGATTAGGTTTCATACCTACTGAGGCAAGTGTCTTGCATTAATTTTTTTCTTAGAATTACCCAGGCTTTATTATATGATTATTCTTTAGGAAATAGTTATCTCCCTTGAAGTAACTTGAGTGGTGTAATTAAAACAACAATAATTATTTAATCTCTCTGAGCTACAGTTCAAGTACTTATGAATGGCATGGAATACCTACTCCTTATAGCTTTGGGGAGGGCTGGATATTACGGTAAATAAGTGAGTGGCCCGATGCAGTGCCCGAAGCAGAGAAGAAGTTCAAGAATAGGTAGTATTGTGATGATTGTCATCTTGATTGTCATTTCCCATGATATTCAGGCAAATTATTACCATAAGAGCTTTATGTTTTAGAAAGTGACAAGCAGAATTATGGATCGATAACAATTACTGTGCAACAGTCAATTCCAATCGTAAACATAAACTGAACTAGACAAGAAGATTCCTGAAGGGCCTACAACATGGGATTAGTACTACAGGGGCTGCCTTTGATACAATAATTAGAAAACCTTTGCTGGAGGAGGAGGAAAGAGCGGGCATTTCAACTTTCATTACTCCACGGGGCCCAAGACAAAACAAAAACTTGGTGCTAAAATTGCAAATATCTAGGTTGTATTTTGTAGACCTTGATGCAAGGGTATGTGAGTAGGGGTATGAATGAGGGATGATGTGGAGAGCATTTGTTACTCCTTGGAATATTGTGTCTACAAGGTAAATAACTATGCACACTTTTAAGGATGTTTATGGACTCAAAATTGAAATGGCTTTGAGAAAACTGATTAAATGAGCCATTTCCTGAGAGTAAGAAGACCTCTGGGAATAATGAAAGTTGCTGGCCTGCTCCCCTTCCTTCCTTCTTTCCTTCCTTCCTTCCTCCCTTTCTTCCCTCCTTCCTTCCCTCACTCATCCATTCAACAAATAGGGCCTCCTTTTACAATTCCCTGTCATTAAAAAAAAAGAAAATATTTACTGTCTTCCTTTACCTCTGAGAGAAGGGAAAGGAAAGAATTTCAGAACTCTAGTCAAGATAAATATCAAATGTATTATTATTTTTAATGACTCTTCCAGGGGAGGGGAGTTCCTCATCCAAACCACCCACACAAAATACCTAAAGTACAGTATCTTCTCAGTGTGAGCATAAATCTACTAGTTACGAAGTAAAAAAGCAGAAATAAGAAACAAGTGCCAAACTCCATTCTTTCTTTCTTTCTTTCTTTCTTTCTTTCTTTCTTTCTTTCTTTCTTTTCTTTCTTTCTTTCTTCTTTTTTTCTTTCTTTCTTTCTTCTTTCTTTTTCTTCCTTCCTTTTCTTTTTCTCTTTCTTTCTTTCTTTCCTTCCTTCCTTCTTTCTTTTTTCTTTTTCCTTTCTTTCTTTCTTTTTTTTTTTTTGGTAATTTTCTATAACCAACGGATATCAGATTGTAAGAGTTTAAAATGCCTACCGTACACTGTGTAATATGCTATCCGGGTAAATCTGAATGTGGCAGGCAGTCACCTTACTTTTCGGTTCTGAGGTTATGTTCATGAAGAGATCTGCAGTTGGTATCACATTGCACAAGCTCCCGGAGCTTGGGAGAGAATAATGACACGAATCAATAATGCTGTCTGGGAAATGGCTTAGAATAAAATATTACAGAAGGACACGAACATCACCCAGGGGGAGACTTCAGTGTTGATTAAATATGGCTGCCTCAGCTCTCTTCCATGCAGTGACAGATGGGGAAGGAGTGCTTACTTTGGCTTTTGCTGCATTCTTCTGAACTAGGGTTACTCAGGTAGCTTGAACAGGGCCGTGTATGCCAGCTCCTTTAGCTTCGCTGCATTTGGTTGCCCCCTGCAGGCCAAAACTGCACACACAGGCAAAGAATTCCCCCACTGCTCTTCAACAGAACCCACAGCTTACGGTAAGTTTCGAAGTCTCTGATTCTCTTCAAAACATCCTTGCGAAAAGAAATACATTTAAAAAACACTCACACAGAGTTCTTTTCACCAATCTCCACATCCCAAAGAAAACAAAAGTTCAGTTCACTGAAGTTAACAAAACAGGTTAAATTGTGTAGAAAAATTAACAAAATACTCCAAATAAAAGTGAGAATTTGGGGCGCCTGGGTGGCTCAGTCAGTTAAGCGGCTGCCTTTGGCTCAGGTCATGATCCCAGGGTCCTGGGCTTGAGCTCCCTGCTCTTTGTGGAGCCTGCTTCTCCCTCTGCCTGCCACTCCCCCTGCTTGGGCTCTCTCTCTCTCTCTGACAAATAAATAAAATCTTTTTAAAAAATGAGAATTTAAAGACTATCTAGATAAATAGCAACTTTAAATCACACTTGAATGCATAAAAAAAAGAATGAACACAAATTTGCACTTCTAGTGTCAATAAATCATTCTTTCTTATTTTCTCCACATATAAACTGTTTTAAAAAACATATCCTGCAATGCCACAATCAGGAAATCTAGTGTTTTCCTTCCATTTTATCAGACTCTACTCTGAACTTATCACGGTGCTAAGCTAAAAAAAAAATCAGCACCATTTATCCTACAATATCATGTATCCTACCATCTTAACTCAGTGGGCTGCCTTTATTTTGGCCTTTCACAGAGGCTAAATTTATTTTTAAAACAAACAAAAAAAACCCTTATTTTATTCATGGGAGTGAAAAATGTGGGTGGCAGAGGAATTAGCCTTCAGTAGTCTGGACACTGAATTTCCTCTGTGTGTGAATGCTTGTGTCTCTGGGTACCCTGTGATTGTAGACACAGGTCCAGAAATGCTTGCTGCCTACTCAGCTCTGTTATAAATTTGACTGAAACCATTAGCTAGAATGTAATGAATTCCATGTGTCAGTCTTACTTGGCATTAAAAAAAATAGGATTTTTAGAACACATAAGTGATATACCCACTCTGGATGATATACATTTTGTTTGTTTGTTTTTGGAGCTAGGATTCCTTCCACACACAGATTTTAAACAGTCAAATGGACATTTACATATTAACTGTTAGTTATAACTCCTGCTTTATAAATTTACACTTTCAGCCACTTTTTCCAGTATCTTACTCCGTGGGAATTACTGAAGCAGGAAAACAGATTAACTTCTTCTGGCCACTGACACCTAGAAACTTTTTGTCGATAATTAGGCATACTAGAGACGCTTCCTCAAATGTTGTACTCCTCGAAATTTTTATTACAAATAGAAAGCATTTTCTTCAATCTAATTCGTAAAAACTCAAGCTTATTATGTGTTCTTTTACCATTCTTATGGCCTAGAAACAGTCTGTTGTAAATAAATGACCTTTATTCAGAAGTTTCTTTTCCCCAGTACCATAAATAAAAACTGAAGAAGAATCTACCAGAACTCGAAAACACGGAAGGATTTTAAATCTCTATTAAATTGGCCACTCCCAAAGGTTTCTAACTCAGATACTTAGGTAAAGAAAGTAAGTTGCATCTTTTAACAAAAAAATTTTCTCTAAAAGTAAAATCGTGCTCCTTTAAAATATGTACATACACAAATACAAGTACGTACCGACCTCTCCTGTACAACATACACTGCTTATTCTTGATTATCAGACATTTTGAAAGAAAACAATATTGGAAAGCCAATTTTGCATTATTTTAAATTGAACAAAAATTAAAATGTGCTACATAATAACCCCAAGACACTGATCAAATCATTAACACAATGACTCCTAAATATAGGTAACAAACTAGCAAGTTAGAATATAAGATGTTGGAAACATCTATTCTTAATTACTGAATAGTTACTTTTGCTGTTGACACACAGTTGCCTTGTGAAGTAGGGTGGCCTTCCTTTACACCAGCAGCGTTGATTCTGATACCAACTGTGTTTGCAATACAACATGAGTCTCTTCCCATACACTCATGAGATTGGGCAAACAATTTTTTTCTTTACAAACATTATTAAATAATGTTGAGGAGATATGCATGTTTCGTTATTGAAAACCAGGAAGCATTGTCATGGGAAAGTGATAAAAGGGAGGAGCTGGGGAAGAGTTTACCTCTATCACCAGTGTGATCCAGTAACTCAGTGGGCTGCCTGATCTTCTTCTTACAGAAGAACAGCAAGCCCAAGCTGGAGCGCCTTGTGATTACAGTAGCACACCAGGCCATGGTCATCTATATTCGTTTCCTGGAGCTACCACACCCTGGGTGGCTTAAAACGACAGAACTGTATTCTCTCACAGTTCTGGAGGTCAGAAGTCCAAAATCAAGATGTCAGTGGGGGCTTTCCTTCTGAGGCTCCATAGAAGAATCTGTCCTATGCCTCCCTCCTAGCTTCTGGCGGCTGCCGGCAACTCTTGGCATTCCTTGGCTTGTAGACACATTGCTCCAGTCTCTGCCTCTGTCTTCACATTTCCTTCTCCCTTCTCCTCTCTTATAAGCACACTTGTCATTGGATTTAGAACACATCCTAACCCACGATGACCTCCTCTTGAATTCTTTAACTTAATTACTTCTGCAAAGACCTTTTTTCCAAGTAAGTTCAGATTCAAAGATTCTACGTTGACATATCTTCTTGGGAGGTGGGGGCACCATTCAATCCACTGTACTCTCCAAGCTTGAATTTATATAACATATCACGGCTCCTGGAAATCATACCCACAGGGGCAAGGCAGCCCTCTGTCACAAGTTTTCATCCCTTCAAGCCACAGCCTCCATTGTTATTGTCATTTGCTGAATCAAAGAGGGACCAAAACCTCATTTAAATCTTCACTGGAGGAATGAATTCAATATGTAATGAATTCAATAGGATTTCTTTGTGCTTCCTCAGTGTATATATCTAAAAATGAGCTGAAAAGTCAGGAGCCAGAGAGCCTTCCTAGGAGTGACCCTGTGGCAGGAACCATGTGGGGTCTCTATGGAAACATGTCAAGAATTCCTGTGGTTTTCTGATTTTTTTTTTTTTTTGCCTAGAAACTGCTTATAATGGACCGCCATTAAAGTGGTAAATAGAAATCATTCTACTTGAGAAATCACATGTAGGCAAAACAAACAAATAAACAAAAAAACAAGGAGTGGGGGCGCCTGGGTGGCTCAGTTGGTTGAGCCTCTGACTCTTGGTTTCAGCTCAGGTCATGATCTCAGGGTCCTGGAATGGGGCCCTGGTTCCAGGCTCCGAGCTCAGCGGGGAGTCTGCTTAAGGATTCTCCCTCTCCCTCTGCCCCTCCCCCACAAAATAAATAAATAAATCTTTTAAAAAATTTTTAAAAAACAAAGAGTGACCAAAGAAATCACGTTTGATGGCTCACTAGATTTTAGCACTTGCAACTAAGATGGAAATTAGAGTCTTTATGCCCACCAAGAAAATGAGCAAACAGGATTGACCCAGTTTTTATTCATGTGTAAAATAAAATTAACTCAGGATGTTTACAGCTGTGGGTAGATGAAGAGTTTATACATGTTCATAAGTGCATACACTTATCTATACACTGCCCGTGTGTAATTTACAAATATTCATGGTTGTTGCTATTGAAGCGTTTTGTTCTTATCAATTGACTTTGCAGTTCTGAGGTCCCCCCACCCCCTGCGTCTTTCTTTTTCTTCTTTTTTTATTTTTTTAAATAAAGTTTTCTTTCAAGTCCTCTACTATTACTGTGTTTCGGCCATCAAAGTCCCCTCGTAGCCATTTTCATTTACCTTGTGACTCTGACCCTTTGTGAAGCTGAGCATTTTCAGAGTAAGCCGATCCTGCAGGTCCCCAAGGATGTTATTCTCATTTATTCACTCAGCCCTTTGAATGGAGCAGCCCTCACTTGGCAGCCGTTCAGCAGACCAAGATTCAAAGAGCACACAATCCTTTTTCTTCCAAGGGCCTTTCAAAACCTGGTCCGAGGGTTGTCGAGGAGCTTTAATGGATGTCAGTCATTTAGCATGTTACATTTCATTCATGGCTGCCAGGGAACGTGATGAGTAGAGAAGGAATCAAAGAAAACAGGCAGACAATAGGGGTAAGGGATAATTTTCCAAGCCTTTTGTGATGTGACACTAGAGAGGGCATTTTTGAGCTGCCATTACTCATGATGAGGGAGTTAAAACAGAGGAGTTAATGTATTTGTATTTAAAGCCCCACCAAAGCCTCCCAAACAACTTTAGAGCCAGGATTTCAGGAAACTAGGGATCAATTTGAAACATGGGTGCTCTGGATCAGAGACAGCTGTTCGTGGGGCCCTCCTTGTCACCCCCCCAGGTGGGTGATGGAGGGATGGATGGAGTCCCTTTTGTGCCACCTGCATGGACACCTCTGACAGCTGACTCTCCTTTTCTGAACTTCAAAATGTTTGGGGACAGGCTCTGGGGACCAGCAATAAGACAGGGAAGCTCAGTGACAGTCCCAGGAGGCAGAGAAGAGGGAATGAAGGTGAAAGCACAGGGCTGGGCACCTCTGTACCTGCCAACTGGTGTGTCACAGATGGGCTAAAATTACGGACTGGTCAATTATCTGATTAAAGAGAGCCTTTCGTTTGAGGCTTTTTTTTTTTTTTTTCCTATCCAGACTGAAATCTAAACCTTCCAGAAAGTTACCAAAACTTTTTCTTTTTTTTTAACTTGGGCATAATCAACAGTTGCAGGGTGGGGGGAACGATAAAAAGGTACAGGGAGAAACACTTTGTTACTGGCTATAGGCCATAAATTGTTCTGGGATTTTCTTTTCTTTCTCTTCTTCTCTCTCTCTCACTCTCTCTCTCTTTTTCCCTCCTCTTGGGTCCAACAGCAATGTTATGAACTTACTGGAAACTACTGGTATCAGATTTAATCTTTCTTATCTTCACACACACACAGAACTACCAGGCTGATTGTATTTTTAAATTAATAGAATCAATTGATTAAAAAAGGTACCAGTGTTGCCCAAAAGCAATTTGTTTTTTATTAGTTTTACAATTGCATTGAAATCCTTGTAAATTATAGAGTTCATGAATTATGCCTCTGTCAGGCAGCATCAGAACTTGTCTTTATGGCTCTCGGATTCCACAAAGGCTGTTGTGGTTTGAAAATAACAGAACAATGTGCTGCTGCTTCCCCAGCGGTTAATGACTTGCCCCATAGTTAAAGGCCCCAAACCGCACAGGGCAAGCGGGCTGAGCCACCCGGGCCAGGGCGGCCTGACTGGAGTGCGCAACCATAGGCAAACCAGGCCACCGCCATTATCCAAAACATGCTGAGTTGACTTCTTGAGATTTTATTAATAATTTCTCCATAGTTTATGCTGCCCTGTTTGTTATCTAAAAAGGGAAAGAAAAAAAAAAGACATTGCAAAGTTGTGGAGTCAGCAAACAGCAATGCACAGGAAAAAGTTAAAATGCCAGAGCGAAAGCCAAGAAAACATTCTTAATCCCTAGACTGAACACCGGGTGTGGGGGCTGTGGAGAGGGCTCCAAAAAATCATGGAGAGAAGGAGGAGAAAAAGCAGGAGGAGAAGGAGCAGGAGGAAGAGGAAGAGAAGGAGAAAGAGGAAAAAGAGGAGGAGGAGGAGCAATAGAAGGGGGACAGTGGGGGATGGGAGGGAGGCAAGCAGAGGGAGGGAGGAATCAAAGAAGTGAAAGTCTCATCTACACAATGTCCATTTCTCAGTTCACAAATTAATGACCTAGTCTTCCCCAATGAAGCATTTACATTAAAGAATACAACAGTCACTCATACACCTGCACAAAAATCTTCAGGAAACCCTATCAAGACGGATGCCAACAACAGTACATTTTATTTAGCCTGTTCTTTTCACACAATGTTTCTACTCTATAATCCCCAAGAAAATCCACAGGCAGCTGCAACTTCATCTTTTGTAATTTAATGCAACACCTTCATGATTTTCGTGATAGAGCAAACATTATTAGTGTTTACCTCTTTCTCTCCAGGATACATTTTCCCACACAAGTTACGATGAGGTAACAGCCTGACCGAAGCCTGTCACGCTAGATCAGCAGCTATTGTGATCTGAGTCACAAATCAGCCTGGAGAAAGGATGTCGGCTACAGTTGCTGACGGTGACTTTGATTTAAATGGATTTTACTGTTTTCATCTACCTACCGTGTCCCCTTTTCTAAAAAATTAAGAGATGGTAAAAAGATGGTAAAAGCAGAAAGATGTGTAAAATGGAAGTGTAGCGTCGCACTGTGTGTGTGTGTGTGAGTGTGTGTGTGTAGAGGGAGCCTCAGCTTTATGCCCCAAAGGCATAGAGTATCCTGAGTGGGTGGTATCATGGAAATGAAAATGGGCTTTAGTTACTAAAGAGGAAAAACTGACCCAAGGCCCCGACTATGTTTCTTATAAGAAATAAACAAGAGTATTGCCATTGGTTCTACCTCTGACTTAAAAGGACTTTGCAGCCCTGACTCTCTCCTACCGCTCGCAGGTGAGCACACAGACCCTGCCCAGCTCTCCTCGCAGCCAGGGACTCGCTAGTACTGAGTCACCCTGTTCATAAATAACTTGAATTATTAGAAAAGCATTTTATTCCAAGAACCTATTCATTTTTCGTTCTGTAACTCTGCAGAAAAATCTACCTCCTCTTCTGGAGCCTTTGAAATTTTTAACACAACTTGTCATTTTCTTGGGTTAAATGAACACATTTCCCCAGTTACTCCTTATATGATATGGTTTCCAGACCCTTCACGGTCCCTCCTTTGAACATGTTCCAGTTTGCTGTCAACTTCTCTCTTAAAATGTGGTGCCCAGGACTCAATACAGCGCTTCCTGTGTGACCAGCAGTGAATGAGGTTAGACTAATAATTCCCTTGATGTGAATGCTGTATTTCAATTAATAGAGTATATGACTGAGTTAGGTATTTAGGAACAGATGCACACTCTTGGGTTACATGAACTTGCCTTAAAACCCCCATTTTTTTTTTTACATTTATCACCAAATCATATTTTTACCATTCTCCATGTGAGGCATTGATTATTTAAATCTAAATGTAAGATTTCTTCATTTATCCTGTTGCATTTCCACTTCTTTGGTGCAACCAACCTTTCTAGCATATAAAATACTTCTAGTGAATTCTTTTTGTTTTCAAATTCATTAGCTAATCCTCCTAAATGTGTGTCACTCACAATTTTGATAAAACTTCCTTCTTTGTCCAAGGCATTGAACAATAGATGAAAGATAAGCACCTTTACTGATAAAGAATTTAATGAAGTTACCTGACACCTAGCATTTATGAAATACTAGCTGTTAACATCATTAAAACCTTTCAGAGTCCTTCCTATGGTGGACATCATGCCCATAACTCATAAAGACTTGTAAAAAGGGCGGGGGGCAGAG
Source organism: Leptonychotes weddellii (assembly GCF_054177405.1). Taxonomy (NCBI): domain Eukaryota; kingdom Metazoa; phylum Chordata; class Mammalia; order Carnivora; family Phocidae; genus Leptonychotes; species Leptonychotes weddellii. The sequence continues at coordinate 102,161,663 of NC_138376.1, read as the reverse complement.
AAACAGAAATATTATAAAGGAAAGAGAGACAAGAACTTGAAAATCAAGATACCCATGAGAAAGCCACATTGCTGTCCCCATGGTTCAGCTCCTGGGTGGCTTTCAGCAGTCTGGTCCAACTCATACCCTCAGAGATTCCCCTGAAATGCGTTCCCTTTTGCTCCTGGGTTTCTATTTCCACCACTGTGAAAAAATAAAAGTGAGAACTAGTAAATAATTTAGAGTGTAAGTCCAAAATTTTGTATTTTGTTCCAGTATACAATATTCTCACCAGGTCTTTATCAGTAAAATGGAGGACAGAAGTGACTGTTAGAAGAATTATTTGTTTATGCTTTAAATAAATAACTCAGTATTTTTATGGTGCCATGATAACAAATTACAGGATGTTTCCTGCTGATTCCAATTGCATCTTAAGCATTTACTTGTGGCATATTCCCTTCAGTGCAATATCACAAAGTTTAATACTATACCTTTTGAAAAATATTTTTAAAATATTATCGAAACAACTGAAAAAGTCCTGAAATCTGGTAACTGCTGTAATTTTTTTTATTATTCTGTTCCTTCAGTATATCTACTTTTGTTCTTTATTTATACACAAAGTATATACAAAGTATATAAATAGTCTTTACAGTGTGTGTTTCTGGTACACATTAAATAAGTCCAAATAAATGAAGGTTTTATTTATTTTTTTTTTTTTAAAAAGATTTTATTTACTTATTTGACAGAGACACAGCGAGATAGGGAACACAAGCAGGGGGAGTGGGAGAGGGAGAAGCAGGCTCCCCGCTGAGCAGGGAGCCCGATGTGGGGCTCGATCCCAGGACTCTGGGATCATGACCTGAGCCGAAGGCAGACGCTTACCGACTGAGCCACCCAGGCGCCCAAATGAAGGTTTTATAAAGTAACATACTACCTCTTCCTGTCTATTTCCTAATTGCCTATTTATGTTGTTGATAAAGGCAAAGATAGTATTAATTTTTAGGAAAATAGGATTTATAATATGGAAGGAATATAGATCTTGTATTTGTAAACTTTAGACCACTAAAAGAGTTAAATTATATAGCAAAATTAATCAGGATCCTAGAAGCAAATGAGGAGGGTGGTAGATGATATTTATTTATCCAAAAATAAATGTAAAATTTACATTTCTACCGATTTCTTATATTTTTCCACTGCTTAAGGTATTCAACAACCTGATTTCTAAGAGACTGATTTTCTACCCATGTCTATATTTTCCATCTGAAAAATAATTTTATATGAAAAAATAAAGTTCTAATTATGCAACATTTGAATACTTCAAAGTGGTCTCTTAGCTTATGAGAAACATAGACACACATGCGCTTTCTCAGGTAGGATGGAATAATGTTAAAGAGTAATAAAAATACAAGGATGTGATATTTTTTAAGAGCCCCACGGCTGAAAGAGATGGTAGAAAGGGCTCTTTATCATATATGGCTCCAGATCATCTATGTCGTGGAGGAGTCTCCCATGTTTCAAACTACCTTAAGCAAGCCATGTACCTGTTCTTTGCGCACCTCTATAGCCCGAGATTGACCAGGCTCCCTACTGTGACTGGAAGCTCAATTAATCCTGAACTACTGTCTTGTTCACCAACCCCAGGATCCTGCACTTATGAAGACATGAATGAGTGGGAGTGAATGGGGGTCAGGACTAACCCAGGTCCTTCTTCCCCGAGATGACCACCTTCTAGGCCACCTTGGAGAGGAACCATAGGGAGTTCCTTTACTGGCTTCTGCCTTCACTTACTAATGGTTTTATTGTGATAATCTGGTTATTGATTCTTTTAATGTTAACTGACAGTGGATGCTTTTAATCTACCCATACAATGATGGCTGAGAGAACCAATAAGAAAGAAATTCTTCCAAGTTAAGACAACTGACAAACATAGAATAGTGTTAAGTAGTTATCATGTACTAGGGGACCATTTTGATTTGGTAAATCTCTTTGAGGGAACAGAGGGACCAGCCTTTGTTAGCCCCGTTTCTGCTATAAATCTGCTTCAGCCTCACTGCTAAGTTATTTTCTCCGACTCCTGTGTAAATACTTCTATATATCTAAAACCGCTTTCTGAATAATTAATTATTTACCTTTTTCTTTATAAAGATAGAAGGATCTGATTTGTTCATGACTTGGTCTTAGTAATTCCTGTATTCTAAATATGTTATTCTAGAATTCAAAAGTCTCTCTTATAACCTTTATAAATGTTTCACATTTACTTTTCTTACTTTTATTCATTTGAATATTCCCTTATTTTAATTTAATAAAAAAAATCCACTGACTTACATCCAAAAAGATAAATTAAACAGTTTACTTTTTTTGAGAGCTTACAGAGCACAGAGGTAAGTACTTTCATTTGTTACTGATAATTCTATAACATAGATACTATTTTTATAGTCACATTACAGAATAGGATACTGTGCTTCAGAGGGTTTAAATAATGTTTCAAGATCTCATAGCTAAAAGTTATGGAGCTGTGAGAGAAGATACCAGTTCTGCTCAGATTAATACTGATTCCCATCTACGCTTCCTTCCCTCAAACCAGCTTCTCAAACTCCAACATGAGCTCATGTTTAACACCTGCCTTCCTTAATGCCCATGGTCGTTATTCCCTAATTGAGAAATGCCTGCATCTTCCACTGATGTGCTCAAGGGTGTGTGTGTGTGTGTGAGGGAGAGAGAGAACATGGAATGGGGAGGCAGAGTTGGAGAGAGGAAGGACTTACTTTTATATTACTCAAGGGCATTGGCAGGGATGGTTATCTGCATTTAAAAAGCACAATAAGAGCTGGGAAAAGATCTCTTCTTTATTACCAGAAAAAAAAAAATTATCCATGTGACTTTAAAACCTATATGAAATTACAATGTCAAATTCACCTTTACTTCTTTTTAACATGCATTCCATTAGATCATCTTAAAATTTATGCTAACTACAGCACTATATTTTTACGCATTGTTGTGTATTTGAAATTAAAGGGTTTACTGTTTTGGCAATTACAGGGAGAATTTAAGCAGAAAGCTAAAGTATATTCTACAGAGGACCCAAATTACAGTAGTGACGCATTGTACACTGATTTAATCTAGACCTCAAGAATGGCAATAGACCTTAAAATATCAACCTTTTATTTGCTTAGTCAGTTTCTAATCAGTAAGGAAGATCAGATATGCACTGCATACAATAAATTTAAGATGCTGTTGGCATAACGTTAGCAAAATATGGTTGTGACAGTGGTACAGTAAAGCTATTCTTTTTCAAGAATAACTTCTCTGAGGGGCGCCTGGATGGCTCAGTCGTTAAGTGTCTGCCTTCGGCTCAGGTCATGATCCCAGAGTCCTGGGATCGAGCCCCGCATCAGGCTCCCTGCTCGGCGGGAAGCCTGCTTCTCCCTCTCCCACTCTCCCTGCTTGTGTTCCCTCTCTCATTGTGTCTCTCTCTGTCAAATAAATAAAATCTTAAAAAAAAAAAAAAAAAAAAGAATAACTTCTCTGAATGCTATTGAGTCCTGTGCAGCTTGTCATCAGTATGGTATTAATAAAAGGTAAGAAAATGTTATCTTGCCATATAATAAGGTGTCATTCAAAATTCTACTCATTGCTAGATTTTGTTCTTTCGTACTGGAAGCATTTAACAGCATCTCTTTGATCCATATGTAAGAAAACAGGGCCCTGAGTAGCTCATCCAAGTAAACAGAGATAACAAATGACTGAGCCAGACCCCAAATCAGGACCTCTGATTCCAGATCCAGTGCCCTTCCCCACTGCAGCAGGCACATGGAAACTCCAAGACACACATTTCAAACAGGATGTGTAATTTGGAAATTTTACTTTGAATTATGACCTTGTGCCCTGATTACTTTCCATCAGTATTTCTCTTTGTGTGTTTCTCTGTCCTTAGGGTTCTCTCTTTTGGATCACTGCTATCTGATTTTTCTAAACATTCCTGTTTGTCTTTCACTTTATCTCCATGGTTGCTTTCCATTTTTAGGCCTTATCTCTACTTTTATTTTTATTCTGAGGGGTGTTTTTTTCTTTTTCCATTTTCTGAAAATATAAACTAACATGACTTCATTATCCGGAGCTTGGATGCTATTTATATATGCCAGATACTTATAGTTATCTTTGAAATTAATTTCCCCTTTGTAATTTCTATCAAGTTACCTAAGCCTTTTCATCCCTTTGTATATCTGTTTTGAAATTTGCTTTGTAGGCTATGAGAATTCTGTAGATGAAAAAAAAAATGGGATGAGTGTGGTTAGGATAAATAACAAGACTCTGGCGTGTAATCAATACAATTCAGTGGATAAGCAGAATTTCCGATTGTTATATCAGTTTTAAACCAAATCATGCATTGCCCAATTCAGGAAGCTTGATTCTTCCAACATGTTTGAACTGTTTTCTGGCAGAGAATTGGATGCTTTGAGAACAGAACAAAACCAACAGAGTTTATGGTGTGATATAGCCCTAGATCCTCAGAGATTCTGAGGAACAAACACAGGGCACTTTTTTTTTTAAAGATTTTATTTATTCATTTAAGAGAGAGAGAGACAGAGAGAGCACAAGCAGGGGGAGAGGGAGAGGGAGAGGGAGAAGCAGACTCCCCGCCGAGTTGGGAGCCCGATGCAGAGCTCGATCCCAGGACCTGAAGATCATGACCTGAGCCGAAGGCAAACGCTCAACCATCTGAGCCATCCAGGTGCCCCAAACACAGGGCACTTTAAAGGCAAAGGATTGCTCCACTGGATATATTAAGACTTACAGATTAACTATTACCATGCCCAGAGAGGCAATATTTTGGATTTTGAGAATTTTACATATTTCGGAATTAGGGACAGTGAAGAATTTTGAAAGAAGCAAACCTGAATTCAAATTCTACCAGAGCCATCACTTACTAGCCTTAGGTCTTGGAGCTTTAACTTTCTGAGCCTCAACTTATAAACACTTCAGGGTTGTTATGACAATGAAAATAATGCACGCAAAGTGCCTGGCACATAATGGTTCCGAGTGAGCGATATGATGATGGTGATGGTGATGAGGATGGTG
>NC_138376.1:102141457-102156505 GCF_054177405.1 Leptonychotes weddellii | reverse complement strand
TGCTCCATACATGGGAATACTTAGGCTCACAGACAATTTTAGAATAAACAAAAATCAGACTAAGGCAAGCAGGCTAGCAAACTTTTGTGGGAGAGCAAACAGGCGAATATGTCCGGCAAAACTTTTCCACGTTCTCAGTTACCAAAGCGAAGTTCTCAAATGTTGCAATGGGTCCCTTGTTTTGTTTATTTTGTTTAGCTCCAAGCCAGAGGTAACCTGCCAGCGACTAGTCATCTTTCTGCGTGTTCAGTGCTTCATTCATCTCCCGTGGGGGAAGGACCCACTGGAAAGGGAGTCCCGGGCGCAAGGTGGAGACCCTGTTGTGCCCCTCCCCCTCACTGATTCAACTCTCACCAGGCCTCTCTCAGTGACTGACAGTAGCAGGAACAGCAGAGGATCTTTCCTGTTTGCTAAACCTAATGCTGTTATTTTGAAATTTTAAAATAATCATTTGAATCAAACAACATATTCCTGAAAACAGGAGAAGTGGACATTTTACCCCAGACAGCAGCAAAAGGGACTCTGTACCATGGCTCTCTCCCATGGGTTGCAAGTGTTGAATAACAGCCTCCAATAATTATTTCCTCTATCCCACACTCTTCTCCTTTTTGGTGCACAGCCCAGGTAGGCAGCCAGTACTAAGTATCTGATAACATGTCTTGTCAGGCCATGTAGAATAATATTTTGTTCCAAGCCCTGTAATCTTGTTCCTCCACAATCTAAGGCTCCACGCCCAGCACATCTTGTCTCTTGGGAAAGCCACAGAGTCTCAGGGCCAGTAGTTAGGCTATTTCTACTTCTTCCAAACCAAGATGAAGATTTGAAACTTCTGTTTGCTTATTGCCCACTTGAACATATTCACACATTCTGAAAGTTCTGAAGGAAATGCAAAGATGAAGTAGTCTCTGAATTAGAAGCCAAGTGTCTCCTCAAAGCTAATTTGGCTGGTTGATTATATGTGTTTTAAAGACTATATTATGGGAATTCATGTATGGTGACCTCTGCTATCAACTTCAGTAAGTGTTGTATTTCTTACGTGGCAGGATGCAGAACCTTAAATTGGTTTGCGTATTCTCTGCTAGGTAACTTGATTACACATATATTGAATTATCTTCTTTATATTTAGCCAGGTACTCTTAGCCCTATTTTAGACATAAAAAAAAAAAAAAAAAAAACTGAGGTCCAGAAAAATAAGTTCATCACATTAAAAATACAGTTTTGCTTAGAAGCTAAGAATAATGCTTTAAATGTGCTCTTTGAAGATGTCTCACCCGAAACTGTCATTTTGTTTCTTTTTCTTAAATTGCTGGTGATTTCTCAGAAGTGATACATAGGTAAATGTCAGGTGGTTTGGATTATTGAGAGCAAGGTGGGAGATGGAAAAATACTATGTGTTGCTTTCTTCTTTGTAGGCTAGCTGCAGAGTGAAAACAAAGTGAAAATTACCATTATCTTGACATGCAAATCAGCACTTGACAATTTCATAGTTACATTGTACAGAATGGTGGGGAAACTTAGCTTCTCACATACTGTTCCCGCCAACTCAACACCTTCCCACTTTTGCCCCACTGCTCTCTTTACCTCTTCAAACACTTTATCCAAAGGACACCTCACTGTGTGACTTAAAGTCACAAACAGACCTCTCTGCAGATCCCATTTGCATCAACCGAATCACATTTCTTATCCTGTGGCAAATACAGCCTAAAAGGACCAATTCCTCACTGCTGTAATCAATCATTCCCTATCTTATAAACCTAATAAATCAAGCTGTTGGTATAGCTGATCATCTTCCGGTGCAGGACAGAGGTGTTATTTGCTTCCTGTGTTTGCTGCCACGATGCTCCCCTGCTTAAGAGAATGAAACCATGAGTTATCAAGAAGGCTCCACGAGGATCTCTGTCCAACGGAGAGAAGATGCTAAGGAAAAGAGGATGGATGAGCTTAACCAGCTAGAATTCTGGGGGTCAGGAGGAGAAGGGGAAGACATCCAGCATGAGGACTTGTAGGGAGTCCTGTAACTATTCAGAAACAATCTCCAACACAATTTTATCTCATAGAGATTTCTGATTCTCTGAGTCTCATAAGTCACTGATAGCTGAAATGATGAAGACAGAAATCTCTGAAGACAGGAATAACTTTTAAAAATATATAACTGGGGCTCCTGCATGGCTGAGTTGGTTGGGTGTCTGCCTTCGGCTCTGGTCATGGTCCCAAGCGCCCTGGGATCAAGCCCCATGTCAGGCTCCCTGCTCATCGGGAAGCCTGCTTCTCCCTCTCTCTCTCTCTCTCTGTCTCTCTATATCAAATGAATAAATGAAATCTTTTAAAAATATACATATAACTAAAAATATAACTAAAATCTCACTTTAAAAAATACCTTTTAAAGCTTCTCTCACATATTACAAATTTTGTATGTCCACAATTCTTTCTGCCCCCATTGAATCCAACAAACATAAATGCCATATCTCCCAGATGACACGTGTAAATCACATTCATTGTACCCTCAAACAGTTACGTACATAACAGGCCTCCAGTTTGACGGCCAGGAGTGAAGTCGACAGTAAAAGATTGGTTTTGTGTCTCCCCTCCTGATAGAAGCCTTATTATTGTGTGAAGCGATGGGACTCTTTAGCCTATCCGCCTTCAGCTCATGGGAATGCAGTGTTAGCACAGAGATGACCTAGCATGTTGAGTGTTGGACCTCAGCTTGGGGGAGTAGAGGGCCTCCGGAGGACTCATGGGGGTTAGTGGATAGCCCTCCTGTCCTGTAGCGCACTGCACTCTAACTTGTAGAGAAAGGCCTCTGCTCTCAGTACCCACCGCCCAGGGGGATTGTTTCATTCTTCCTTCCAGTTTAAATGGTTCGTGGGTCAGCAACTGACCTTCTTTGCACAAGACAGGATTGCAAAATCACCTCCTGAGAGGCAGCCTGGGCAAGGCTCCACATTCCATGGACCTTTCCTGGACCTGTGGGACACAGGAAGAGGGACAGAAAACACAAGTCTCTGCTCCCAGGGCACAGACCACCTTGACTTCCTCATATCTTGAGAATCAGAAAGCCCACATGCAGTTTTCTATTTGCGGGAGGAGCTACCTCATTTGCCAATAAAATAAACACAGTTTTCTTAATTCCCACTGGTCTCTAGCAAAGTAAGAACTTTCAAGTTCCCGGATCAAAATATGTAGAATTGCATTTTGATGTGCGACTTATTTATCATCTTTTCTAAACTTTTAATTCAGAAGCCCAACTTGTTTAAAATGATTTCAAGGCCAAAACGACACCGCGGTTAGAGCTCTCTGACATACTGTTTGTAACCAGAAAAATCAGCAAAGTCAGAGGCTTTCTGCAGTGAGCACTTTTTGTTTCTCCTCTTTTGTTTTATTAACCTCTCCACAGCTGGTGCAGTTGAAAACACTCTTTCATCACATGCTTAGCAGAAGTTCAAGTGCAGCTGAGAAGGCAGCCAAGAATCTGTCTGCCGGATTCACTGTCAGAATGTCATGTTTCACTTTTAACCTAACTCCTATCTGATACAGCTGACGGAAACAGACAAAGAAAATCTCCAACAGGAAAGGCTCTCCCCGGACCCTCTAAAACTGATTATTCCTGAGGAATTGAGGACAAGTCAAGTCCAGCAAAGTCATAATATTTTCACATTCATATATGAATTCAGCATTCACTGGGTTTTTTGCCTGTCCACCCTTTTTTAAATACAGTAAATAGTCTACAAATCACAAAGCTGCTGGATTAGGAAGTAATAATGTGTTCTTATCTGATACCACTTAGAATTTACAAAAGTAAAATTAAACTAGAATAAGAAATGCAACAGATTTCTTCTTTCCTGCTTTATTTCAATAGAGCTGCCTTTATATTCCCAATCTTTGTAGCTCAGTATCTTTTTTTTTAATCTATGGATTATTCCTGGTGATTGGTTAATATTTAGGTAAATACACTTATTTATTATTGCTGTAACATGATTATATTGGCTGTCAGGATGTTTTCTGTAAAATGAGATGAGGACTCAAGTTATTTTTCTTGGATGAAAACATTTTCAGTAACATTTCCCAAAGTACATGGTTCAGGTAAAAATTTGCCCCTATTATAAAAGAACCATTTTATCTTCTTCCCTCATATAGTCATACTTTTAAAAATACTTCAATTTTAGCAAATTATTGACAGGATCATCTTTCAAATGTAGGTACATACACTTTTATTGTTGCAACATTCAGTTGATAAGCACAGTAATAAAAATTAAATATCTTCTGGGGCGCCTGGATGGCATAGTTGGTTAAGTGCCCAACTCTTGATTTCAGCTCAGGTCATGATCTCAGGGTGGTGAGATGGAGCCCCCCATCTGGCTCCTCACTGAGCATGGAGTCTGCTTAAGATTCTCTCTCCCTCTCCTTCTGCCCCTCCCGCTTGTGCTCTCTCTAAAATAAATAAATAAATAAATCTTTAAATATTATATATATATGTGTGTATATATATATCCTAAAACTTAAGAAATGGTACTATTGGACACCTGGTGGCTCAGTTGGTTGAGAGTCTGCCTTTGACTCAGGTCATGATCCCAAAGTCCTGGGATTGAGCCCCACATCAGGCTCCCTGCTCAGCAGGGAGTCTGCTTCTCTGCCCATTCCCTGGCTCATGCGCACTCTCTCTCGCTCACTCTCTCTCTCTCAAATAAATAAATAAAATCTTAAAAAAAAGAAAAATAAAAAGAAATGGTACTATCAAGATTCATTAGCACTCTAGCCCATGATGCATATGTATCTGGTTCCCTCATTTGATCATAAGACAAATATTTATTAAGAGCCTATTATATGCCTGATAACTGCTCTAGGTAATCTTGTAGATACTGCAATGAAGAAGAGAGAACATTTCAGTGCTCCAATTAATTTAAGTGGGGAGAATGAGACAGAAATGACAAATACAAACGCAATAGCTAGCAAGGAGTTCAACACAGAGAATTACAATTGGGTGATGAGAAACAGAATGAGGGGCAAAGCTCTGTAATCCTGGGTAGTCAGAAAATTCCCTCTGAAGGAGTGTGATTATAGCTCAGTTCTCCCCTATGATTAAGAAAAGGCAGTCATTGGGGCGCCTGAGTGGCTCAGTCATTAAGCGTCTGCCTTCGGCTAAGGTCATGATCCCAGAGTCCTGGGATCGAGCCCTGCATCGGGCTCCCTGCTCAGCGGGAAGCCTGCTTCTCCCTCTCCCACTCCCCCTGCCTGTGTTCCCTCTCTCGCTGTGTCTCTCTCTGTCAAATAAATAAAATAAAATCTTTAAAGAAAAAAAAAGGGAAAGAAAGAAAAGGCAATCATGGGAGGATTTGGGAGAAATAGCTTTCTGAGACTTAATAGCTAGTTAAAGGACCATGAATTTAAAAAAAAAAAAAGATTTATAAGGCTAAAAAAAGTTGGGGTTTACTACAAGGGTCTTGAGAAGTCCTTTGGAGGATTCCAAACAGGGGAATAACTTGATTTGACTACTGTATTAAAAGCATCACTATAAAAATTAGGTGGTTAGTGGAAACTAAGAAACCATGGGAGCAATTTTGTTAGCTTAGACCAAGTGTAGCTGATATTTGCTGTTACACACAGATAAAGTCATAAAATAATGTTCAGTTGTTAAGACACTGAAATACTGCCCTTGTCCTGCATTCTCTGAATACTGCCCACCTTTTATCCTGGCCATCCTATAATCCCCCTCAGGACCTCCAAACTTCTTCATGATTCAGTTACTAAAGGGTTAAGATGTGGCATAGCAGAGAACTTACAGGGACTTCAGTATTCCTGCTGATGGTCCAAGTTCCTGCCATATATATTGTTAAATATTTTGAATATCACTGCTTGTATAGGAAAAAATATGGATTTTACAAATATTTATTGAGCACCTATGACAGACCAGATACTATTCTAGGTCCCGGGAATGCTAGCCCTAAATGAAATAGACAAAAAGATCTGTACTGTAAAGAGGTTGACAGATTTGGGTTATAATTTATTTTTTAAGATTTATTTATTTATTTGAGGGAGAGAGCACAAGCATGGGGAGGGGCAGAGGGGGAAGAGAGAATCTCAGGCAGACTCCCCACTGAGCGCAGAGCCTGATGCAAGGCTCCACAGGAGGCTCGATGCAGGACTCTATCTCACAACACTGAGATCATGACCTGAGCCAAAATCAAGAGTTGGACGCTTAACGACTGAGCCACCCAGGTGCCCCAGATTTGGGTTATAATTTAGAAAAAAAGTCATCAGGACTTGTCAATGGATTTGATGTCAAGAGAAGGAAAAGAGAGGTATCAAGAAATTCCTAAGTTTGTTATTCAAGTACTAAGTGATAGTGCTGCTCATTTGATGGAAAAAAAGTGATAAATGCTAGGTTTGAGAAGGGAAATGTTTTCTTGTGCTTCGTAGCAAACCTAAATTCACAAAAACATATATGGAGAGGCTAAGGAGAAACTTCTAAAAAGAAAATAGAGTCACATTGTTCTAACCAATTCTTCATCTATAAACCTGGATGGAACATTAATATCTACTAAACATACTTAAGAGGGTTGTGGGAATGATCCAATGTGAAGTAAAATATATGAAATATTTTGCTTCCTCTAGAGAACTGTGGGTCACTATCACTAAAGTATCATTAAGAGCTTCATGCAGATTTCTAGGAACCACCATTCCTGGTTTTTCCAGGCTCTCCCCAGAGAGGAATGTAGGAGGCAGGAGTTGCCAAAGATGGGTACAGAACAGCTAGAATGCTGGTAGGTAAGACCAGCAATTAAAAGTTCCTAAAAGTTAAGAGATTGTATACATATGGCTTATAAATGCCCGTTTTTATCACTTCTGGGATAGTTTCTCAATGAATCATTTTCTTAGCATTAATGAAGAACTGTCCCAGTTTTGCTATCACTTTATATTAGATAAATAGCATCAATTGCAATTAAGCTGGTTTATCTGATATAATTTTAAAAAGCAAGATGAGGAGAGAAAAAGGAGTAAGAGATGTAATTCACATGTCTCTTTAATGCTTTTTCTATTTCAAGTCTTTGCCTCTGTAAGACATGAATCATACATGCACTACTTACCTTCCAGAGTTGTGGAAAGAATCAAATGAAATAGTGCACGTGAGCATACTCTTCAAATGTTTGTTGTTATTATACCAACAGGACATACAGTATATAGTGGGAAAACTATTTGCGGGCTACAAAGAGTTGCTTATTTGTTTTAAATCTTCTTACTGCACCCCATGGAAACCACAGCATTTTGTATTTATTCCAAAGCACTTACCATCCTTCACTGGATTAAATGAATTATTATTGAAGACAGCAGGTGACGAGAATATCATGTGTCTAATGTACTGTACCTAGAGGCTTAAGTTCAAAGCTTTGGCACTATTTCTAAGGTACTTTGCACCCTCCACACCATTCCAAACAACCCTTAAAAATTTCAGTAGTTCAAATTCTCTGCCAATATTTCTCAGCTGCTTCCTTTTCTTTCTCTTAAGGAATGAATAATTTAACTTTCTGAGGCTTAATAAAAATTAGACAACATGGTGTAGTGGTTAAAAACACAAGAATGGGAGTCAGGCTACCTGTGTTTAAAACCTACTTGTATGACAGATCTTGGACAAGTTATTTAAGCACTTTGTGGCCATGCAAAATGGGGAAATCGATAAAACCCATCTCTAGGGTGGTCATGAGGAATGAATAAGTTGTTACATGTAAAATGTTTAGAATAGTGCTTGGCTCATAGTGTGAGTTCAATGAATGTTATATATTAGTATGTTCTTAGAATATGATATGGCATCCATAATAGCAAAAAAATAAAAAAAAGAAAGAAATTGGGGTGGAAATATTCATGTTACTATATCTTGATACTAGTGTGTAGAAAATATTATAAAGGATCTATGCTGCTAAATCAATCAATATCGAGAATTTGATTGGAATGTTGACATATAAAATCTACTGATTAAACAAACATTTATGAAATGCATACCATGCGCCAGGGACTGTGATCATGCACAGAGTATAAATGCAAACATACACAAACCTTATCCTCAAGTAATACACAATGCGGTGAAAACCAATTCAGAGTGAGGCTATTACTTGTTTATACCCACCTAGTTCCAAACTTGTGTATATAACGGCATGAAAGGTGTTAAAACAGAGAAGCATAGAGTATAGTGTTGTGGAATTGTGAGCAGGTTGTACTGGGGTGAGCCATTTACAGGGCCCTAAAAAGAGGAAGGGCTTAAAACTGACCTGTGATAGCAGAAAAATGGATCAGAAAGCACTTCTAAGAAGCTATGATACTAGATCTAAGTCTTAAACGGTAAGAAGTTTACTAGGTAAACAGAACTGGGATGGAAGGAGTAGGTATTTTAAGGTGCATAAATAAGTAGAGGCCTAGAAGCATGAGATAGCATGCCCTAATCTGGTATTTTGTGTAACTAAATATGGCCAAAATGAAGAGTGTGCCTGAAGGCATTGAAGGAGTTGAAAATGGAGAGTTCATCAAGGGTCAAACCATGCAGGGTGGAGTATATCAGGCTTAGAAGTGTGATCTTGGTGCTGAAGGTAATGGGGTGGCTTTGAAAGGTTTGAGCAAGGGAACATTGCTATCAGATGTGTGCTTTCAAAATATCTGACAGACAACATCCCCATCCCACTCCCAGCATCCCTCATTCCTTCTCCCCTGTTCTATTTTCCTCCATGACACTTATCACCACCTGGCATATTATTTGATTTGTTGGTTGTCAGTCTCCCTCTGCCAGAACATAAGCTCCATAAGGACAGATAGATAAGCACCTGTCTTGCATTAAACATTCATTAAATAAATGGCATATGGAGCAAACTTCATACAACTTCTCATCTTCAAACTCACCCATTTGTTTGATTGCCCTTTCTTCTGGAGGCAATTTATTTTGGTGGGGTAGCCAACATTCTATAAACATGAGAATTAAAATTTTAACCAAGGTTCTTTTGTTAACTCCTTTAAATTGGCATTAAGGAAAACCACTTTATCACCAATGATCCATTCTGACTTGTTTCTCAAAAAAAGAGGTATTCATCTAGCATTATCCAAAATAGATCTCAAAGGCCACATGCTTCTAATAAACAGGTAGAAATAGCACAACAGAATAGCTTTATTTGACATTTTATGTAATGTCAAAAAGGTAATACTTATGAAAGCTTATTATTTCCATGATTTTTTTCACTTTAATGCATTTAGGAAGAAATCCAATACAAGGATTACTGAATTAGTACACGTCACAACAAGAGAATTTTAACAGGGGTGCCTGGCAGACACAGTCAGTAGAGCATGTGACTCTTGATCTCAGGTCATGCGTTTGAGCCCCACAGTGGGTGTAGAGTTTACTTTAAAAAATAGATAGATAGAAAAATACATAAATAAATAAATAAATAAATAAATAAATAATAAATAAAAATTAAAAAGTAAATTGAATCCACTCCTAACACCTGTGTTTAGAAGTGGGCTTAATAAAAAAGAGTATTTTAATGGTCTATAATTTTAACTCCTTAGGTTTACATTAAGTTCCTTAAAACAAATAAATGTTTACATATTTAAATAATTAGTTAATAATTATATTTAATGAAGTTTTAACCTGGACAATTCAGGGGACCTAAGACCCACCATATTTTCCAGAATTAGGCATCCTTTCATTTATTTCATGATGTTTCCTTACCAGTTGGGAAACAATTCAATTGGGTTTAACTGTGCAGTATGCATCATGGGTCCCAGCTGCATTGGGACCTTTATTTACTTCCTGCCTTTGATCACCAGTCTTATCCCCTGACTCATTTTGAGTAGGAAAGTTCCATGCTTGATTCTGTCAACCCACATCCTGCCGTCCTAAAAGCACAGGATGCAATTTTCGCTTGCCATCTCCAGAGTATTTTATGTTGCTCGTGTCTCTCCCCCTTTGATGACTTCCAAGACCCTCTCTTTGGTTGTATTCTTTGAAAGAAGCCAGCTGGGCTCTCCCTGGCTTGCCCCATTCACTGACCCTGGTTTCTCCTCTGCCTGTACCTACTAGGTTTCATTTTACCAAGTCTAAATTTGGTAAACCACAGTGAGCGGCTCTCCATCGTCAATTCAAAGCAGTCGCCTACCAATTATTGCTGTCATTTGCTTGATATTTAGGGAAGTACTTGGGCTTTCTGTCCCTTGGGAAATTGTTTAGCTGGAATGTGATCTTCAGAGCTCAAAATTCAATCTATTGCTTGCTATGACTCAGAAACAATTACTATTTCCACGCAGACAAAACTCATCTTAAAATAACTGTTCTTTAAAAAAAATGGAGGAAAAGTTGTCATTTTTTTT
Source organism: Leptonychotes weddellii (assembly GCF_054177405.1). Lineage (NCBI taxonomy): Eukaryota > Metazoa > Chordata > Mammalia > Carnivora > Phocidae > Leptonychotes > Leptonychotes weddellii. Next base: position 102,146,161 of record NC_138376.1, on the reverse strand, counting down.
TTAAAGTTGTCATTTTTAAAAGTCAAACATTTAAACATTATTGCTGAAAGACTTTAAAACACATTATGTGTCTTACATGTTGGTTGAGATAACTAGGTGTTTAAATTCAATCCTGAAAATTAAAAATAATAAAATGGAAAGAAAAGATTAGGGGCAAATGCAACTCTAAAGAAAAAGAAAAAGTGCTTTGCATTTTTAAATGCTAGTAAATGATGGTGCTAATGTCATCTTTTGAAATGTCAGGAACTGTGAAAAGACTGTAATGTTTACTTGTAAGTTAACAAGTTAGCTGGTCACAGTCATAAATGTTCTTCGAAGACATGAGATTCCTGGGTCAGAGACAAATGACTTTACTACTCACGGCACAGCAGGCAACATGAACTTCATTCATGTTGGTTCCGCTTGTGCCTCAGGTCCCACGAGAATGATGCAAGTGGGTCTAAGTGGGTGCTGCATCCTAATGGGTATATATCACAGCTGGGGAATTCTGAGCTTGGGGAAATCCCAATCTTATAAGGAGTTGCAAAACATATCTGCCCAAACTTTTCAAGAGACAGCTATCATCTTTATCGTTTTAGTCAGGAAGCAGATCCGCCCTCTATTCCAGAAAGATCTCTTTCTTTCAAGTGTTATGCCATGTGCACAGAAAATACCCTTGAAAACATAAGATGGAATGAAAACTGTCACAGGACCTGTAGAAACACCATGGAGAATTGACCTGAACAATATCCATCCTTAATGTAGTCTTCAGAAATATAAAAATGTTACTGAAAGTTTATAAGGACTATCACTCAACTTCATGAGACATTATCGCTGCATTCAATAACAAACACAACCACCATTAAATCAGCATATATTTTGAACCTCAAAACTAGTAAACCATCATTATGAGCAATAAAAAGTTTAACATAGTAAGCACTGTTTTGTATGTGGCACAGTGTAAATTTGTCCCATAAAGCAGAATGTTCAAGTAGTCTATATGATCTTACATTAATGTAAAACTTTCTATGGATGGCTATAGAGTAAATAAATAATAATGACAATAGTGAAGACTTTTACAATTATGTAAATTTTTTTTTAAAGATTTTATTTATTTATTTGACAGAGAGAGAGACAGCTAGAGAGGGAACACGAGCAGGGGGAGTGGGAGAGGGAGAAGCAAGCTCCCGGCCGAGCAGGGAGCCCGATGTGGGGCTCGATCCCAGGACCCTGGGATCGTGACCTGACCCGAAGGCAGACACTTAACGACTGAGCCACCCAGGTGCCCCTACAATTATGTAAATTTCTAGGGGTGACTGTTTTCTATCTTTATAGCAGAAATTGAAAGAAAAAAAGTTAATACATTAAAAATATAAAATGGAATATATAATGACCTTTCCTTACCTTTCCTTTTTCTTATACCTCAAACAATTTCTACTTGTTCCTCATTCTTAGCTATTATCTTATTTCACTGGGAAAATGTTGTCAGTTACAAGAAAATCATCTCATTTCCAATCATCAAATCTGCCAACCTACCTCACCATATCCATACTCTTTGTTCCCTCCTATTAAACTGAATTAACTCTTCCTCTTTTCTTCTAAAACTATTTTTCACCCCAGATCTCATCCTCTTCCAGCTTCTTCAGAGAATTTTTTCCGGCAATTATCCCCTGCCTCCCTCTATCCTGCATCATCAATATTCTCCTTATTACTGCTTCATTCTTATCAGTGTCTGAATGTGCTTCAAAAAACTTTTAAGAGGGGTGCCTGGTCGGCTCATTCGGTAGGCCATGTGACTCTTGATCTCAAGGTTGTGAATTTGAGCCCCACATTGGGTGTGGCAGTTACTTAAAAATAAAATCTTAAAAAAAAAAAAAACTCTTAAGAAAAACCTTCCCTGACCTCATGTCTGCCTTCACTTGTCACTCTATTCCCTACTTCCTCAAAAGAGGTCTCTAAGTAATCCTTGTCTCTACTTCCTCACCTCCCCATCTCCTCAACCAAACATCCTTCCCTTCCCACCACCCCACTGAGACTGCTATTCTCTAGATCAACTTTTGCAGGTACCAAATAGACAAAATTTCAGCTCCTGCTTCTAGTATAGTATAGACACAATTCTACTCAAAAACACAATAATCAGCAGGGCAGCTGGGTGGCTCAGTCAGTTAAGCGTCTGCCTTTGGCTCCAGTCGTGGTCCCAGGGTCCTGGGATCAAGCCTCACATCAGGCTCCCTGCTCAGGGGAGTGCCTGCTTCTCCCTCTCCCTCTGCTGCTCCCCCTGCCTGTGCTCTCTCTCTGTCTCTGTTAAATAAATAAAATCTTAAAAAAAAAAAAATCACATGCACACAATAATCAGCTATCTAATTTACAAATTAGAAACAATATCTGTCTTCTCTACCTCACAGAGCTGTTGTAAATCAGATGACATAATGCAAGTGAATATACCTGTAAGCCACAGCGCATCACACACACATGTAAATATTGTGATTTTCTAGGCTACAATAAGAGACATGGATTTTTGGAGGTCTAATGTAGCCTCAGTGTACAATGTGGTAGATTGTCCACAGACATTTGTTGAATAAACAAATAAATGAATGAATGGAAATGTTTTGTTGGTGGAGACTCTGGCTGGAAGTAGGTGGAAGTACCTAACTAGAGTATCATCAAAGAAGAGAGTGGGGTCTAGAGAATTCAGCAGAAAAGTCATCCCTTCCTGAGCAATGTGCAAGAACCTCTCCCTAAAATTATCTACCACCTCGAATAACTATTAAGCTTTCATTCTGTTCAAGAACTTGTCTGAGCTTTCCAGGGATCCTCTTGTCTAAGTTTCTATTTAACTGAGGAGCTATCTCATACAGCCACACAGCAAAGAAAGATAAATATATACATAGAAGACATGCCTTTTGGGCGCCTGGGTGTCTCAATCGGTTAAGCATCTGCCTTCAGCTCTGGTCATAATCCCGGGGTCCTGGGATCAAGCCCCACATCAGGCTCCCTGCTCAGCAAGGAGTCTGCTTCTCCCTCTCCCGCTGCCCCTCTCCCACTCGTGCTCTCTCTAGCTTGCTCTCTCACTTAAGTAAATAAATAAAATCTTAAAAAAAAAAAAAAGACATGCCTTTCTGCTTAGCCAAGAGTCAAACATCAAGATTAATCAACACCGTCAACTAAAATAGAAAATGTGTCAAACTCAGTAAAAATATAATTTTGTCATCTGGTGAACCATTGGTTTAGGATACACTTAAAATAAGCTAATGAAGATGTTGAGACCCTGCATTAGGAAAACAACAGCTTACACTTTGCAAAGTTATACTTAAATTATGATGGTCTCCTCTCTATAAAATACTTAAATTTTGGTGATCCACATTATAATGTTCTCCCAGACATTAAAAGCTTTTCCCACACATAGTCTAATGAGGAGCTTGGAGGCTGGACTGGTCAGCATTAGATGAAAAAATAAATGTGCTGTTTTCAGATATTTCCTTCAAGGTTGGCAGACACCAATCTACCATGTAACAGTTTATGGGGAAGAGCAAGAATGCTTGATTTAAGCATAGTGTTGCCCCAGAATAAAGAGTGCTGCAAACCAAGGAAATTTAAAGTACATGCCTTACTGTCAAGTTTAACTTGCTTTACAAATCCAAACAGCCATCCAGCTTTTAAAAACCCATTTCTGCTTCGATAACTAACATTAACATTTAATCATAAAGATAAAATGAATATATTTGCGCACATGTATGCATGTTAATTATAATTTTTGCCAAAGAACTTGACTTTTCAATGTACTATAGGGAAATTGTTAGAGGAGCTAATAATAAAGACAGATAATTAACCAAGCAGTATCACTAAAGAGCTAAGACACATTCTACTCCTTTCTAGGCTAGAGATACACATCTCCAAACCTGAAATATAAGATGATATTGTTTTGTCAATATATTCTCTTTCTATGTATCTATATACTATCCTCCTAAACTATACTATACAAATCTTTGGCTGAGCCAGACTTGGAGCATCAAGAAGACTTGGATTCGAATCCTCAGTCTGCCACTTGCTAAGTAGCATGTTCCCTCACAGGAACATTTTGAAGTGGGCATCTGACATGGTTGGATACTCCTGTCATGTGATTACTGGCTCTGACCTTATCCTATTGGGGCACCATCAAATCGATGGCTTTGTTGGTATAATTATTTGATCATTAGGCTACAAGTTCAGTGTAGACAGGAAGCCTGTCTAGCTTGTGTAACTTTGTATCCTCAAGATCTACACAATACCTGGCTCTTCTAGTTACTTATTTATTGAATGAATTCATGGATGAATGAGTGGCATAGAACATTGCTTCTCTGCCTTTTCATTCTTTTCAAAGTTCACTTGAAATCATCTTTACATGAATTTTTTCCATGCTGACATTTCTATTGTATTTTATTGTTCCAAGTTACTTAGGGCGTATTATTGGATTATTGATTTGGAACCTTGGTCCTACCCATGTTAGTCTTCCAATTTGAGTAGGAAAATCAGGTTTCATAAACCTATTTCCTGTTTACTTTGAAAATAAGGAGCAGCGCACTTAAAACAATATGCACATACCCTTTGCTTTGCAAAAGCTTTTTATCTTGATGAAGTCCCAATAGTTCATTTTTGCCCTTGCTTCCCTTGCCTTTGGCGATGTTTCTAGGAAGAAGTTGCTGCGGCTGAGGTCGAAGAGGTTGCTGCCTGTGTTCTCCTTTAGGA
>NC_138376.1:102112527-102140957 GCF_054177405.1 Leptonychotes weddellii | reverse complement strand
AAAAAATAATGTCACCAGCAAGCCAGGAAAAGAAACTGGAAAAAAAAAGTATTTTGCTCCATGACATTTTCTCTTTTTTTAGAGATTTTATTTATTTTTGAGAGAAAGAGAGAGAGTGAGCACAAACACACACATGCTCCAATGAGTGGAGGGAGGGGCAGAGATGGAGGGAAAGGGACAAGCAGACTTCACACTGAGTGCGGAGCCTGATTCAGGGCTTGATCCCACAACCCTGAGATCATGACCTGAGCCGAAACGAAGAGTCAGATGCTTAACCAGTGGGGCCACCCAGGCGCCCCTCTGTGAAATTTTCAAAGTTTTTCTTTTTGAACTTAATGTTGATCTCCAATTTTGATGAAGGGTGTGAATAAGTAACACCTTGATCCACCCTGGAGGGAGACTACCAGTGTGATAATCATGGTGAGCAACTTTGCAATCTCTACTAAAAGCTTTACAAATGATTACCTTCTTTGCCCAGTTTTTTACTTCCTTGACTTATCCTATGAGAATAATCAGAGATGCACACAAAAATGTCTGTGTAGGGATGCTATGGATAGGGTATTAATTGAAAATAGAGTAAGATGTAATAACATAGGGAGTTGACTTAGTACCATAGAATACCAGGCAGTTATTCAAATTCATGTAAGAGAGGAATAATTATACTTGAAAATTATCAAAGAGAGGAAAGTAAATCACAAAGAAACATAAGTGAAAATTACCCCAATTATTTAAAATATAAAAATAGAAATGTATATATTTTAAATATTATATTTATATTTTATTCATGATATACATGTACATTTATAGATGAGAATAAAATATACTATAAGTTAGATTTTATGAGGTTATGCTGCAGTAACAAATAATCCATAAACTTAGTGACATAAAGGTTAAATTCTTGCTTTTGTTTCCTGTCAGCTGGAGTCAGCTGTAGCTCTGCTTCATGCATCCTCTTTGTTCTACTATTTAGTCTGAAGATACAGTCTTTCTTTGGTACTTGGTCCTTCACATGTCAGAGTAAGAAGAGTTAAGGGGAAACTATTGTGATGACAATTTTGACAATAGCCATTATTTAATTTTAGTGCTAATTTTTCTTTTCTTCTTCTTACTCCTATATGTTACCCTTGTTTTGTAATGAACACATATGTTACTTTTAAAAGCAGGGAGAAAATCACACACAAAGAGAAATCCATTATATCATACCACATGGTTCACCTCCCACTTCACTTCCTCCTGATTGAGTTGTATACTGTCATCTGTGGTCAAGTGCGTTCTGATGTACCATTGGCTACAAGTGTTGTTGATCTGGTTGGTCTGTCATTCTTTCTCACTGAGTTATGTGTAAGCTTCTTTTCAACACCTTCTAGCTCCATAAAATAGATCTATAAACAGTATCAATTACATTACTCAAGAGTGGATATCAGTATGGCATACAGCCCAGTGGTTCTCCGCTGGGGACAATTCTGCCCCCCAGAGGTCATTTGGCAAATGTCTGGAGACATTTTTGGCCATCACTGTTTGGGGGGGAAAGAGTATGCTTCTGATATCTAGTAGGTAGAGGCCAGGAATGCTGCTAGGGGAAACTCCCTCCCCCACCTTCCCTAAAATTACCTGGCTGAAAAGGTTAAAAAGTACCAAGACTGATAAACCAGGTGGCCCCATGATAGTGCAATTCATACTTTCAAAGGGGACTTAGGAATGATGCAAGCGATTTGACACCTAAATCTTACAAGCTCAGCCTCCAGACACGGATGGTGTAATCCCATCCATGTAACCTGTGATTGAAGACAGTGCTGTTAACCGGCTTTATTGACCAATCGGGATATACATTCATGCATCTTACCATCAGGACTTAGTTAAGTTAATATTTAAAATAATTTAGAAATAACGTCTGAGTGATGACTGTGAGCCTCAGTCCCGAGAGCAATTGCTCTGGGCTTTTGCACACTTAATTGTTGTCCACGTGAAGAGGAGTATTTGACTGACAGTTTGTCAGTCATGAGTAACTTCAGATCCTGTAACCATTACCATCACTTGCGTCCACATCTGTCACTTTGCCTTCATCTGGGAGATGAAGGGGAACAGGAGTGACAGCACCACATATTCAGAAGCATCTTGTAACATTTGTCTTACACATTCTATTGTCAAGGTTATTAACTGACCACCATTTTATTCTAAATATCAAATGTTACATGAACCTCTCAATTTAAGAAATCATTTTATAAAAGATTATTTTTAAATCATTAAAATGTGACCTGTGCTGTCTTGACTTCTTGCCATATCTTTCCCTATTCCTTATCTTAGAAATACCATCCCACCAAAACTCAGAGACCTCTTTTGCCACTTGCCCGATGCTGAAGTTCCACATCCTCACAAACAGTCCCTCCTTCACCCCCAGTATGTGGATTAGCATTGCCACCCATGTAACATGCCCCATCACATCACTGTATTTCAGCTGGTATCTTAGCGAAATTACGGACTTCTAAAAAAAGAGACTGCTTATAATCAATCTTTGTAACCCAGAGATTTACATAATGTCCAGTCATGGCAGGTGTCAATAAATGATTATGGGTTAATGAATTCCCTCAGTGACCAGGTTAATTATAGGGAAGGAAGAATGAATTAGAGCTGCTTTTTTTTTTTTTAAGATTTTTTATTTATTTATTTGACAGAGAGAGAGACAGCAAGAGAGGGAACACAAGCAGGGGGAGTAGGAGAGGGAGAAGCAGGCTTCCCGCGGAGCAGGGACCCTGATGTGATGCGGGGCTCGATCCCAGGACCCTGGGATCATGACCTGAGCGGAAGGCAGACGCTAAAGACTGAGCCACCCAGGTGCCCCTAGAGCTGCTTTTTATATTAAGAGGGGTATGACTAGTTTTTCAAAAGAGCACATATACTGACTCACAGGAATGAATATCTGGTGGTGAGATTTCACCAGGAAGACAGTAGAATAGGAAACATATTTTGAGGCAAGAGAGACTTTCTAGGTTCTCAATTCATTACTCAAAGGCAATGGCCTACACCAACATGACCAGGTCCTGCCCTGCTCTCAAGAAAGAAAGCTACATCTAGGGCACTGTCCTTCACTGTGTGAGTTCTTCAAATTGAAAAATATTTTTCCTAAAATCATAGCTGATGAAATTCTGACATGCATTGAATGATATGGCTAAAAAATTTTGACTACAGGGGCTCCTGGGTGGCTCAGTCGTTAAGCGTCTGCCTTCGGCTCAGGTCATGATCCCAGGGTCCTGGGATCGAACTCGGCATCGGGCTCCCTGCTCCCCTGGAAGCCTGCTTCTCCCTCTCCCACTCCCCCTGCTTGTGTTCCCTCTCTCGCTGTGTCTTTCTCTGTCAAATAAATAAATAAAATCTTTAAAAAATAAAAATAAAAAAAAATTTTTGACTACATATTAATACCAGTTTGATATAAGAAATTATTTTTGGTAGTTTTTAAAAGATTTTATTTATTTGAGAGACAGAGAGTTAGAGAGCACGAGCGGGGACAGGGGGCGGCCAGAGAAAGAGGGAAAAACAGACTTCCACCTGTGCAGGGAGCCTGATACAAGGCTTGATCCCAGGACCCTGAAATCATGACCTGAGCTGAAGGCAGACACTTAACTGACTGAGCCTCGCAGGAACCCCTATTTTTGGTATTTTTTAACATATACTTGTAGCTATAGAATTTAAATACCTAACACTATGGTGAAAACTCTTCTAAATTTTACAGTTTATTAAGTTATATTTTTTAAATATTATGATATATTCATTTTATTTTCAGTTCAATTTTGATTTAACTCTTTAAAAACACATACTCTGGCAATAATTGCTCTTTTTTCTCCCTGGTTGTCCTTAGATCTTAATGGCTACACTTTATATTTGGAATTCTTGGTGATACTCGATTTAGTATTTTATTATATACCTTCTGTTGATCACTAACACTTTCTTATAGATGTCACATCTCCCACTGAAATTTCCCTGAAAATGGAGTTAAGTTGAAGGCAGGTATTCTGAACTTACAAATGGGTTGTATTTTCCATGTCATACATGTTTTCAATATATATTTATTGATCATCTATCCTATGCCAGACTCTGGCAAATGTTGGAAATAAATACAGCCTACTCAATTGGAAGTTGATTTTTTTTTTTTAACTTAGAATGCATTTTTCCTGGGGCGCCTGGGTGGCTCAGATGGTTAAGCGTCTGCCTTCGGCTCAGGTCATGATCCCAGGGTCCTGGGATCGAGTCCCGCATCGGGCTCCCTGCTCCTTGGGAGCCTGCTTCTCCCTCTGCCTCTCTCTGTCTCTCATGAATAAATAAATAAAATCTTTAAAAAAAAAAAAAAAAAAAGAATGCATTTTTCCATAAAGGCAGTGCTTCGAAATGAGGTTATGTTCACAGATGACACCCCTAAATCAATTGTATATACCACATGGTTCTACTGCATTCATCCTTTGTTCTTAGTTCTGGATCCTAATTGCAAAGGTACTCTAACTTGCCAGTACTAACTTTATTCCCTTCAAGAAGAATAAAATTTAAATTGTGGCACAAAACAACCTTTTCCAGAAATGGCAGCAAAAAGTATTTCAATACTGCAATGAACAAAACAGGAACGGAGACTATGTCCAGCTCCTAAGGTGGATTTTGACTACTTGGGAGTCAACTAGCAGATGGTGTTCTCCTGACTACTCCCATAAGTTCAAAGGTGTAACCAGATTGAAAGGAAAGATCTCTTACCATGTTTGAAGGCAAGAATTTCTTTCCCTGTCTCCCACTGGGTGTGATCCAGAAAGGGAGAATCCTGACTACCCGTCTGTTCCTTCACATCCAGGAGAAGAAACAGCTGTGATGGTCCCAAGTTGACTGTAAGGGAAGCAAAAAACTCTGACCCTTGATGCTACTACCTCCAAGTTACTAAACTAAGCATACCTGAAGTCTTACTTCTGGGATTTCTAGGATGTGATATAATAATTTTCCTTTGTGTTAAGCCAGTTTATGTCAGGTTTTTAGTACTACAACTAAAACTATTCTAAACAATCTAATATCAAACATTTTGGAAGAGAGAACAATGTAATCTATTCCTTCTATTCTAGTCCTAGCAATAAGAGTCTGTCTGTAATTTCCTAGACCTATTTTTACTGAGATATATGGGGCAGATATCCTTTGCTTATAGAGGAACCATTTAGGGTTACTATTAGGGTCACTTTCTCCCCGAACCAGAAAAAAATTCTTCTTCAGATACCAAAGGAAGAAAATGGCATGAAGCCCAAAGACAAGCTATTTTTCTTTTTCCACTTGGAATGATGTTCAAATCTCAGCCAGTTTCTTTTCAACAGTTCACCACCACACCTAAAAATCTAAGCCCGCGCTACATTGGTAGCTGCCCTGAATTCCAAATTACTCTGAACACCCGTTCCTAATCATAGAGATCTTGATTGGAACTAAATTTGTTCTCTGAATAGAAATCACTCATGTTCCAAGAGCAGTTTCTCCTCTGGTCAAATTAGCTGTGTAAATATTACAAATAAAAATATATGTCAGGGCAAGTGGATTACAAAAAGGCATTTCCTTATAAATGATCCATATGACCCCAAATTAGAATGTGTCTTGAAAATAGGGAAAGCCTGGGAAAGATTAGTAAGACCAAAATAACTGGTACCCATAAACTGCCCCAGACTCGTACACCAAATTCTCGCCAGTGTGGAGCTAAAAAAAAAAAAAAAAGTGGGAAGAAACATGGAAAAGAGGGAAAGAGGGACACTTTACGTATAATACTTTTAAATCCTAAAATACAAGCTGGATTTTGAAAAACAAGGGGCAGATAGAATGGGAAGAATGCAAAGATTAAGGCTTTCTTTGGCTTTTTCCAAATTTCTGCTTGTAATGTGTTTCCATCCTATTGGAAATGATTTATTCATTCTTTCAGATTTTTTTTAAAACAAATCGTGTATTTAAATTTGTGTAGTACTTAGAAAGGAAATAAACAAAACACACCCAACATATTTTATTATTACATAAAGCCTAGGGAGATTCTTTAGTGCGGTGATCTCTTCTGAAGATAATCAGCCACATTATAAAAAGACTTAAAGGCATTAAAATACACATTTGTAACACCATGACATTCTGCTGCTTTCCTTGGGAAAATCCTATTTATCCTGTGCATGAGTCAGGACCAGGAGACAAACTGTGAAATCTCTGGACATCACATCTCAATATGGGCGAAAGGTCAGCGATGGAATATAGTTGTTCAAGTTCCCTTGTCTCCTTCTATTAGAGCATTCTCTTGGAGTTTGTTCATTTGATCTTAGTCTAAGGAGAAAAAGTAAACAAATCTTGATAAGTGTTCAGCCTGTTTCAAAACCAACTAACACTCTGCTTATCTAGTGCTGGACTCTCCGGCTATGATGATTACACTTTTATAACATTCAGGGAGTCCTCTGAGCCAAAGAAGGAATTATATATATTTTGTCAGAGAAAGTTTCCTATTGGAAAAGTACTAAACGTTTTCCTTCTGTCACTTATGTATTTTTAAAATTAAACTATTACCACGAACGGTGTTTGTTATGGGTGACAGGTAGTGATGAACCCTCAAGATGAACCCTCCTATTAGAAATTTAAATGTAGATACAAATTACACTTCAACACTTACCCAAAGAGTTTTTTAAAGCCACAACTATTCCCCTGGGTTTAACCGTTATGCGAATCCATGCTCTAGTCTTTAGATCATCACACAATGAATTATGCAAGTTCAAATTTAGATATTAATTATTGAAATAGCCACCTTATAAAACTAAATACTACTAAAAATTACTCTTTTTATGAAACTCTCTGAAAAAGAAGGGCCATGTGTGTGTGCTTGTGTTTGCTTTTCAAAAAAATAAAGTATCTGTTAGATAAATGTGAAGAAGGAAAGATGTTCCTTCTTGTCCATGTCACATAATGTTTTCATTTTTACTTTTATCCAAGTATTTTATGATATCATGTCTAAATTTCTTTGCCTTCATGTCAAATGTACTCCCACTCCCCCACTAATCCGATGGATTTCCCACTAATCCCAAACATTCCCCTTCACTCCAGACCAGTCTTTTAATTTATCCTTCCAGATGCCATGCTCAGTTCTGCTATTATTATTATTATGACTTTGTTCCTGCTTTAGAAAAGCTGAAAAGCTCCGCATCACCCCCCACCACTTCTTTTTTACATGTCCTGATCCTTTGCATTTTAACTGCCTCCTCCTTCATGAACAACTTTGTGGCCGTTGAGCCTTATTGATACCTCTCACATGTCTTCATTACAAAACCACACATAAAGTAGTCCCAGGCAACTCAGCGCTTAATTGCTCTGATTCACTAGTATTAATGTGCTCTCTCTAACCACATGGTAGACCTACTGAGGTAAACACTTGGTCCTCCTCAACAGAACAGTGCGAGCTACCCAAGCTTGCACATTGACTTTTCAAAATTATATTTTCTGTAAATCCTAGCTACAAAAAATTTGCCCCACAATATACTTTTGTGGAAAAAATAAATAGCAGAATAGTATGTAGGGTATAATTTAATTTGTGTGAAAAAATGGAGTATTTTTTAGATGTTTCTATAGGCTAGAAAGATGCACACCAAATTGTTGATAGTAATTACCTCTGAGGAATAAATAACTATGCAGGAGTTTGGCAGGATAGGGAGAACTGGTGGGTCTTATACGAGACTTTAATTTTCCCTTGAAAGAAACGTTGTGATGTTTGTTTTCATTTTTATATGATGAGCATTATTATTTTTATAATTTCAAAAAAATTTTTAGAAGGACGGAATTAATAGACACTGTGTGATTCACTTCAGTATTTATGAATACCCCATATTTCTAGAAGTGTTACTCAGCAATTGTAAAGCACAAGTGCAGACCTTGCTGCCCAGAGGCCTCCCAGATTGCCACAAGTTCAGTCACCACTAATCCATCTGCAGTGGAATGCTCACCAGATCACAGCAAACTGTTACCTCTTGGAAGAAAAAGTACCATATGAAAAGAAATGTATTGAAGATTCATAAAATTCAAATAACCTCTCTGTTTATTTGTTTGAATCATTACCTTGTAATGTAGGGGGAAAATATAAAATTGATCAGTGAGTGAGACTACCCTCATCAGGTCATTTTCTTTTTTTTTTTTTTTAAGATTTATTTATTTATTCGAGAAAGAGAGCGAGTGGGGGAGGGGCAGGGGCAGAGAATCTTTAAGCAGACTCCCCGCTGAGCGTGGAGCCCCAGGGTTCAATCTCCCAACTCATGAGATCAGACCTGAGCCAAACCAAGAGTCAGACTCTTAACCGACTGAGCCACCCAGGAGCCCCATCAGGTCATTTTCTATACTATGGCCTGGAGCAATTGCTTCTGAGACACTAGGCCTATGGACAGTCAGCCTGGGTGAGAAAAGGTTTGACTCAGTACCATCACCATAGAGTATTTTGATGGTTGCTCTGTGGCAGTGGTTCTCCAGCTTTTCAGAATCACCATCAGGAGAATCTGCATTTCTTCCAAGTCCAGGGATGATGGTGATGCTGAGGCTGCTGGTCCGAAACCACTTCCCGTGGGTCCCGAGCTAATTTTTGTCTTGTAATTCTCAAATAGCAATGAGTTTTTCCCAACTTAATGTCTACACATTTCGATTCAAATAAAAATTGATATATAGGAACATTTCAATACTTACGGTAAAATCTCCTGAGGCTTGTAGTTCCAGAGATTTATTTTCCTTCTTTACCTGATAAATGTCTCTGCCTTGCCACAGTCAGAATTTCTAAATTACCATTTACCTTGTCATCACCACTATTTCTTATTAATTAGCCAAAAGTCCTTGAAATTTTAGGAGTAGGTTAAAAAAGGAAAAAATAAAAAGCAAAAACTCCTAAAAACAAACCATCATCATCACCATCCTCATCTACTTGGAAGCACCAGTAACACTTGTGAATGGAAATGCTTAAATCCAGCAGTTTTCTCTGCAACATTTAAATACCCTGGCAGTTTTCATGATCAGCGATAGGACAATTTTATTGCAAATGAAGTGTAGCCCATGTGCTTGATGAACTAATTGGGCAGTAACATGAAAATTGTGTATTCTGGCTATGTTCTTAAGATTATATTTACTTGAATTTTGTTGAATTAGCTGTTATGAGATGCCTGGTGTCTGTAAGTTCGAAACATACCAGTTGCTCAGGAGGACAGCTTTGCCTGGCTGAGGCTTAACAGAAATGCCTCTTGTGGGACTCATAAAGAAGACATTGATAAACAACATATTTAAGAACATCCTTTCAATAAAAACTAAAATCGTTTCCTAGGCCTGCTTCTCCTAGCTTGCCCAGTGCTTCCTGGGGGCCGGATGCCAAAGGCAGATCAGCCAAAGCGATCCCACAAAGGGCCAGAACAATTTGATCGAAGTATGTAACTGTCTGGCAGACTGGCAAGTATTAGAAAAACTGGAGAAGTTGTTGGAATGCATATCCTTTTGGCACCGCACTCCAAATATTATTTCTTGAGAAGAAAAGCTATGATGAGAGTGGGCCAGTTGAAAAGGAGGAGGGCAGGAAGCGAAAACCATGGTGGGCAAGCATAAGGAGTGTGGCTGTCCTGATTATGGGAGTGGCTTCTGTCCTGATTGTGGGAGTGGCTTCTGTCCTGATTGTGGGAGTGGCTTCTGTTTGTCGCTGGAGGTGTGGCGGTGGGAGTGAGGGAAGAAATGATTTGTTCCTGGACTTGTCATCATTTTGCAAATGTGCAGACGCCCCTGGCCTTTCTGGAGTCACCCTTGGTCTTTTGGCACAGCTGTGTATCTTCTCCACTAGAGCCCTGTTCCATTTTGAGCCTGTTTGGTGGGACCCCAGATGATTAAACAGTTGTTTTCTGTTGAACTGCAAGCTAAGCCAAGTCCAGCTCCTCGGGGAAGAGTTTTTGCTGTATAAACCCAACAAAGCACAAGGTACCTAAAAAGGTATCTTGTGATGACCGTCCAGAGCACTTCCAAATCCTCTGTATCGACCTTGTGTTGACAGAGAGGCCGTGTTCCAAACACATTTGGATACGATCTTATATACTCAGAAACATGAAAAGGAAAGAAAGAAATGCTCTACTGCACCACTGTTTACACACATAAAAAACCATTCTTAAATGTTTTGTATATTGTGGAGTAGAGAGGTGGGAGAATGTCCAAGATGGACTGTGAGTCTTTGTAAATAGAATAAAAATGGATCCAGAAATGTCAGTAAAGGGGGCTCAAGAACAAGGTACTACCAAATGGAATGACCTTTGCCACTCTCTCAATGCCTTCCCTCTCATCTATATGGCACCAAAAGGAAAATGAAGTTTTCCATAAATAGGGACCTGCAGTTGTCAAGAATTCCAACCTAGTCTTTTAACTGGCACATAAACAGAGGAATCAAATGCCCAAACTGATTGCAGATGTCTTTCTTAAATATTCCTTTTCCTTGGAAACTGGAGAGTTTCTTTAGGGTCCAATTCTCTTTCCAATTTCTACTTTCTTAATAGCTATCCTTTCTTTCCAAGATAATAAACACATAGAAATCTCTTAATTTTTATTTGTGGAATTAAAAAAATCTAATTTGAAAGCAACAACTTTGGATTGGATTAACAATGTAGTCCAGAAAGAAAGAAAAGAAGGGAAGAAGGAGGAAGGAAGGAAGGAAGGAAGGAAGGAAGGAAGGAAGGAAGGAAGGAAGGAAGGAAGGGAGGGAGGAAGAAAAGGTAACTTACTGTTCTGGAAAGACCAAAGTGAGAATAGATTTTTGTCTTTTTAAATTATAGTCCTGTGAGTACCAATTTCATTTAAGATGAAATATACACACTTATTGTACACATCTATTTAGAGATGAAAAGTAGACACCAAGTTGAATTTTTAGAGGTGCCAGGGTGGCTCAATCAGTTAAGCTCTGACTCTTGATTTTGGCTAAGCGTGGAGCCTGCTTGAGATTCTCTCTCCCTCTCCCTCTGCTCCTCTCCCCTCTCTCTCACTCATTCTCTCTAAAGAAAATAAAAATATGTGTGTGTGTGTTTTTAAAGATTTTATTTATTTATTTGACAGAGAGAGACACAGCGAGAGAGGGAACACAGGCAGGGGGAGTGGGAGAGGGAGAAGCAGGCTTCCCCGTGAGCAGGGAGTCCGATGCGGGGCTCGATCCCAGGACCCTGGGATCATGACCTGAGCTGAAGGCAGACGCTTAATGACTGAGCCACACAGGTACCCCCAAAAATATGTTTTTAAATATCAGAAGACTCCAACCAAAGAAGTCAAACAAAAGTTAACTTTTGAGTAGATTTATCATGTCATCTCCACTATATATTGTGTGGTAAAAACATCAAGCAAAATAACAGAGTATTTAGTATTAAGTTATACTTTTTATGGAGCTTATTTCTCTTAAAGGTTTCAAGTAAGATCCTGTTAACTAGAAATTCTGTTTTAGCAGCATACATTTCTGGAAGTTAGGAAACTTAACCCATTCTTACTTGCACCTTACACAAACCTGGTACCAAACAGAAGCGTTAGTGCCAAACTGTCTGTTATTTATTCCTGGCTGTGCCATTCTCTCACTGCTGGGGAAGATGAGCTAAAAGCTTTGTGCCTCAGTTTTCTCCTCAATAAATGAAGATAATAACAGTGACTACCTCCTAGATCAGTCAGTGAGAGAATTAAATGTGTTAACTCATGGAAAGATAGCTGAACAATGCCTAGCACATGTTCAAAAAATTTTTAAAGTAGTACTTTATGAAATGTATGTTCCTCAGGCACTGCATCTATCTGTAATGCACTTTGTATGAATATTTATGTTTAACCCCACAATCCTCTGATTTGGACACAAATTTTTATTATCCCTAAGATTATAATACTTAAATCAGATGAAAAAATTATTTATGAAAAAAAATGAAAGAACAGGAGTCTGAGTTTGATGGTAGAAAATCTGCATTCCCCAGAGGCCCTGACCTTAGTTCTTGGGCCCTGGAGGTGAGAAAAATAAAGCTTTGATCCATAACATGGAAAGAGCCTTATACTTTGGTATAAACAGAGAAGGTAGACAAATGGACAGACTGTTCAATAATCTTGTTCACAATCACGAAATGCTCTTAAATTGGCCTCAAATGCCTTAAAATAGTGTCTGGTTGGACAGAAAAGAAATGCAAAAATAATGAGCCCAACTGAAAAGAGAAGGGAAAAGAAGGGGGAGTCCTCTGATCACTTTTGCTGCCTCGTTGTCAGACATCGATCCCAATATTATTGCTATCCTCCTGCCCTCCCCCTTTCAAAAGGGGAAAGGAAAAATTACCACAGGTGGAAAATTGCTTCTGGCACTAATCTTTCTAGCTCAGATCAAGAATATGGATATCGGTAATCTCTGAAATAGCCATCGTTACTCATTTCAGTACCACGATGAAAATTCAAGGGGAAAAAAAAAAAAAAAGGCTTTTTGGCCACTTTCAAAGAACCTCACAGAAGAAGTAAAATGAATGAGCATCTATGCATACTAAAATCCCAATTTCATCCAACTAGATTAAAAAGCAGAAGCAAATCCTCTTTTTCTTAGCGTATTTATTCCCTCGGGAGGTTGCTAGAAGGCAGACTCCTGAGTTATCAAACTCAGAATTTTCCTCAATTCCTTCTTTTTCTAGTTTGCTTCTTGCGGTTAACTCCATTACTAACTTCTAGCGATAAACACCTGGAGTCTATCAAAAACAAAGAGAGGCTTATTCAGTGGGTACAGCCCTGCCTGGTGAACACCCTGAGCAGAAACAAACTACATAATATAAGACTTGAGCAGGAATATGTTTTTTATGATGTGCCAGCATAAGGGGGATCAAAGGCTAAAGCCAAATAAATAGCAACTGGGCACCAGCAGAGGAAACATATTTAGACTTTAAAATAATCAAAAACAAACCCAAAGAACACTAACACCCTCTACATTCAGCAGTCATATTTTCCCTCTTTTTATACACAGCTTAAACCTGTCAAGAGTTTTTGAAGCTAATCACTGAAACTAAAGAAGAATCCTGCCTTTCACTGAGGTTGTGACAATAACCAAAAAGACTGGATGTAAGTAGATAGACCCTCCCCCAACCCGCACCCCAGCCTCTTCCTGCCAATCCCCCACTCTTTCTCTATTGGCCTCTTATTGAATTTACCTTGGCCGCATTCTGGAATTTGCCGGCTGACATTAACGCATTTATTGAGCTTGACTCCTCCTTATCTAAAACATCTCTAGCCAAACTGAAACAATCTGTCTGCCATCCACTGATTGGCAGGGCAAATTTTTCCAGGTGGTACCACTAGCTCCCCTCCAACGACTTGCCAACCTTACTTCAGTCTGGCAGAACGAGCAAAAGAAGACCAGGGCAACCATTGTTCGCTGCCATGTTTAGTACCTGCAATGTATTTACATCATAAACAACTTTGGAAAGTTTAGTGGGACTGAAAAAAAAGTTGAGGATGGGAGGCCCCAACGCCAAGAGGAGGAGGTAGATAGGAGAGCAGAGAATTGACAGGCTCAACCCTGAGGGCAAAAAGCTACATCTGTATTTGATTTGTCAGGGATTTACATTAGTGAAACTTTAACTCTGCAGATGATACATAAGATTACACTTACAGAACAAGCTTATGCAAATCTAGTTTAAACGCCATGGTATGTGGCCCAGACAGTGAATTTGGCAGATTTCATTGAGTCTGGTGGCTGGATCTAATAAATTCATTTACATGAAGGATTAGAACATCTGGAAAAGTAGCATGGCGGTTTATTGAAACATAAATAACATTAATTGAAAGGTTACAGGTATGCAAAACACTTTATGCAGGCGATGCAAAATTGTAGAAAGATGCTTCCCTACTCTACTAAGGCAAAAGAGAAAAATATCTTGCTAACATAAACAGAAAAGGTCATTTCCAGGATCTGATTTAAATGTCATTCTAGATACTACGAGTGAGAGAGGCAGCCCATTTCTTCATCCCACCTTTGTAGTGAACCCTCTTTTCCAAAGCTGCACCATGCCTCCCTCCTGATACACATCGCACGCTCTAATCAGCGGCAGCAAGGTAGTGACATAATTAAATTTATTTTCAGTTACAAATCCCCAAACTGTCATGCCATTTTGCAGACAAAAAAGCACAGTTGAGGTCTCCAGCTATTTCTTCAATGAGTTTATTTTTATTTTAGTGCTGTAATGTATACTCGCTGGTAATGTGGATTGCCGGTTAATGTCTCGTGGAGTTGGTTACCATAAGCATAATAACAAATTACCCAGAGGAAAATGAGCAAAGATTGATAGCATATGATTTAAAAGCTGAGAGGAAAGCTCAGGTGGTTTACAATCATTTGAGTACCTCAAGATTAATTTATAACTGGGTAACCCATTCAAACTCCCCTTCATCATTTATCCTCCAATAAAGAGATGACTTAAGCTGCTCGATCACCCCAAATGCCTCCTGCCCACAGCAATGGCAAGCCATTCCTTTTGAAAAGGATCGTTTACATTATAAGTCATTATCAAAATGCTGACTTTGAGAAGTCATGTAAATCAGGAAGCAGGAAATCTGGTATTCTCTCAGGTATGGAGACTGCGTGGAGCCCACTTCAGAAACTCAATGTGGTTTTGACATCAAGTAATCGAGTAAAGAGTTGTTTGACCAAAATTGAAAGAGGACCCCTGGCAATTATTTTATGAAAAACAAGACTTAATGGAATGATTGATATGCTTTGAAGAATAACAAGATAAAACAGAAAAGACAAATATCCTAGATGATCTTCCTCCTCATAATAATAAGAAAGTAGACAACATCATTTTCTTTCCTTTTAAAAGCAGATAATAAAATCAGAAAATAGAAGAAATCTTTACCGACCTTACACATTTCCACCCTTGCCATCATAAATATAATTCACAGACTGCATGAAATTGTAATATTGCTCTCGATAAGGTTCCTGTCAGAAATTAAACAAAACCAGTAACTGAAATTGGTCAAGTCAATCTATTGCCACAGTAAGTTCTTTTTCTATGTAGATGTTAAAAAAAAAAAAAAAGACATTTAAAAAGCAAAGATTCTTCTTTAATCGCTAAATATAATAGACACACTGCAAAAAGAATTAAATCATGCTTATGAATTACCATGGCTCTCCAAAAAAATAGAATTGGATACTTCCCAATTTTCACACAGAAATGTCATTTCACTGCACAGTGATAGAATGTGAAATATTCATCAGGGAGTATATTTTAGGTTGTCCTTATCGAGGTAGGGGCTGCTGGAATAGCAAGAAACACATCTTTATGTATACTGATATTGACTAGCCTGCAAAATTAGGGGGAAATGTATTGCCTGTAAATGGATCCAATGCTGAAAAGACAAGTCGTGGTCTCCTGACAAAAAGAAGTGTAATCTTCATAATACTAACCAGGCTTCGGTGGTCATAGTAACTTACCTTGTATTGAGAATGACCAGTAAATAGATTACCCATTTAATTAAATCCTCAATATTATTCAGAAAGGTAGTTTCTTTGGATACTTTTAGAAAAGCTAAAATTAAATCTCAGCCACCAAACATCACTTGAAGCTCGTCAGTGGTTTTGTATATTTTTGACTCTTGAGAAGGCATGGTTCCACAGGAAGTGCTCACTGAGTTCCTTTAAATCACTGGATGAAGTTCAGAGAAGAGTTCCTCAGCCACAGGGGGTTTCAAGAGGAAAAGCCACAGGTGATGAGAGGTAATACACAGAGCTCACAGAGCTCAAATTCAAGCTTGTATCCTATGAGTAGTCAACTATAATATTTGTGAGTTTGACTTTAGTAAATAAGACTATCTTCTTATCTATGTGCTTGGGACACGATCTAGATTTTAGAAAAGATGCCAAGCACCCCCCCCTCCCATGCTGAAAAACAGTGCCGCCTATTTGTAAGACACTGTGATTGAACAAGAACAACATTTGGACACCAAAAGGGTGGAGTGAATGGTAGACTCAGTGCACAGACAGGAATCTGGCTGATGATTTGACCAACTACTAGTTTGGAGACCTTGGGCAAGTTACTCCATGCGTCTTACTTTCCTCAGCTATAAAGTGAGGATAATAATAATACCTCCCTGATGGCACTGCAGTAAATATTGAATGATTTACTATATACGCAATACCCTTAGGATCGTGTGTGGCACATATTCAAGTCTTGGCCACTGCTGCTTTCGCTGCAGTAACCAAAGTGGCCGGCACAGCGGCTGCCACCTACAGATCCCTTCTACTACCATTTCTAGGAGGAGCTGAAACAGAGCCATAGGTTGCAGAGAATAATTCACCAATGTAAACTCACTCAGTCACAAAACAAATAATAACCAGAGGCCTATGGGTAGCACACCAATACGGAAAAGGAAAAGAAGCATTTCTTACTGAGCAATTTTGAGGTGATTAAGAGTAACTGATTGATGATGTACAACAGAGTGAGAAAAGCCTTGGACTAAAGATCGGTCACAAGAGCTAAGAGAACAAAAAGAGAGAAAAAAGTGAGGTAAAAAAAGTTTTTCAAGAGGAAGAGGTAAGAATGGGGAAAGAAACATTAAATCTGGGATCAAAAGGAGAGCATATAACCATTAGGGGAAAAAGTGACTTCCCCAAAGCGGTCTGAAATAGAGTTGCTGTGGTGCTTGTGGTTGTGAGAAATACTGATGTACTGTCAAATTTACCGAACTATACAGAATCCATTTAAAGTGTGGTTGTAAGTCCAGGGAGATATATAAAGTACACAAGTATCATCTTAAATAGGATGAAACAGGAGCTAAGTTCAAGATATTTTGGAAGGAAAGGAATGTTAACAGATATCTATTTCCATGATGTCCGTGGTGACTTCCCTATATGTTCAAAAACCTCATCTTGACCTCGTCTGAGCTTCAGACCCATCTCAACACCCAGATGTACTTCAGACTCCTCAGATATCACTAGACCAAAGATGAACTCATCTCTTCCACCGCCCCCTCCTCCAAAAAGCTCCCCCTGGTTTGTCAGCAAATGACATCACCACATTACCAGGTGCCCAAATTTAATGCCTCCCTTCATCTGTGTCATTTGTCTCCTTAGCCAATAAAACGGTAGATCCTGTTGACTCTGCTTCATCCATTTCTCTTAAATCTATCCAGCCCATCCCCTCCTGGCCACTGCCTTGTCTAAGACCTGGGATCGTTTCATCCCCCTGCTTAAAGTCTATCACTGGCTCTCCTTCACCTGTAAGTGAAAGTTCAAAGTTCCCAAGACAAACATGGGGGTACTTACAAGGCCAATGTTTTGCTAGTCTGTGAGGTACAATGCTTTGGCTCTCTGGGATTTTTTTCTTCTCGATTTTAGCTCAGAAAAAAAAAAAAACAAGAGAGAGTGCCTCACCAATCATATTGTTCCCCATTGAATCAGTTCATTAAACTTCTCTCTACCATACAACATACCATGAATTTTTCACAACTCTGGACATTTGAACATGTTATTTCCTCTCTCCAGTTAACAGGCTCCCACTCATTCATCAAGATTCAGCTCAAATGTCACCTGCTCAATGCAACTTTTCCCAACTTCTCAAGGCAAAGTTTATTCCTCTCCACTCTGTTCCCATAGCATTTTTGTACTTCTCTCATGAAATATATATTTTATTTAAAATCTCAAAATCCAGGATCTCAAGGGCTAAGCACAATTCACAAGAGGTACTTAATAAATGTCTAGTGAACAACTGTATCTAGAGGTGTCTAAAATGACAATTCCATCAGAAGCAGGTAACAAAGCAAATGGGTATCAATTAAAATAATTTCTTAAAGACAGATGGATGGAAATCATTTAAGGAGAAAAGAATTCCCAGGAGATATGGTTAGCAGCAAAACACAGTTAAAAATGAGCTGGAAAAGTCTCAGAATAAAAATAATTTATATTTCTAATCATTATTTATTTGTGGTTCTAACCTGGAGAACATGTTAGCTGGCCAAATATATTCAGACTAGGGGAAATCTAAATTTTTCATTGTCTGGTACAAGCAGAGCAGGACACCAAGTATGCCTTTCCCCAATCATTCTTTTAGCCCTCAATCTTGTCCACAAAATGTGTCCATTGTCAACATTTCCATACTCTCCTCCTCCCTACTTCCAAATCTCAGTTCCAGATCGGGTTTTCATATAAGAAAACCATACTGGACTCATTAGCCATTTTGCTATATCTCCATTGTGTGGTTTAACAAGTTCTTCTGTCCCTTGTATTAGGGTGGTTTGTATCCAGAAGCTCAGTATACTCTGATTAGATTTTTTTAATTTCTTGATTTCCTAAAAACTGATGCTTTGATGGTTTTCTCAACACTTACATTTGGGGCATGAAATGTACATTACGTGTTTGGTCCACTCGTGTTACTGAGAGAGCAATGACCCAGCTCAGACTTGGTTATAGTTCCAGTTACTGACAGAACAACCCCTGGGGTCTTGTGATAGAAATACCGGCTCATGAGACACACATCAGATCTTCTCCCAAATAACTCTGACTTCTGCTCTGCCTTCCACAAAACAAATAACATGAATTGTTCATTTTGCCAACAATAAACAAATATGAATAACGTAAAACAACTGTCTCCAAGAAGATCATACTGTAGTGGGACACAGAAATGAACATAAAACTTACGGAATAATATGGCAACTACAGCTGCAGAGATAAACAGTGTTATGGAGATACCTGCCTGAGGTTACTTCTTCTTTGACAGTGAGTGAAGCTTGCTTTCTTCTTTCTTTCTTTCTTTCTTTCTTTCTTTCTTTCTTTTTTAATTTTATTTATTTATTTATTAGAGAGTGAGCGAGAGAGAAACAGCATGAGAGCAGAGAGGGTCAGTGGGAGAAGCAGGCTCTCCGCTGAGCTGGAGCCCTATGTGGGACTCGATCCCAGGACTCCAGGATCATGACCTGAGCCGAAGGCAGTCGCTTAACTGACTGAGCCACCCAGGCACCCAAGTGAAGCTTTCTCTAAGTCATGTGCAGAGGGGCATATGGGGGGCGGGGGCGGGGCGGGGCACTGTGCACACAGACTCTGATTCAAGCTACTCCAAATCACCCAACCTCTGTCTGCTTCAGTTTCTTTATAAAACAGAAATAATAAGATACTAGCAATAGATTACTGTAGGGATTAGCAAAATTAATGCATGTCAAACACTTAAATCAGTGCCTAGGATACACTAGATATTTGCTTTTATGGATGTTACCATGAAAGCATATGGATCTAATAAAATATTTTAAATCTCTGTGAAGATGATACAAAATTAGATCTGTACCAAAGAGTTCTGCTAGTTGAAAAAGGCTGTCTTGGCTGCAAAAAACATGAGAACACTGTAGATTTTTCTAGACTATAACATAATATATAGACACAGGACCAGAGTAAGAAGTTTACTATTCAGAATTATTTTAGAAACTTGCCCCCACTGCAACCAAACTGTGTTCACACTGGGCCATTAGAAATGCCTCAGGGTCAAGAATTTCAGAAAAGTCGGACTCATGTGGCTGTGGAGGGGTGGTTCATCTAGATCATTACCCTGGAAGAGATTAATTTTTCAGATTAGTTATGTCCTGTTACTCAAGGACCTCCTTGAGGTCAGGTATCAAAGACAGGTGTGAAAAAGGTGTACTGAAAATGACCTTCACTGTGTGGTTTACGATAGGCTCTTGCTTCCCTCCTCACCATCTCCTCCACAAGTGCCCCATGTGTGGCTAATATCCCTTTGTACAGCTAATAACTTTTTCCTTAGCAAAAGCTGTACTCAGGAAAGCATCTGAAAGGATGCTACTACTTATACCTTAGTTTCTAAACCTTTTTTAAAAATTTTAGAGCGCAAAGTTTTACTCCTCTAAAGAAGTTCCAAGTATTTTGAAAGGAGTCGGGCTTGTTTTTACCAGGAAATCTTTCTTATGCCCTTGAGCCATCAAGGCTGTGTTACCTGGGTTACGTTGGACACAGGACATGTTACTTGGGTATTTAAATACTGAAGAAAAATCTCCAAACTTAAAAACAAACAAACTGAAGACAGCCCTGTCTGCAGTGGGAGATCTACCTCAGTACAAAGGCTTGCTACTTGCTCTCCCAACTCCCTGTTGCTTTGGGTTTAGAGAGATCAAGGGGGAAAAAAAAAAAAAAAAAGGAGGACGCCTGGGTGGCTCAGTCGGTTAAGCCTCTGATTCTTTATTTTGGCTTCAGTCATGATCTCAGAGTCCTGGGATGGAACCCCGTGTCAGGCTCCCTACTCAGCAGGGAGTCTGTTTGTGATTCTCTCTTGCCCTCTCCCTCTGCCCCTCTCCCCCCACCTCTAATAAATAAATAAATCTTAAAAAAAGAAAAGAAGAAGAAATTAATCTAGCTTAGTCTAGTCCCCCTGACTGGGGGGGAGGGGTGGTTAGGGAACAGGGAATTGAGAGCAAGGAAGTAAGCCATGCCTGGACAGAAATTTTCCTAATCGGTTTTTTAGATCATAAAATCTACTAAAGGGAAAGAGATGTTGCTATGTCAGCCTTGAACTTTTTAACCTGGGTTAAACACTAACTTTTAAACACAGTTTTTAAATATTCTATTAAAATTCCCATAGCCAGTCATTTTCATTGCCTCTCCTATATATGGGGAAAAACTATTACACCAATTATGACACCTGACAATTCCTGAAATTATTTTAATGACATCAGCCAGTCAAATGTTAGTAGTTATCCACATGGAACTCTGCTTAACACTTTCTTTCCTTGCCACAAGAAAGTCACAATGTCTAACCCCTGACTGTGTATTTTGTTTTAACTCTTTTTAAAATAGGCAGGGCTTCTTCTTCAGTTCCCTGGAAACAAATAATGTAGCCGGAGAAGAAATGTAAGTGGTGGGTTTTTATTCTTTTATTGGACTTTGTATATGTATTCATGTTAGGTAAAATATAAAAAAATAAAATAAATATTACATTACAAAATAGAAGAAAAGGTAATGAATTAGTATTTGATACATTAAAGGTATATTTATACATTACCATATCCTTTGAAGAAGAGAAGAAAGCTTATACCTGCATATTGGTCTATCAGTAGTGAATAAGAAACATTACATTTTCTGTTTTAGAGGTTTAACTTCTGCAAATTTGTAATGACTTGGTCAGAATTGACCTTTGCCTACTGATAGGCATTATAGTCAGATTTTTAAAAATCTACCTTTGCTTGTAGCTGATTAAAGGACATTTTTATGATTTTAACTGAAAAGTTTCTTTCACATGAGGAAGCAGATGCACAAATAGGACAATTCTTAAACATAAGGATAAGCGTGTAAAAAGAATCCGAAAAATACCACTTGACCATAAATTCCAAAAGTTGCACTTCTGTTTTTGTTTCCTTTGAATCACATCTAGGGGTTTTCAAATGTCTCCACAAGTGGAAAAGTATTAAATATAAATAAGAATTCTAAGTGAATACACAGTACAACAAAATTGCAGCAACTCAAGTTCTGCTTTTTTGTCTTAGCAATCACCATCCTGTCATCCTTTATTTCAAATCCAGTGCTTAGAAAACAAGAATACATCGTATCAGGAGCTCAGAATGCAAACTGCCTGCAAAGGGGGCTAGAAGGACTTGGAACCCTTAAGAATTTGCTCTAAAAATGCATCTGTGTAGTTGAATCTCTGTGTGTTGAGGTCAGACTATCAAACTGGGAGTTTTCTGAATGAGCTCTTACATAAAAAATGATGTTTATTAAAGGATAAACTCAAAAATATTCTAATGTGAAGCTTATACACACCCACATATGGGCTCATATGTAATTAAAATTGAACATAACCATATAAATTGTTTAAACTGAGACAAAGTGGGGGTTTTTTTTGAAAAATAGTTTATAACTAACTTTATTCAGAATTGGCAGCACATGGTGACAAAGCAGATTGAAAAGTTGGTTGTATAATTGTTTTTAAATTCTCTAAGGGCAGCACATCCCCTTACTGACTCCCTCAAGACAGACTGCTCCAGTCACCCTGACTTTGAAATGCCCCTGAGGAAAGGATAAGAAGTAGATATTAATTTAGATTCTTTTCTTACAGTTGCTGTATGAAAGAATAATTATTTAAAACTCTCAAATGTTCAATAATACTACTATTGTCTATTTTTTCATACTTGTGCTCATTGGACTTAATGCTAATTAAGTCCAATGGTATTAGAGCAAACAATATCTGGGCAAAATTCTGACACTTCTTGGAAATAACTGAATGTTATCACATTACATTTAGAAAGAGTCTAAAAGAACTGGGAAGTGCTGACAAACAGAAAGCACTCAATGAGTATGTTCCAGTGAATGAATGGATTTGGCAAACACACTGCCACCAACAGCAATGGAAAAAGTGATGCATCTCACGCGGGGGAAGTTTCGTCTTTAAACCCATCCTAATTCCTGTCTCTCGTTTCCTTTTTTCCAGTGAGCACAGGTAACCTTTTTCCTGGCCTGCATTCCATGCAAAAGTTCAGATCAAAAATAGATCTATTAAATGATGAATCAGTATGTATTACAACTTAATTTTCAAGAACTGTTACATCACACCATATCGTCTCAGTCAAGACATATATGTTTCCAAAGTTGGAAAGGACATCGTACCCAAATGCCTCAGAGTGAGCTCAGTTCTTCCAAGAGCTTTATGAAAGCGAGCACTCTGGGGCACCTGGGTGGCTCAGTCGTTAAGTGTCTGCCTTCGGCTCAGGTCATGATCCCAGGGTCCTGGGATCGAGCCCCGCATCGGGCTCCCTGCTGGGCAGGAAGCCTGCTTCTCCCTCTGCCACTCCCCCTGCTTGTGTTCCTGCTCTCGCTGTGTCTTTCTCTGTCAAATAAATAAATAAAATCTTTAAAAAAAAAAAGGAAAGCAGGCATTCTTATCACTCACTGGTTTTGCAGATAATTACTCGGAGTCTCTGGGATATTACCTAGCTTAAGGTCAATAGCATGTAGGTGGCAGAGTTAGGCTTGAACCTCTGGTCTTCAGATTCTAGATGAAAGAAGGAAGTCTGTCTACAAAAACTAAATCTGGATAATTTCAGACTAGCAAATTCTTTACTTTTTAGAAAATCAATTTGAGGGCACCTCGGTGGCTCAGTTAAGCATCTGTCTTTGGCTCAGGTTGTGGTCCCGGGGTCCTGGGCTTGAGTCCTGCATGGGGTTCCCTGCTCAGTGGGGAGTCTGCTTCTCCCTCTCCCTCTCACCCCTACTCGTGCTTGCTCTGTCTAGTGCTCCCCCTCTCTCTCTCAAATAAATAAATAAAATCTTTTTAAAAAAATCAATTTGATTCTTAAAGATGAAAAACAAAGAAATATGTAAACTAAAAAAAAGAAGAAGAAAAAGAAAAACCCTGAAGAACTCATTCTGCTGTAAAGGACAGCTATGATTTGGAAGACAGAGCAGAGATAAGAACAGGTATTCCTAACTTTGGACTATCTGAAATAGCCCCTTCAGAGGATATTTAACATGGTGTTGGCTGAGCTTATCTGAATTGATAGATATATTTTAATTGCCTTATGAGAGTTAAACATTTTTGTGGGAAACACTGAAGGTAGTGGCTGATCTTACTAGATCAAACTGGTGGTAAGTAAAGAGTTAAGAGAAATCCAGTTAGTTTATCTGCCCTTCCTAGTCTCTTGGGGAATTGAATAAGAAACGAAAACACTTTTTGTAAGTCTAGGTTTAACTTAGAACTGTTACCTTCTCAAACAAATTAATAGCTGCAGTACTTGTCATATCATTTTATACTGAAAAAAATTTTAGTTTTTTTGTAAGAATCTTAGTTATGTCAAGGATGAGGTTTGCTAAAATCAGTACAACTAAATACTACATTTTAGCTAAGTACTAATTTTAATTATTCTTTCTGATAAAATAAATTATCTTTATAGAAAAAGCCATATTCACTAAATAACTTTTTTCCATCTTAAATTTAAATTTTAACTCTTCTTTGATGTATTTGTGATTACAAAGGAGTATGTCAATCCCTGCAATTTAAGTTTCCATCTTTGAGTCCTTTCTTCTGTTTAGCAATGAAGGGTCTATAAAACAATAGCGTATATATTATTGATAAAGAACATTGTAAGCCATTTTGTTTCTTTAGATCTCAGTACTTCATTTCAGTTCCATCTATTACTCGCTGACTGAAGGGTTTCTATTGCTCGGCATTGGCTGATGCAGTATTAGCTTTCTCTTTTTTAGAGTTTAAAATCTGGGGAGAAAGACTTCATTTAAAAAAGCAATTCAAGAAAATCCCACAGCTTAACCTATACGTAGAGAAAATTATATGTAGAGTTTACACATAGGCTGGGAAATACTTTATAAAGAGGAGGTAGAGATTGAAATCTGTGTTCAAAGAAGGGTTGGTGTGGAATGATAGAGTGGTAATAAGAAGATAGAGGGCATTCTACGTGGAGAGAGGCAGATGATGTGTGAACAAAGTGAGGATGTGGGTTCAAGGGAATTCTGGGGGTAGTTAAAAACAGAGTACTTTGCTTAAGTAGGAAAGATAATGTAGACAAGCAAAACAAGCCGGATTTTGGACATTTTGAACACCAGACTCAGAAGTTTGAGTCTGATATGAAAGGAGTCACAGATCCTTAAAGAAATACAGGTTGTAGGAAATCAGGCTAAGAAAAAGGAGGGAAGTACATTTGAATGTTACATATATTAGTGACAGAAAGGATATTAAGAACTGAAGGGAGAAAATAAAAATGACTAAATTTTCAAACCTTAATAACCATGAAAATGGTGAAAATCCAAATAAAAGAAATCCTAGTCCTAAACATTCTAAAGACATTATATAAAGAGTGGACTTATTGATAAGAATTTGATCATTAAACATGGAACTTGCCTTGGACTGCTGGAATTAAATTTTAATAGTTTCATTTTTTTTCATTGTTAAATGCTCAAATAAATGCAGAAGATGCCTTTGAAATTACAATGAGCTCTAGTAATCTAGAGAATATTGATTAGGCATAAATTATTCTTATTTAAACAATAAACAGAGGCAGAATGCCACGAATATGAAAAAATAGTGATGCTTCACTAAATCAAAGCTGGATGAGACTGAACTTATCAGAGAGCATCAAATATTGTGCCAAAACTTTCAGTGAACTTACAGAATGTAACTATTTTGGGGTGAAACACTGAAGCAAATGGTCGATCTTATCCTCATAATCATTAAACTGGCAATAAGTGAAAAGTTAAGTAAGTGCCAATAAGTGGACAATAATTCATAAAACTGAACACAGGATGTTATCATTTATGATCATTTTGGATCTACCATATTGTATCTGAGTGCAATCTAAATCCATGTTTATGAAAATAAACATTTTAATCAGGATTTTACCTTTAATGATCAATTTCTATAGACAATGATTTTCTGCAAAATTTATTGTCGGTTTAATCCCTTTCTAGTTTTCAAGTGGTACAGTTAACCATTTCCATTTTTTGTTGTTTTTTTTCAAGTTTACTTTACTTATTTTCGATATCATTTTATTTTTTTTAATTTTTTAAATCTTATTATGTTATGTTAGTCACCATACATCATTAGTTTTTGATGCGGTGATCCACGATCCATTGTTTTCATATAACACCCAGTGCTCCATGCAGTACATGCCCTCCTTAATACCCATCACCGAGCTAACCCTTCCCCCTCCCCCCTCCCCTCTCAATATCATTTTATAATATAAATCACCAATGAAGATTTAGCTACTTTATAGGATCCATAACCATACCAATTTTTACCTAAGCTGTTGTGGGTTTTTTGTTTTCTGATAGTGTGTGTGGCTGTTACTTGTTCAAGAACAGTGTCCTTTGATCCCATTGTGTACATCTAAATTTCAGTTAGAAAAAGAATTGTGTGCAGATTTGATATTCATTCATCTTATTTTTTGTCAGTTACTTACCAAGACTACATTTTCTCTGAGTTAAAATGGCAGAGTAAAACCATCCTAAAATGTTGAGATCAAACTTTCTGCTTCACATAATGAGACATCCAGAGAAGGGCCACCAGCAGTGGGAAACATGTTGGGAGTTATCTTGGACACGTCTAGTGTAACAGCTTGCTTTCACTGAAGTAACAATGAGTCAGAATTTCTTCAGCAGCAAAAATCACCTCATTGGTCTGATTTTTAATTTTCAAATATTTTCTCATTGTTTAAGAGCACCCAAATACTAGGAGAGCAATAAACTCTCTTACAAAACTTGGTTCATGCTATAATTTCTATCAGAAACTTCATCTTAATCATCTGTGATTGTGTTACATGCTTTCCATAAAGACTCATTTTCCCTGCCTAAATGCATGGTGACTTCTGGGACAACTCTGCACTAATTATTGTGTGAGCTCTGAATTCCATAGGACTAGAAAAAGTGCAAAGGAAATTCATAGATTTCATCACTTAAGGATCAACTGGGCATGGTTCATACTACAGTAAAATGTTTTGGAAATCTCTTTGCCCTACTTTCTAAGCACCTCCTAGCAAGCATAATGCTATCTATGACTTTCACCATCTCAATTATTCACTTGTCACTGGCAAAACTTCTTGAATGTATTTCTTGTCTTTGAGACATAACAAAAGAATATAATGTTTCCCTAGTATAAAGAAATTGGTAGCATGATGGATGAAACCTCGGGAACATTACACTAGCTGGTTGTTTAAGCTTTAATAAAAAACACACTTGGGTCTTCCTTGCTAGATTTGAAACTTACCATGAATTGGCCTGCAAGGAAATACCATTTTTGGCACATTTGGATTTTTACCTGTATCACTTACTCAGAAAATTGGATATTTTCTAATGCTCGCTGTTGTAGAGTTTTTGAAAATCCTAGAATAAAAAAACAACTTGAGGGGCACCTGGCTGGCTCAGTCAGTGGAACACACGACTCTTGATCTCGGTTGTGAGTTGGAACCCTACATTGGTAGTGGAGATTACTTAAAAATAAAATCTTTATAAAAAATAACTTGTTTCTGAGGCTTTATCTAGTACTTTTAAAAGTCTAATCCATATTAAAATCATTTCTCATCTGTCTTTTTAAAAAGTTGTTGGTTATGGCATCAGATGCTATTTTTCTCCTGTTATTTCACACATAGAGTAAGTGTTATATTTTAATCCAGCTGAAACAGTCCCTCTGTAACTCAATTTGGAATAAGTTCTTGAACTGGTCAAAGGTTGGGAGTTGAGGCAACCAAAATGAAATCTATTAAATTAAAAGAAGTATTAAGTCCAAATATAAGCAACTAAAAGACTTTTTTTTTTAATAAAATCAACCTGATGAAAAAAAATCCTTTAAAAAGTATTTTTTTAATTAAAAAAAAAAGTCCTTTTACTTCTATTCTCCAAATCAAGCCTTTTGACCTGTGATGCAATTCTTGGTAGCTCATTGACATGACTTGTGATTTAGCCAATATTTGAGGTTTTATTATGGGAACCCTGAAGTGATATATAAAATATGATTCCAGAGGGCAGGGGGAATGATCATTTAGATCCTAAATCATGGGTGAGAACCAAATTTGGACACTCCAAGAATTCATTGCTTTCCAGGTTTACTCCCAAGAAACATTTGAACAATGATGCTTGTTTGGCAACCATTTACATTAATTAAGCCTTATTTGAGTTTTACTTGTCCCACCTATCATTTTAGTTAATGCCTCTCATACAGAGATCAGAAGCAATTTCAATAAATAAAAGATCAAAACAAAAATATTCATGTAAAATTATCTACATTGGGTTCAAAATTATTAAAGATAATTAGATGATCATTTATTTTATCTATATGAATATACTTGTTCCTTAAAAATACTTTATTTTAACGTGTAAAGATAAAAAATACATTCATCTCATTAGATGATAATGAACGTATTGTTCACCAACTTAAGTCAGCTCATATCCGAGACACTTATGGTTTCTTTCCCGATCAGCTCATACCAAAGAGGGATTATCGTGGCAGCAATTTGTTTCAGATTTACTCTGTCAGATCAGCTATTGATGGCTTGAGACCACCCTTATCTGAAGTAGAAAATGGAGCTTTTTGTTGAGAGGGGAAAAAAAAAGTTTATTATTTTTTAAGCCATCTCATCTCTTTGTTTGACACAAATAAGAGTGGTGAATACAATTCCACTGAACTTGAGTACATTTTCAAGTACTGTTCATGTACACCTGTTTTATGTATTTTGGGTTCTGAAGAGTTTTGATTCCACTGACTAGACTGAAAAGAAAAGGCAAAGTAAATTTTCAAAAACCTTAGTTCTCCCCACTCAACATGAAAGAGAGAAACTCAGGCTGAGAACCAGGGAAAAGTAATAAAGGAGTGAAGTTTGGATGAAATTTTTTCAAATTATATGACTGGATCTGCTGCTCCAGCATTTTAGAAATTTCGCTACTCTCAATTTATTTATTTATTTATTTATTTATTTATTTATTTATT
>NC_138376.1:102018120-102112027 GCF_054177405.1 Leptonychotes weddellii | reverse complement strand
CAGGGTCCTGGGATCGAGTCCCGCATCGGGCTCCCAGCTCAGCGGGGAGCCTGCTTCTCTCTCTGACCCTCTCCCCTCTCATGCTGTTTCTCTCTCGCTCGCTCTCTAAAAAATAAATAAAATCTTTAAAAAAAAAAAAGAAGAAGAAGAAGATAGCAGGAAGGGAATAATGAAGGGGGGGAAATCGGAGGGGGGAGATAAACCCTGAGAGACTATGGACTCTGAGAAACAAACTGAGGGTTTTAGAGGGGAGGGGGTTGGGGGGATGGGTTAGCCTAGTGATGGGTATTAAAGAGGGCACGTACTGAATGGAGCACTGGGTGTTATACGCAAACAATGAATCATGGCACACTACATCAAAAACTAATGATGTAATGTATGGTGATTAACATAACATAATAAAATAAATAAATAAATAAATAAATAAATAAATAAATAAGAAGTCTCCCTCCCATCAAATGAGCAACTGTGTCCAAGGCAAGTCCAGGGCTCCCGGGCTGGTGTCTGGAATGTCCTGGCCACTTTCCTCACAGGTGCCTCCACCATTTCTGTGTACACAGCCTTGGGGAAATATTTCATTTGGTAAAACAAATGCTCAGTTTTATAAAAGTGTCATGAACCTGAGTTACCTCAGGAGATTCATGGGATGGTGCCTAACCCAGCTACTCCAAATCAAGCCTAGGGATTTGTCATTGTGCCTGGGCACCTGCCCCCACTTTGTGACACTCCTGATTACTCCCTACACACTCTTCCCATCCCTATGGGTGGTGGACTGTGGGAAGGCTGAGCATGAGCGTGTCAGGTTCAAAACTTTACAGGCTCTAGGTGTTCTCCAACAATGAAAGCAAACTGTCACCTAGCAGATCGTTCAGTCCCATTGAAAACTGTCAACTTGGAACTTTCTAGCCTGGCAAGCCTCCTTTAAATAAAGTTTTAAAGTGATTAAAAGTTAAGATATTTGTTAAAAACTGTGTTTCACAGGATCCTGACCTGGGAATGTTAAAGAAAAGGGGTTCTGAGATCAAGTAAGTTTAGGGTGCTGCACACCGTCCCTCCTCTCAGAAGGATCACAAAAAGAATCTTGTTTAAACTTGCCTAATCAAGCATTTTCCAAACTTATGTGACTGTAAAACACTTGCTTGCGGTATTACCTATTAATACACTGCACTTTAAACAGTAGTTACATTAAGAATGTACTTTGAGAGATGCCTGGGTGGCTCAGTCGGTTAAGCGTCTGCCTTCGGCTCAGGTGTGACCCCAGGGTCCTGGAATAGAGCCCCGAGTTGCGTTGGGGAGTCTCTCCCTCTCCTTCTGCCCCTCCCCCGACTTGTGCACATGCCCTCTCTCTCTCAAATAAATAAATAAAATCTTAAAAAAAAAAAGAATGTATTTTGAAAATTTCTCTTTTTTGGTTATAATAATGTAGTCTCAATAAGCACAGTAAACCAGAGCCTTGTGCACTCTTGTGGAAGTAAGCTATTCTAGACCAGAAGCTTCTTGACTACAAAAACTGTGTTTTTACTCTCCAGCATTTAGCACAGTACACGGCATTTAGCCAGTTCTCAGTGAATGTTTGTTAAATTTTAAAAAATCAAACTAGAACCCATTTTTTTTGCATGAGAAAATACATCCTCACTCTTCACCAGAAAGACTCAGAGAGTTTTTAAATGGGTTTTGTGTGATGGATATGTACACTCAAATAACTTACTTGGGCTGATTATTTGCTACTAGAAATAATAAGTAAGGAACGACCATCCTAAGAAGGAATTTATACATAAGACTCCTATCAACTTAGTCTTCTCCAACTTAATTTCTCAACATTTGGAAAATATCATGTTTCAATATTTCTAAAGAACCAGAAAATACTTTTTTAAAAAGGCAGGAGCCAATTTTGTACTCTATAAAATAGTGTAAAAGGTGAGCTGTGAACAGGGCAGCCTCCAGGGACCTGGAATCACCACTCAAAGTTTATAGTCCTTAGTTATCAAACTGCTGGTAAAGCAGAAAATACATCCAGGGGGCCTTGATTGTTCTAAATCACAGCTGGTTTTTCAGCATCACATCCCAGGCCTCTCTCCACTGCGTCCTGAGAGAGGCACTTTGAATCTGCAAAGCTACCAGAAAAAGAGAAACGGGGGGTGAGTGGGGAGGGAGAAATGTACATTCTAAACTAAAAACAGAAACATGGATGCTGATGTTAACAAAGTTTCCTCAAGGAGAGAGCCCTGGGTAAGCATGCATAACTTTGAAGTGACCCACAAACACCTCCCTTTAAAGAACATTCTCCATCTCGCCCAGATTGTATTTCCCATAACGGGAAATAAAAGCCCTTCGGGCTCTGCTCAAGTGAATGATTTGCCACAGTCACAAGACCAAGTAGCTAAATATTCCTAGCAAGCTCATGTATTTATTGAATCCTGTTTTTAGAGGTTTTTTCAAACCTTGGCTGTGGGAGGATGAGAGAAATATAACCTGGAAGTAAAGTCCGGTTTTCCTGGGCTCAGAAGGGGATTTGACATAAATTGCTCTATTAACAAAATGCCCTTTGTTACAGCCCCAAGGAAAAAAGAAGTTGCTGTGAGCAAAAGCATTTTCTAAAGACTGCCCCCAAGGACCCTACTGGCTTCTCCCAACATCTCAGGGACTGCCATTCTGTAATCCTCTCTTGTTTCCTTAACCTTCTAGGACATTACCTCCAAATATTTCTCTGATGCTACCAACAACTGAACAGTATTATCTTAAATCTCAAACTCACATTTGACATTTCTTTCTTGTCTTTATAGATTACATCTTTATTTTCTTTATTGATCACATATATTATCTTCATATACTACATTATATCTTTATATATTACATCATCAAACAATGGTGTTTTGAACTGACTTTGGGTTTACAGATATACCTATTCTCAACGTGATATTCATGGAAGACCAATTACCAAATGGTAAAGAAAAAAAGTCCAAAGGAAACTCTATAAAATATGTACTAAGAACATAGCAGATCTGGAAAGGATACTTCACCCCTTGAAACTTCAGTTTTTTGAGCTGTAAAATGCAGAATAATAGAACCTACAGTATAGAAAATGTTTAGGATTAAAGAGGATGTATTTGAAATACTTGGCCTCAGGGCACCTGGGTGGCTCAGTTGGTTGAGCATCTGACTCTTGGTTTCAGCTCAGGTCATGATCTTGGGGTCATAGGATTGAGTCTGCATTGGGCTCTGAGATTCTCTGTCCCTCCCTCTGCTCATGCACTCACTCTCTCTCCAAGTAAATAGATAAAATCTTTAAGAAAAAAAAAAAGAGTGTTCTTGATTAAGCAGTAAAAAATATTTTAAAAATAAAATAAATAAAATACTTGGTCTCATGAATGTTAGCTACTATTGTTGATGTTGCTATTGTTTTTATTATCATTATTATTATTACAGCCTTTAAAATTAAAATGGTTTTTAGTGGATCTCTGAAGATTGTTACTCAGTAGAAATGTACCTGTGTTAGCGGTGCCTGGGTGGCTCAGTCGTTAAGCGTCTGCTCAGGTCATGATCCCAGGGTCCTGGGATCGAGCCCCACATCGGGCTCCTGCTCGGCGGGAAGCCTGCTTCTCCCTCTCCTACTCCCCCTGCTTCTGTTCCTGCTCTCGCTATCTCTCTCTCTGTCAAATAAATAAATAAAATCTTAAAAAAAAAAAAAAGAGGGGCACCTGGGTGGCTCAGTCGGTTAAGCGTCTGCCTTCGGCTCAGGTCATGATCCCAGGGTCCTGGGGTCGAGCCCCACATCAGGCTCCCTGCTTAACGGGGAGTCTGCTTCTCCCTCTACTCCCCACTTGTGCTCTCTGTCTCTATCTCTATCTCTCTCAAATAAATAAATAAAATCTTTAAAAAAAAAAAAAAAAGAAATGTACCTGTGTTAAATATGGAGAAGCAAAGGTATACAGCTCCTGTCACAGCCTAAGTTAGAATAAGGGACAAGTTTTTCTGAGTTCTGAGCCTATCCTGAGTTCCATTCTGATCTCTTTTGTGAACTTAACCAACTCTGACAAGTCAGCACCTCTGAAAAGAGAGTATAAGGAATCCATCAATAATCAGGTCGCACAAGTTTCCAGGTGACCAAAATTATGTGAGTCGCTGTTCATAAAAGAATTGGATTCATCCAAACCATTCAGCTTGAATTTGAGCATTTACATTAAAATGTATATAAAATACAAAATTATTAAATATACTATAAATTTATGTTCAATATATATTACTATGATTCTAAGCAAGAAAAAGACAAAAAAAATTTAAGGTAGAAAGGAAAAATGAATATATTTCCCCCGTACATTATCTTTGCTTTATTCTGCATTTTGTTAGGAAAATCAAATAAAAATAACAATATTCTTATATTAAAAATTTCTTATTTTGTTTTGTTGTTGTTCAGTATCTATAGACTCTGGAATATGGGAAACTTTCCCACCATTATTTTGGTAAAATAAATACAAAGAACGTTCTGAGATGCTTTATCTTCATATTTTATATTCACTGGGATTTTCCCTAGAATTTGAGACCAGATACCAAACCTTCCATATAGTACACAAACCTGGCACATAATAAGTTCTCAACATATATACTTGTTAAAATAAATAATAAACAATTTATTGTGAAAGTGCCTATAGGAGGACCTATATATGATAGGTCCTTAATAATAAATGATTGTTGAATCTGAATGTTACCACATCTTTACCAAATGATAGCACAGAATTGCAATTAAAGGATTATAAAACACTTGACCATCACTCAAGTGGAGACCCACCCAGACTGCATTTACTTGTATGCTGTCATAGGGAGGCTCATATATACTCTAGGTGGCCCTTGAAGGGCAAATCAGATGAAGAACATTTAACAGTATTTGCCCTACCATCCTCATAACAAGGTTGCATTTATTAGCCCTTTAGGTTGCAGTATAAAGAGTAATGTTTCTTACTCTATTGGGTCTTTGGGTTAGAGACAAAAGTTATCCCAGGTATACTTAAAGTGAATGTTATGTAAATGAGAGTGATAATGTATAATGATTGATAAATATCATGTACAACACATGTATTAGATATCCTTACACATCTTTTGAAAGTACTAATGTTGGAATGGGCAGAAAATTGACTGAAGGCTGAATACTAGGGTGAAAACTGAGCAGTGATGAATGGAACCAGAGGGCAGGGGTTTTGAAAGACTAGAGAAGAAAGGGTGGGTCCAAAACACAAGAACACAATGGATTTTTCTAAAAAAAAAAAAAATGGTAACTAGAAAATATATAATCAAACCCAGAAAAGAGGATGTTAAAATCAGAAGGATATCTGACTAACAAGCCAGAGTATCAGAAGGCTTCAGCTATCATCCTAAACTACAGGATTAAGCTTGCTCCCTACAAGCTATGCCTGTCTGAATTTGGTAAAATCACCTGGCTGAAACTATCCTAAATTAACTGGCATGATGGATCTTGATTATAGAAAAACTCTTGAAAAAGTCTCCCACGATAAATTTGAAATAAAGATCACAGACCATGTTTTATCTATTTCCAAGACCTATCATATTGCCTGACATATAGTAGGCACTTAATAAATTGAAAGAATGAGGGATGTCACCCAGAGAATACAACATTAAATGCATTAATAGCTGGCTGAAATATATTTATCCATCAATGCACTACTATAGTCTCTATTGAGAGTATCTGAGGGCAGAGACCATGTAATATTATCTTTGCATCCCAAGACTGAACGAGATTTACACAATAAATATTTTCAGATCAACTGAACTTGGAGGAAAATGTCCAGTGGCTTACCACAGAACTCAGATGTTAACATTTTTAACTATGATATGAATGAATACATTAGAGGTTTAAGCTAGTAAAATGTATAGATGATACAAAGCTTGAAGGATAATTATTATTACATAAGGTGCTGTAAATACTAAATTCATCAATAGAGCACCACCATGCATCTTAAATTCAGCAGTTAACGGGAACTATAGGAGCAATATTAATTGAGCAAAGTCAGAACCATTAGAAACAACTAGATACAAAAGTAATTTGAGTGGAAACTGGGTTGCCTGCTCTCAAGCAAGATTACTTTATTTTTCCCCTCCAGATGTTATTTAAACAGGTGATGAAATTTTGAAATCGAGTCTAAGTAGATGCGTAATGTATCTAATTGTGTCTGATTTTAAATTGTAGGTCAATTCGAAAAATACTGAAAAAGTTCTAAAAACGTCATCTCAAAGCACATAAAGAAGCAGTTTCATGACTGCGTCCAAAAAAATAACATTTGTTAAGTGGTCACCAAATAAAATGTGCTGAAGGACCGTCTAATTAAAAAAAAATTGATTGTCCTCCAGTGTTGTTTAAATTATGACATAAATAGGTTCTGAAAAGGCCCTTGGCTGGGAATGTACTTAATTAGAGGACAGGGTCCATCTGGTACACTTGGGATCTGGGACAGGGACTTGAAAACTAAGAGACTCCACCTTGCATTTGGCAACCGTTGTACTTTCCAAGCAAGGGGATCTCAGGAGACCTCCGAGCCTACCCGATGGTGGGTTCCTGGACCATGTTTTAGCAAGGGATGCCCATTTTCAGGTCACCCGAAGATCACAATGATAAAGATGATGGCTTCAGCTTCTACTTGGCTTTGGTTCCAACAGTTTATTTCCTGCCATTTTCTACAAAATATAAAGACATATTCAGAGGTAAATTTCTCTGTTAGAAATAGAAATTTCTGGGCGCCTGGGTGGCTCAGTTGGTTGAGCGACTGCCGCTCCCCCCTCTTGTGCTCTCTCTCTCTCTCACTCTCTCTCTCAAATAAATATAAAAAAAAAAAGAAATAGAAATTTCTTGGGGCGCCTGGGTGGCTCAGTTGGTTAAGCAACTGCCTTCGGCTCAGGTCATGATCCTGGAGTCCCGGGATCGAGTCCCGTATCGGGCTCCCTGCTCGGCAGGGAGTCTGCTTCTCCCTCTGACCCTCCCCCTCTCATGCTCTCTCTCTCTCTCATTCTCGCTCTCAAATAAATAAATAAAATCTTTAAAAAAAAAAGAAATAGAAATTTCTGACAGAGGCAGAAATAGGCAAAAGTTAGATTTCTGATTCTGTAATTGTATCCTCTGTGTTCAGCAAGAAATTTAGAATTTTCTCCAAGCTCATAATTTTTCTAGTACATTGTCATCTCAATGTGACAGCAACATGAAGGAATACAAAATTTGAGGGAAGGAAAATTAAAACATTATTTTAAAAGAATAAGGATTGCCATGGAATAGTTCTAAGGAGTTTAGAAAAATAGTCCAATGACTAGCATTTTGCCAGATCATTTGCCAAAATGTTGACATGAGAGTTCCCTGAAAACTTTGTCTTAAGTTTCCAAAAATGTCACTGAGGAAATTGCTAAAAGAATAAACAATTAGTTCTATTGCATACTGTGAAGAATAAGGTCTGCCTCTACTGTGCATATTCTCTGTTTATAGCTGGGAAGAATTTAAATTACTTTCCTAGCATTCCTTCTTTCTTTTCAAGTATAAACGAACTCAAAAAATTAGGTAAAAATTGATGATCTAGCAATGTTTCTCTGGCTGCCATACAGTATGGGCAATGAGTTCTAGACTCCAATTTATTGGTTTGTCAGAAAGTTTGGTTATTTTCATCAATTTAGCTTTACATTTAACATTCCTCTGCTTAATTGAAACCATGCGGACACATTTGGTTAGCATCCACATTCCTCCAAAAGTAAAAAAGGGTATTTTGTTTAAAATTCTGCACAGTGTACCAGTAAGTTATATTTTTCTTGCAGTAACAATTAAACACGTAGTTGGCACTTAATAGCAAACCCTTTCTAATCCCCATTATCAATAAGTACAGCTCAGCTTTAACAAACATCCAGTCAGCTAGCGGGGGAAAGAGCATTATCCATAACTTTGAATAATTGAATAAATGGTTTTCCAGGGACTAATTCCAGGGTTTTAAAACATGGCCTTTGGAAAATTATGACCATTTTAGAAGCGTATTCAACCCTTTTCTCTACTTCTTGCCCTCCAGGGATCCTGCGCCAAATAGCTGGCAGAATGGTAAGACCTGAGGGGTAGGCTGACAAGTGCTACGGTCGATTATAGCCTGTTCTCTCTTTTTCAATCTCATTGTGGAAAATCACTCTGGATGGGTTTATGAAGTGAGTTTAGAGAGTGTCACAGGTTTCTAGGATTTGTACTTTCTCTGCTTTGGCAAAGTGATTCTAAATAAGCCAAAGATACAGCAGCAGAATAGCTTGTATAGCTAAAATACAACATTTTGAGGTTAACTAATTGAAAAAAAAATTGTTGTCCAATACCCTTTCCCTCTTAGGAAATATACAATGAATAAGGAAGGGGGGAAAAAGAAGAAAGTATGATCCAAAGGATGAATTAAAATGACTCCTGACAGTGACAGGGTGGGTCATTATAGAGCAGTCCATACTATCTGTGGACTTGGAATTGCCCTCCAGGATTTATGGATAAATAAATGGTACACTGTTGGAGACAGAGCCCTCATCTCCTGGCAAGTACTTACTGAGCACTTACTATATACCACTCCCCCAATCACTATAGCTGCATTCATTGCCACTTTCGTAGCCGCGGAGAGTGGGACAAGACAGAGCCTTGACTCCCCATGTGTTACGTTCCAGGAGCCCCCACCCTCCTCCTCTTCTTCCTCAGATGTCTGTGTGGCCAAGCCCTGGGGCCAGAGCTTGGTGCCTATTCCTGAATTGCCAGAGCCTCGAGCAGAGAGGCCACAGCTGATGTGAAGAAAGATAATAAGGACTGAGTGGCTGAGTAAGTCAAGAGTGGTCCCTATGTCAAGTAGTGAGGGCAAGAGTCTGGGGGGGGGTGGGGAGGAGGTTGGTGCTCAGTGCAAAAGTAATGAGAGATGACAGGCTGCCAAGGGAACAGTTCTCACTAGAGAATCCATTGGCCGGCCTCCTGCCTCCAACTTGCTTGCCCTTCCTTCCTGTGCACAAAACCAGAGCTTTTCTAGTGTGTAAATATGATCCTGTCACCCATTCTTAAAATATTTGAAGTGACTTCCCATTCACTGTCCTGAAGATACAAAACCACAGCTTACTGCCTTCCACCTCTGTACTCAATACTCCAGCCATTCTGAACCTCTCCCCCACCTAACTTCTATGCATTTGCCCACGCAATTCCTCGGAAAAGAATAATCTCCTGCTCCATTCTGCTCCTCTCACCTTCTTGCCTGAAGGTACTAGAATTTCAGGTCTTCGTTTAAACATTACTTCTTCCAGATAAACTTCCTTGACTCTCTAAATCAGAGTTTCTCAG
Source organism: Leptonychotes weddellii (assembly GCF_054177405.1). Taxonomy (NCBI): domain Eukaryota; kingdom Metazoa; phylum Chordata; class Mammalia; order Carnivora; family Phocidae; genus Leptonychotes; species Leptonychotes weddellii. The sequence goes on along the minus strand of NC_138376.1, from coordinate 102,102,702 downwards.
AGAGCAGGCCTGCAATGCTTGTTTAAAATATTTGGGGGCCCACTCTATATTAATTGAATTAATTCTCTGGGCTAGGGCCCAAGGAACTACTTTTTCAGCAAGCATTTTGCTATTATAATGTATCATAATGTTTCAAAACCAATGACTTGGACTCTGGAATGACATTAAAAAAATAATAACCCATACAGCACCAACCAACCAAAATGGACACAGTGACCAACCAGAAACTTGCCATGACCAATCAGAGTGGACTCTGGCCATCAATCTCTCCTATGTACTAGAATGCACTAACAATAATCAGCTGCCCCCATGCTGTTCCATTGTGCCTGCCCTTCCCCTGGGCAGGAATATACTAGCTGGTATTTACTGAGCACTTCCTTTGTGCCGGATATTGTTTTAAATACTTGTCTTATATTACCTCAATAAACTTCCAAAATAATCCTCTATGTTAGGTGTTACTACTATTTTCCTTTATAGATGGCAGAACTGAGACACCAGAGATGTTAAGTAACTTGCCCAATGTCACACAGCCAGTAAGTAGCAGAGCTACTTAAATGGTCTGGGTCCAGAACCCCATCCTACACTGCACCTATCATGGTATGTCTGAGGCATTCTTTAATTGCTAGTCTAGTTATCTGACTTCCTCACCACACTATGATCTCCACAGGGGCTAATCTGATACATAACAGGCTGTCAGTATACATTGGAGAATGAATGAAATCGTGCTAATTTAGTTTAGGATGAAGAGGAGTGGGTGAGTATGAGGTGACTGATTGCTTGGACTATGTCCTAGGGTTTTGAGGCTTTCTTTCAAAGAACTTCAAGGACAAGGAGCTTTGGGAGTTGGGAAGAATTAAGGTGTGGCAACCATCTGAGGCCACTGAAATCCATGCACCTAGAAAGCACCATGCACCAAATCGGTCTTTCTGCACCAAGCATTTTCATCCAAAGTGATGAAAATGAAATTGACGTGCATACTCCTGGCAAGGAAAACCATGGCAGAAAGATTAGAACCAACAGACAGGCAACAGGCCTCAATGCTCCCTGGAGCTAATTTCTTAGGAAAACCTTTCCAGAATGCCTGTTAGTGGAGCCAGTTGGAGCCCCCAGCCCTAGTCCTGAAACTAGTTGTGTCATACAGATCCACCACACGGAATCAAGACACTAAGTCTCTTCCTCCAAAAGCAGAAAACTGGGTTACTTTTCTCAGGTTGGAGCACTGTGACTGTCACTTCCCACAGCCATGTTCATTCTTACCAGTGGCCTTGTCTTGAACTTTCCCCAACGGCTACAATGCAGAGAGAACGCTGTCTCACTTCATCCACGTCCCCTTCTTACTGTCTTTGTCAGCCCCACCTAGAACTCTCCTTGCCTTCCCTAATTCCAGCTTCGCTCCACTCCAAGCCAAATTGCATTTCTGCTAGACAAATAATCTCCTTTCATCAAGATGCCACACTTTAAAAATTAAACGATAGATCAATACATCACCCTTAGTATGAAATTTATACTCTTCAAACTGACTTTCAAAGCCCTATGTAATTTTTAAGCCTATTTTCACCAAAGTTCCTCCCCATCTTCCTTAACATAACTTTCCTGACATCAGGAAATATACAAATAACCCTGTTCTTCTCTCTGAATAGCCTCGTCTAGCTAATGACACCTCTTCCACAAAGGTCCGGAGATCTCTCAAGTCCAAGTAGTTATTTCTCTTTTCTGAACTTCCACAACACTCATCCTTTGAACAAATCCCATTCTGACATTGGATATACTCTGCATTGACTGGCAGTTGAACCACATGCCCTCAGCCCACAGCGCTCAGTTCAGTGCTACTCAAGGACCATAAGACTTTGTGCGTGTAATTCAACTTGTAATAAGTTTAAAACCATCCTCTTAGTGGCCTCTTGCTACCTTAAAAAGTATTCATATATTTGGGGAAAATATGACAATATTTACTTACTATAATTCTTTTAATAAAAATCTGCATCATCTCAAGGACGAGAACAATCAGTGCATAGGGTAATACTCTGGGAGACTTTGGGGACTTCAGTGAGACGTGGAAGGAGAAATACTAACCATGGACCAGATTCAGGAGTTTTGATAAAGTTTAAAAGTTATTGTATGTTCTTCCAACTACCCAGGGAAACCACATTCTTTCCCTTTCCATCCAAGTGCCCCATGGTTCCCACATTGTTATCCAAGTTGTTATCCAGATCTTTGGGATTAGGCTCTGTTCTCTTTTTTCCCTCAGTTTCCAAAAGGAATGCTTGAAGGATCCATCTCTGCCTCTGATACTCTGATGACACCTCACCTTAATCCTGGACAGTTCCCATCCTTGGCCTCTGAGATTTTCCACGGCTGGATTGGACGGGACAATGTTATCTGGTTCCCCTTTGGACTTGGTCTCATAATTGGCACTCTCCCAGGGTGGGGAAACAACTAAGGAGAGGAGAGGTTTTCGGAAATAAAAGTTAGAGAATTCATTTTCCTAGCTTCACTGTGACCTATCAAACTCCAGCTAGCCCAAATCAGCACTTCCATCACCCACCACCAGGTACCCATCTCCATTCCCACCATTTGCTTGCACCAAGCTTCGACGCCTGTGCCACCCAGAACTGAGGTCAAAGGCAGTGATGGGAAGGAGCACAGTTCCTCTAAATAGAGATCTAGAGACAAACCAAAAAACAGACCCGTAACTACAGAGAACAAACTGGTGGTTGCCAGAGGGGAGGTGGGTGGGGGGGGATGCATGAAACAGGTGAAGGGGATTAAAGAGTACACTTACCATGACAAACACTGACTAATGTATAGAATTGTTGAATCACTATATTGTACACTTGAAACTAATACAACACTGCATGCTAACTATACCGGAATTAAAATTTAAAAATGTTTTAATTTAAAAAAAGAATAAATAAATAGAGATTCAGGATACTAGGAATAATAAAATTAGTGAACTAAACCGGCATAAGCAAATATAAAAATTATGGAAGTTTTTTGTTGTTTTGTATTTGTTTTTAAGAATGGGTTGTATTGGGGCACCTGGGTGGCTCAGTTAGTTAAGTGTCTGCCTTTGGCTCAGGTCATGATCTCGGAGTCCTGGGATCGAGCCCTGAGTTGGGCTCCCTGTTCGGTGGGGGAGTCTTCTTCTCCCTCTCCCTCTGCTCCTCCCCTCCACTAGTGCTTTCTCTCTCTCAAATAAATAAATAAAATCTTTAAAAGAAATAAAGGAAGGAAGGAAGGAAGAAAAAAAAGAAAGAAAGAAAGAGTGGGTTGTATTGCTTTCAGAGCTAAGAGAGAAAGTGTAGAGTTCGATGAATGAAAAAACTGGGGAAGACTTTTAAGTAGCTATCTGGAGAGAGTCACTTAGATAGCTACAAGATTTTTAGCCTGATTCTAAAACACACATTTCCATTATAATCCTGTTCACTGTTTTTAATGAGTTAGTTGTTCATAGAGCAAAGATGAGCTGAAATGTAGTCCATGTTTGAATTACCACAGATTTTCTATCTTTGCTCTAAATCAAAAACTTTCACTGTTATCCAATGAGCCGGAGAAACTAAAAACTGGTTGGAAGGATAGTCAACGCTAATCCCAAATGTCACTTTGGCTGTCTGGTGATTGGCCATTCCTGTAAAGTCCTCTATCAACTGGAGTCGATGTCTCAAAATTTTCCCTGGCCTACACTTCAGTATTTGTTTATCCCTTTTCAGAAGACAACTCTACTTCACATATACATTTAATATGAATATGCCTTTTAAAAAGGAAATTATGATAATGAAAAACATACATTCAAGGAGTGCTTACGTGACTTAAGTTTCATCTAGCTAGTGTTGTTGACATTGATAAACCATTCAACTTTTGCCTTTCTAGTTTACAACGTCATTAGGGAAGTTCAGTGGAACTTCAGTCTATCTGTGCAGGGGGGCACATTTGAAGACTTATAATTTGTCAATAATTACATTCCTCCAATGAAATATTTTACATGTATTAATGAATTGACTCCCCAAAGACATTCCGATTATATTACCCACTGTAAGAATAAAGTCTGGACAGTTTATCATTGTCAATAGTTTTTTTTCCTAAGAGAATAATCTTTATGGAAAATATTATCACATTTATGTTAGTAACTTTGTTCTATTAAGATAACAAATGAATCAGAATTTCTAATTTCTAAGTTATCTGTGTTGGATAGAGGTGCAATTAAGAAAATTTTTGTCAATGTGAAAACTCTAGAATGAGGGAAGAGGTTAGAATAAAAGACAAAATGTAAGACCACTTAAGATCTAAAATAAGTGCTTAACTAATTCATGAAAAAAAAATATGCAATATGCATTTTAAGTATCCAGTGCAGAAACTTAAATGGCAGTTTTTCAAAAACTATTATTTTCTATATTTTTGCTTGTGTGGTTTTGTCCATTTCACTCTCTATAATCAGGAAATCAGTTATAACATTTAAAAGGATCATACACAATACATTTAAAAATTTACTATCTTGAAAATACAATTCCCTTTGGGAAGTTTAGTATGGCTTTCTTGGATTCTTGCCTTTATTTATATTTATAAGGGTTACATCCATGAGTGAGGTCTTGGAAATCTGGTAATCAACCAGCTTTTCATGACACAGTGTAACTCCCTTAGCAATATGATGCTAAAACCAGGAAAGTGAAATTTCCTCCATTGTCTTTGGCTGTAGCTATGAGTTTCCTTTCAAAGAGACCACAAAGCAGGACTCAACCAGTTTCATAATCCTGATAGAACTGGAGTGAGTGAAAGTAATGAGCACAGACAGGGAAGCTGGGGAAAAGTAAAACAGTAAGGAAGTCGACACATGGAGGCAAAGACAATCAGTCACCAGCATCAATTTTACGCTGGTTTATAAACCAGGATATTGGGGAGAGTGGGGGTTGGGAGTAGGAGCGGGGAGGAGGGTTGTTTTTAATATAGTGATTTTCCTTTCGGTTTTCTCTTTTAATCCCATGGTGTTGAAAGCACAGCTTTCTCAAAGACAATCTGACCTATAGTCAACATTATAAATCACTCCCCTAACCTCATAAGCTGAAGGTCTGCAATGAAGATCTGTAATCAAGACTGTAACTCATTCTTCTAACCATAAAAGCAAAAAAAAAAAAAAAAAGAACCTCTAACATCCTTACGGTCAATTCTAGAATATAAATACCAAGATAAAGTGTGTTTGTTTGTTTCTCCACAAATTTTATATACACCAACACTACTTGAAGCTATTACTTGTTACTTCAGGGCTCCATATCTTGAACATGAATCCCCACTGACATTTTCTGAAATCAGTAAATGTAAGGCACAAAGTCATGAGAATATTGTTAACAGTAGGCTTAACAATTGGCTTATCCCTCAAAATTCAAAACAAAATGAAAACTCTGCTTTTAAAACTTCAGTTAACATAATCAGAGTTTTTCTAGTAATCTGGAACTATTCCCACATGTAGCCTTCACCTCGACCTATGAATGTTCTAGTCTATAGGCTGTTTCTGGGTATCACTTATACAACCAGCCATGAATAAGGACCGTCTATAAAAATCTAAGATCCAGAGTAAGTAGCCCCAGCAAAGTGCCAGAGACACCAGAAAGATGACAACAGTAACAGTATGGTTCCAGATTTAGGAAACTTTATTGTCGTTATATTCTCTATTGGTCAGAACACTGCTAGATTACCGTGACTGTATCTGGGTGTTGCATTTTCAAATGGACCATACAAAATAAGACAGTGTCTGCTGGAGACCATTTCGTTTAGAAACCTGAACTATGAAGGAATTTGCCAAAATGGACTGTTGTAACAACTTGGGAAAGAAAAGACGCAAGGAGACTTTGATAGTAAATGTCAAAGATTGGGAGAGGAGACGAGTCTATAATTTCACAGAACACAATCCACGCTTGCTAATATTTTACTCCACATAGAGCAAAAATGAAGCCGTAAAAAGAAATAGAGGTGGCTGAGTATAACTGTGCGCCTGCAGACAGAGACCGTGTGATCATGTGCCAACAGGGCTGATGGAATGACTCTTAACTTTTCACCCAGCACTGATTTTGTAGATCTCAATGTATGATTCTTTGCCAAACATAACTTCTTATTCAAAAATTTTGGAGATCAAAAGGCCAGAATTCACTTAAAAATGTAAATCCAGCATATGTCAAGATGCATATCCAGTCTTTGATATTCATTTAGTTTATTCTGGGTTTATGACACAGTTCAGTGCATGCTAAGTATTGTTATAAATTATACACTTAAGATAAAATAATAAGGCAATAGAGTCAGCTCACAGAGCCAGACACCACTTATATTTTTCAAACATGCCAATAACAGCCTAGCAATAATATTTTCTAGCAGGTGAAGACTAAATTACATGCAGCGTAACATAAGAAAAAATTTAAATATCCACAGTGGCACAGAATTTGAAGTTGACAAGACGTGCTATCACAAAGGTTGCACGGAGAATGTCCATATGCCATTTTTGTATAAAAAGGCCATAAATTTGTGTAGGTCGAACCACACACACATACACACAAAGGAGATCTTTCAGATTCCCTTGCTCTTCCTTCTCTCTTCACCATGTCACTAATTAATCCATTTAGTCATTATTTTCTAAACATATATTTATGTCCTAATTATAGAAGAGCATAATTTAAATCCACCTCATTGGATTCTACATTTTTTAAGAGCATTAATGTCCTCCTACATCAGGCCATAATTTTAATAAGATTTTATAACTGACTTAATATTTAATAATTTAATATATTTAAGGAATTGCTTGGTGAGAGTGGATGAGAAGTTTATAAATTATGATTTCTGAATGATTTATTTGCAATAGTCCTTCTATCTCCTCCTGGTGATCACATTTTCTCATCCCCACGTGTTAGTGGCTGCTCACAGAGTTGGATGCACGCTGAGAAGAACCAGAGCAATCATCAATGTTTAGGATTTATATAGCATTTTCCATTTTCTCTATCCTCTTACCTTGGAGAGTTTTTTCTCATAGGACCTAGCAATCCTTATTACAAGTCTGCAAACCACTATCCAAAACCCTCAGGACTAGTTGTGTTTCACAATTCAACTTTTAAAAACATTTTTATAAAGACTTTATGGCATACTCCCATTAGGGTCTGTGACAGCTCCCTGTAATCGAACATTAATATTTCTTCAACACCGTGCATGGGATTCATGCGAAGAGCCATAAACAAAGATACAAATAGCTTCACCTTTCTCCAGGTCAGGTTTTGCTGCCAGTTAAGTTCAAGTAGGTCAGGTTTTGCTGCCAACTGAGTTAGAAAATACCTTTCAGTTCAAAGAGCTTTGTGAATTTCAGAATCACAGATAGGAGACTGTGGACCTGTAAGTATGTATTCCTTGTCTATTTTCTCTCCATCCTCCCAACTAGGATTTAAGAGCCATGGATATCTAAATATTTTATCTTCTTCACTGTGTCCCTAAAGCCTAGAATAATAAAAGACCTAAAGGCCCAATACATCGCTGTTGAGTGAATGAGTGAATGAGATGAGTGAATGGGTGCATGAGATGTAGGCGTTAGAGTCGCCCCTAGCAGCAGAACTCCATATTTTACACCAGATCCTCTCTCTTAGGGACTTTATACACTAAGACACAGAGTGTGATACAAGCTGTGGATGGGTGCAGAGACTGAAAAAGAAGACAGAACTGCTAATGGAGAGAAAAAGCACTAAGTAAAAGCAAGGAGGCGATAAAAGCTGTACGCAAGTAGAAGCCGTGAGGGAAAAGGAGAGAAGAAGTCATTTGTCAGAAGTATTGGAAATAACAGAAATAGTGAAAGAGAGACTCCTGAGTCCACGTACTAATAGACTCTAAGACCCAGTATCGGTGATACCCTACAAATCCCTGTAATAACTTCCCATGACCTAATGGTCATTGTTTGACTTTGTTCCTTGCAACCTGGAACAAACTAATACCCTAGTTGAATCACGGAACTTCTCTGAGCCTCAAATCTTTGTATATTAAGTGATGAGTTTGGAGACATGGTGCCAAAATTTCCTTCCAACCAAAATAATTGTGTACAGCAGTGATCCTCAAACATCAGTGTACAGAATCACCTGGAAGGATTGTTTAAACCCAGATCGCAGGACCCCACCCCCAGAGGTTTTGTTTTAAGATCGGGGTGGGGATTGAGAATTTTCCTCCCTTAGATGAAGGTGACACCACTGCTGCTGCTGCCCTGGGGAGCACAGTTTGAGAACCACTCGTCTACTACAGAAACAGTGTTTATTTTAAAAGGCACATGTGAGCCATGATCCACGTGCCAGTGGCCTCTGCAAATTATTTGGATTTGTCCACCTATAAAGGCATATCCAAGGCTCCCATCCACTCATGATATTCAATTTGATTTCCAATCCCAAAATGCAGACCTTCTAGCAAAAACCAAAAGACTCTCTTCTCATCAAGAAGTCGATTTCACAATAAAGCTAACTTTTTTGAAGTGAAATGACACGTTTAATATTGTTTCCCAGACACCCAGAGACAGCCTCAAATCAAAGAAATTTCGGTATTCCTGTCCTCTTTGGACCTATGCATGGCAGTTACTTCTTTCCTGGCAGCGAGACAGCTCTAATTACAAATGACACACCACACGGCCAATCGACGTCCCGTTGAGCTGCAGCCTCTACCAAAGTTGCTCACTTCCCTGGCAGCAAGTTTCTATGAATTGAAAACTTCACAGAATAATTTTAATTGTTCTTACTAATCAAAAAAGGGAAGCTGTAAGTTTTGTTTTGTTTTGTTTTACATTCAGACCAAAATAATCATTTCCAAAAAATGGTTCCACTATGGCAGGTTTGAAAGCAAAGCCTTGGTAAATCTAGAACCACTAAATAAATAGAATGACTTCTTTGGACATAATTATACTTCAAAGTAAGTATATGCCATTATTCACGTGCAAAGACAAGAAAATAGGTGTAAATTTCTAGTAATAGCTCACTAGAAAACTTCTTGGAGAAATACATTATGACCAAATGCCACGTTGGCAAAGCGACCCACCCGCTTTCCTGAGGGAGGAAGATTATGGTGGGTCAGAGGTAGCCTGGGGCAGTATTTTAGGTGATTGATCCTTGGGTGATTAATTATCACATATAAATATGGGTGTGACAAAGCATATAAAAGGCACTCAAAGTACACATCTGGGTCACTCTATGCTCTTTTAGAAATGAACAATGGATCCCTGAAGACTGAACCATGCGTGATACCAGAGTCAGGAAAAAGAAGATGGAAAACGAAGGATTAAAAGGTTGACAGTGATTTTTTTTTTTTTTTTTTCCTGAAGCCAATTTATTTTTCTTTGAGCTAAAAGGTCTCTGCCTCAAGGCTGGTGTAAAGCAGCCTTTTCAGGAAGCCGCATTCATCACACCAAGGAAAAGCGCCACAGAGGAGACAGCATGATAAATACCTGGTTTCAGGATCCCATGATAGCGTGTCCAGAAATGAGGATCAGAATTTATTTATCTCCTTGAAGCCTGGGCTCTGGCTCAAATAGTATTCTCAGCAAAGTTTGCTTCAAAACACCCGATCTATTCATTGGTTTAAGACATTAGATATATTAATTACATGATGCTTCGCCCTGTTCTAAAAAGGTTTATAGAGTTGTCCTGTAATCGAGGACACACATGCAAGTTATTTGTTATGGTGATTGCTTGCTTTGCAGAGTGTCTGCCCTCGACCCAGTCCCATAGATCAATGTCAGGCCAAGTGAGGTCTCCAGCAAGGGACAGCATGAACCCTCTTGTCAAGGTTAGGCTTTCGAAACTAAAAGTCGGTCCCGGATTCTTCCATCGGACTGACTTGGGTTTGAACTTTATCTCCAAACTTAAAGTTGAGTGACCTTAACTGACATCACCTTGGGAAGCTTCAATTTCCTCACGTGTAAAATGAAGCTAATTATAAATCCTGCCTCAAAGGATGTTTGTGAATCAAATGAGAGGTACCATGCATAAAGTGGCTATGGCTGGCACATAGTAAGTGTTCAATAAATATCAGTTACTATTACTATTGTTATATTATGTTTCATAGTAGAGCTTCTCTTAATGACTTCAATTAACTGATTTACCAGATTAATTCCCCACACTACCCATTCCTTCTGTTAAGCATATAGACTGATGCCCGTGGCCTTCTAAATGTTGTCAACAGCAGATGATGCCTGAGAAGGCCTGCTCCAGCCAGTTGAGGTTTATGCTTAACATAAGTCAAACTGATTTATTCCCAAACCCGATTGTGACAGTTGTAATTGTTATTGGCATTTAGTATTTAATAAATAGTATGTAAACGTATGAAACGTAAGAGCAAGAACACAGAGTTGTTATCTCTGTGGAAACGAAGTTAAATGCTTTGGAATGACAGATGGAAAAATAACGTCTGCCAAATTAAGTGACAACACTACAGAAGGTTATGAACAAAATCACAATAAGCTAGATAGCACCACACATAGATTGCCTCATAAGTATATTTAAGATCATTCTACATTTTAAAGAAATGGATGTGAAAATTGCAAAGGAGGCATTTTAGATCTTGTTTATGGGGAAAAAAGATACTAGACAGCTCTAATGCACAGACCGGTATATCAAGAAAACACTCTGGCCCTACATCAAAAGATTGATATTGGAGTTTGTGCATATATTTTTCCAGTTCAAATAAAATGTTTGATATATGAACAGATCATTCCTCCTCCCCTTTAAATGTTTTAAAAAGTGAAAAATACAACACCAAAAGTGAACCCTAAAGTAAACGGTGCACCTGGATTATGATGATGTGTCACATGTGATAGGTAGGTACATCAGTTGAAACAAAGGTCCCACTCTAGGGGAGGATGCTGGTAACAGGAAGGCTATGCATGCATGTTGGGGGGGGAGGGCATGTATGGGGAAATCTCTGTATTTTCCTCTCAATTCTGTTGTGAACCTAAAACTACTCTTTAAAAAAAAAAGTCTAAAAAGAAAAGTAAATGACCATTGCTGGTCCCATCTGAATCAGATAAGAGAGTTTCTACAGCATTATGCAAATACCCTAACTCATTAAGCCCTTTCTTGGACGGTTCTACATAGACAAGAGAAGCAGGTAAGGACTTGCTTTTGCGATTTACCCACAACCACAGCCAGTCACATAAAAGAGCATTTCCTGTAGTACAGGAGACCCAGGACCAAAAAGTGTGGCATATAGAAGTTCTCGAATGCTGCTCTAACTGGCAGCCTCAAAATTATCAAGAGAGTTGTCTAAGAGAACAGAGTCCTAAGACCCATGTCCAGTATTCAGATTTAGTTAAGTCTGGGATAAGACCCAAGAAACTGTGGGGACTTTTTAAGTTTCCTAGATGCTTCTGATGGGCAACCACATTTGAGAAAAATTGATGTTGAGCAGTACTGTCTAATCTATATATAATGCATGACACAAATGTGAGTCACATTTTCTGGTGGCCATATTTTTTTTTTTCAAAGATTTTACTTATTCATTTGAGAGAGAGAGAGAGAGCAAGAGTGGGGGGAGGGGCAAAGACAGAGGGAGAAGCAGACTCCCCGCTGAGCAGGAAGCCCGATCCCAGGACCCCGGGATCATGACAGACTGAGCCACCCAGGTGTCCCAGTAGTCACATTTTAGAATGAATTTTCTAGTAGCCTCATTCAAAAAAGAAAAAAAAATAAATAATACGTTTAAATCTCTTAAAAGATTTAAACACTTAAAACATTTTATTTAAATCAATAAGCCCCAGATATTACCATTCCAACATGTAATCAATATAAAAAATTAACAAGATGTTTTACATCCTTTTTATTTCTCCTAAGTGAAGGCCAGTGTGTGTTCTACACTAAGAGCACAACTCCATTTGGACTGACCCCAGTGCGAGTGTTCCACACCCAAACATGGCTACTGGCTGCCATATCGGGAAGAGCAGATACAGAGCATAAAGGGGGAAACTGTCTTAGTAATGTGGGCCATCTTGAAGATGGTACTCTATTTTGATGGCTCACAATTAGAGTGCTTGAAGAAAAGAGGTGATTAGGAAGGTCAAAAAAAGAAAATGAAACAGCATGAAAAATACAGGACGGGGGCACTTGGGTGGCTCAGCTGGTTGAGCGTCTGACTCTTGATTTTGGCTCAGGTCATGATCTCAGGGTTGTGGAATCGAGTCCCATGTGGGCTCGTGCTCAGCGGGGAGTCGACTTGAGATTCTCTCTCTCCTCTCCCTTTGCCCCTCCCCCTACTCTCTCTCTCTTTCTTTCTCTCAAATAAATAATCTTTTAAAAAAGAAAGAAAGAAAAGAAAATACAGGACGAATATGACACCTAACTCTGATTCTTGGAAGCTTTATGTCCTGTAAATCAAGGGAGGGCACATAAATATTCAAAAAGAAACAAGCGAAACTGATGTCCGTGTACAAAAGAAGGAAGAAAGGACAAAGTGCTCAACTAGACAGGAGTGAAAACTGTCTACCATGCAACTCAGTTTTTTTCTTAAGCCCAAAAATAGAATTCCCACAGAGTCCATGTTCACATTTCAGAAACCTGCGGGACAGTAGAGTATGGAATAGAGATGCCTTTATAGAAAAAGTAAACTGCCCAGTATAAAGCAACTTGTGGAAGCATTTCCAAATGTTTTAAGCTGTGCACACACTTTTTGCATTTATCACGCTATTATATTAGTGAAAACACATTTTGGAAGCTGAAATAATAAGTCGAACAAAGAGCTTAACATAGAACTGATGCACATTATCCTTTGGGAATTCAACTAATTTTTTTTTTTTAAGGATTTCAACAGTAAAGTATTCTAACCAGGAATATCACAGCCCCAAATGCTGTAAATCAAACAAAACATTTGTGAAGGAAAGCTCCTTAATTCCTCACCAAACACTTGTATCAATGAAAAAACAATCAGAATAGAACAAATTCAATGTCAGAGGTTAATGGAGATGTGTGACGTATCAGGTTACAGACTTTTATTATACAGTATGTAAAAAAGTTCTACAGGAGCCAGTGTTTCATCTCAGCCTAAAGTTGCACCAAAATTTAAATGTATTGGGGCGCCTGGGTGGCTCAGTTGGTTAAGCGGCTGCCTTCGGCTCAGGTCATGATCCCAGGGTACTGGGATCGAGCCCCACATCGGGCTCCCTGCTCGGCGGAGAGCCTGCTTCTCCCTCTCCCTCTGTCTGCCGCTCTGCCTACTTGTGCTCTCTCTCTCTCTCTGTTAAATAAATAAAAATCTTAAAAAAAAAAAAATTTAAATGTATTTACATCTAACATATGAAATACATTTTCTCATTTTCCTCCTACCTAATGACTCGGATGGCACAAAATTAGCTTTTGAGGCAGGTATAGAGCATTGATAAAATTGTAATAATTCCATTTAAAAACTTGAATTCTTTAATATGTAGATTCATAAATACATTAAGATGTTGGGAGTGATGCTCCATCTGGGGACACATCTTTTACTCATTCATCCAGGAGGCGCATTGAGTGTTCACTGCTCTGTTAGACTGACTATAATTTTGCCAGGTTAAAAGTGGCATTTTAAAAAGGCAACTCGGGATCTAAACTAGAAATGAGGAGTAACTTGACAACATGAACATTGAGTTTCCATATTCACACACACATGTCACAATGGCTGTATGTTAATGATTTAAAAATTAATAGATTTCTGTAACTCCTTTAGGGAGAGATCCAAAAGGTGTTCGAAATCACAGCAATTAACTTTTAGCCAAGTGAACAGATATTCTGTGTATTTATTTCTTTGATAGGTTTAATAACTATTAATTGGCAAGAGTCAATTAATAAATTCCAATCAAAACAATAATCAGTTCAATGAGCAAACATTACACTAAGAAGAAAAGTGTTAATGTAGTAATATGCTGGTGGTTTGTGCTCATTTCTCAGCAGATTAACATTTATTTAGTCATTTAACTAATGATTGCATTTTCAATATACAAAGCCCTCTGTTAGGTGCTGTACTAAGATAATAATAAAAAAACAGTAATCTGTTCTTTATGTTCAATTCATACTGACAAATACAACTACAGATCAGTGCACACACATAGGAAAAATTGTGCCTATTGATCCCCTGAGAGCCTAGTCACTGCTGTCTCCGAGACAGATGAACATCACATTTTCTCCTGAAAGTCCCTCTACCACTGTAGCATTGGTATATAAATTGTTTCCCAAATTCTGCATCGTCTCAGGTTTATTTTTTTCCTTCTGTTTATTTGGGGTTCCTCTGGCCACTACGTGCCCTCTCTCTTTTCCTCCACAGATGTCTTTCCCTTTAGAGCTATTTTGACACAGGTGAACTGGTGATGGCCTGTTTGTTAATCTTATTTTACAAATCAGTATCATGCAAGAATTACAGGACATGCTAAATAAATGTTAACAGTGAAGGAGACATTCAGGCTAGAGGGTGTAGATGTCAAGGGAATAGAAAAAGTGAGCTATTATCATCACCTTTCCGTGAACTTTGCTTAGCTGGAGCTTAATATTGAGGAAAGGGCATCATCAGTCTGTAAACTTCAGAACGTATCCTAATTCATTTTCCTATCTTTGTGATGATGGGCATGGACTTGGACCAGTTGATATCAGTCTACTCTATCCTCTATTTGCAAATGTCTAGTGTCAGTCAGTGTAAGTGTTCTCTCTGGGTGTTTTGCATCGAACCTCAGTCTCTTCAGATGTTTTGTGTCTGTGCGCAAACTCCACAGAACAGTCTGTAATCTCCCCAGTCCTCTTTAGCTCCCTAAAATTATTGTTAGAATGTCCTGTGTCCTTACATCAGTCCAGGTTCCCATGGGAAATAAATGGCATACTCAGATTGTTTGAGCAGAGTTTAATAAAGAGATTATTTATTTAAAAATAAGCACATTTGGAGAAACAGTAAGGAATAAGATAGGATCCTAGGACTAGCAAGAGCAGAAAGCTGTCACTACCCCTGGAGAGAGTAGGGACAAACCTATGGTCCTATAGGACGGGGGTGAAGCAACATGGAGCCCCAGTATGAACACACCACCCTTACCCCCTTCCCACCCTGCTGGCGCCTCTCCTTGTTGTGGCTAAAGTGAAGGGAATGAGAGAAAAAAAGGGATGGGGGGAGAAAGATCATAGAGATAGCAGAGTCAGACAATGTAGGGCCTTGTATGCTTTTAAGGACTGGCTTTTACTCTGAGTAAGATGATCTAATTTTTCAAAGGCTCACTGTGGCTGCTATTGGGGAGAATAGACTATTGGGGTCAAGGGTGGAAACAGCGACCCTGGTTAGAAGGCGACTGCAGCTATCCAGGTGGGACATAATATTGACATGTCCCAGAATGGAAGCAATGAGGGTGGTAAGAGATCACCTCATGTTGACTACATCTTGAAGGTAAAAACAACAGGAGTGGCTGACAGAAGTGAATGTGGAGTATAAGAGAAAGAGATGACTCCCAAGTTTTT
The DNA here is from genome assembly GCF_054177405.1 of Leptonychotes weddellii. NCBI lineage: Eukaryota > Metazoa > Chordata > Mammalia > Carnivora > Phocidae > Leptonychotes > Leptonychotes weddellii. Next base: position 102,087,253 of record NC_138376.1, on the reverse strand, counting down.
GGCCTGAGCAATTAAGAGGGTAGAGTTGTGATTTACTACAATGGGGAGGAATCAGGAGTGGAGGGAGTTTTTTGAGGAAAGATGAGAAGCTTGGTTAGAGAAGCCTGTTAGACATCCGAGCAGAGATATCAAGTGAACAGTTGGGTATAAGCTATTTGGAGTTCAGGGGAAAGGTCTGTTAAAAAGATATAAATGTGAAGCCCTCCACAAAAATATGGATGAGACCACCAAGAGAGTAAGTGTGGATAGAGAAGAGATCCACAGAATGAAACCTCTGTTCTCCAATTTTTAGGTCAGAGATGGAATGAAGAATTGGTAATGTAGACCAAGAAGGAGAAGTCAAAAAAGCAACCAAAAACAGAAGACAAGTAAAAGAAGTGGCTCACAGAGGAGGGAGTGATCCACTCTCAGATACTACCCAGAAGTCAAGGACTGAGGGGCACCTGGGTGGCTCAGTCGGTTAAGCATCTGCCTTCGGCTCAGGTCATGATCCCAGAGTCCTGGGATGGAGTCCCACATCAGGCTCCCTGCTTAGCAGGGAGCCTGCTTCTCCCTCTCATTCTGCCTGCAGCTCACCCTGCTTGAGCCCTCTGTCAAATAAATAAAATCTTAAAAAAAAAAAAGAAAGAAAGAAAAGGACTGAGGAGTGAACATTAAATTTAACATGTAATTCCCTGGTGACCCTAAGAGAGGTTTCAGGGGAATTTTTAGTAAATACTGGTTGGAGTGGTTTCGAGATGAACTGGAAGGAGAACTGAAAACAGGGATGATAGAAAATCCTTTGGATAGTTTTGTTCTGAATGGGAATTAAGAAATGGGGACAGTAGTTAGAGGGGATGTGGGATCATATACTTTGCCCATTCACTCTGTCTCTCTCCTGGATGTCTCCTCTCACCTCAAATTTCCATCACCTCCTCCCTCACCTTGATTCTGGCTGGTGACCTTCCTTCTTTATTTCACTGAGAGAAAACAGAAATAATCAGAGAGGAACGTCCACTTGCAACCACAATTTCTAACCGCCAGTCTGCAACATGAACCCAGTTGGTTTGGTTGCATGCTTTTCTGCAATGGTATTCAGCTATGTGGGTGTAGGAATGGACGAGGTTCACTCATATTGTATTAACCAGTATTGTATTAACAGTATTGTAATAACCAGGGGTGGGTTTTGATATGTGAGGATGATGAAGGGTGCAGGGACAAGGACAGAACATGAGCACTGGGTGTTATACACAGCTAATGAATCGTTGAACACTACATCAAAAACTAATGATGGCTAAAACTAATATGTTGGCTAACTGAACATAATAATAAAAAAAAGAGAAAAAAGAAAATTAAAAAATAATAATAATTATAAAATTGTAACTGTGATCCATTCCATTCTTTATGGCTCCTGAGAGCGTAAGAACTGTCATATTGTCAAAGCCTGGACCCTGCTAGTTCAATAAGAACTGCTCAATCTTGGCAGAAATATGCCAAGATGGTGACAGCTCACATTAGTTCTAAAGTTCAGAGATTTGCTCACAACATGCAGCTTCCTTTAACTCTTTATTTTACAATTGCCTCTACACTTATTCAAACCTACTCTTTTCAGCCCGTATCACACTTGAAATAACATGGTATCTATTCAATATGTAAAGTAGCTATTTCATGTAACTCTTTCATAGATTAGCCTAAATTATAATGGTGAAAAGAATGTGTTTGTTTAGGGATGCCTGGGTGGCTCAGTTAATCATCTGCCTTCGGCTCAGGTCATGATCCCAGGGTCTTGGGATTGAGCCCCACATCAGGCTTCTTGCTCAGTGGGGAGTCTGCTTCTCCCTCGGCCTGCCGCACCCCCTGCTTGTGCTCTCTCTCTCTCCCTGTCTGACAAACAAATAATTAAAAAAAAAAAGAGTGGGTTTGTTCAGTCTGTACCACACATGACTCCTGTCATGGGATTCAATTATCATCTTTCTAGAATGAAGAGCCTCCATTTTAGCCTAGTCATGTTTGGCAGTGATACCCCCAATACACAAAATATGACCACAGTTCATATTCATGTGCTCATTTTTCAAGTACCTTTTATTTTTTTTTTGAAGATTTTATTTATTTGACAGAGAGAGACACAGCGAGAGAGGGAACACAAGCAGGGGGAGTGGGAGAGGGAGAAGCAGGCTTCCCGCGGGGCAGGGAGCCCGATGCGGGGCTCGATCCCAGGACCCTGGGATCGTGACCTGAGCCGAAGGCAGACGCTTAACGACTGAGCCACCCAGGCGCCCTTTCAAGTACCTTTTAAACAAAACATCACATTAGGCATTGGGGAAAGCATATAAGAAGAATGCTTCCTACCTTCAAGAAAGTCTTAACCAAGTATGAAAGTGTAAGCTAGTGTGGGTGGTGTAAATAAGGGTTCAGAGCAGGTAAGAGAAGACGGGGAGAAGAAGGTAGGATAAGGGACAAGATTATCTGACCTCATTGTTCAAAAACCTAAACTGTCCTTGAAAGAACACACAGAAGACCCAACATCAAAGAGATTTCAAGGCAGGAGGCTTAGATTTTAGAAATATTTGTTTGTTTTGTTCCCTAGGTAACAAAAAAAAGTTCGACACCAATAAAGAGTAACGCACTGTGTGAAACATCCAGTATGTTAAGTAGTATGCAGAAATGAATGTCCTGTTTGACAAACGCTGTTCAGAGTAACGGCTCCACAGAGCCACAAACAACACTCTTAACACGCATGCTGTCTACGGGGGCACAAAGCCAGAGTTGAGAGCTGAAGTCAAGAGCAGGGATCTGAAGAGACATAAACTCCCATTGGGCACAACAGTTTTCTATAATCTTTCTAAATAATCTTTAGACCAGCTTCTATGAACCCCTTAGGACTGGGACCCTAATAAAGTCCATGGCCTTCGAAAGCTATTTATAAAACTTTTCTGAGAAGGTTACACAAATATATTGTCTCAAGCACTGTGTAACTAAAAGTTATAAACTTATTCCTTAAGGGATATCCAAGTTTTTAACAGATTTTAAAACTATCTTTATATAGCCTAGGGCTTTGCAAAGAAAAAAGTAATCTAATTGTATTGTGTGTGTGTGTGTGTGCATATACATATATATAAAATTTGCTGTGATAATTCTGTATCATCATAATACTAACCACCACCATTTATGTTCTGAACACTGGGCTAAGCACTTCACACATATTATCTCAGTTAATTTTCATTTTAAAAAAGCTATAAGACATTATTAGTATTCCTCATTTAGAGAAAAAGAATTAGGGTTTATATAAGCCAAATGACTTCTCTAGGGTCTCACAATGACTAATAGGCAAAGCCAGGATTCACACCCAAGCCAGTGTGGGCTGAAATAACTAGTACGTGAACACACACACACACACACACACACACACTGGAGGTCACTGTGTTCCCTTGAGTTCTCATTTTCAAATTGGTTATGAACACCATATCAACTTATACTATTCAGTCTGATGCCCAGTGGTTGGTCCTACCAACACACCGAAAACCTCTGTCAAGTCTCATTTTAAAGTCCTTAGTACATCAAAAAGGATGGAAATTAGCAGTATCTTTGTTCACAGTTATTTAATGAGGAGACACCGGACACTGAAAAAGAAAAGTGGTACATGTTTGGGGCGCCTGGGTGGCTCAGTCGTTAAGCGTCTGCCTTCGGCTCAGGTCATGATCCCAGGGTCCTGGAATCGAGCCCCGCATCGGGCTCCCTGCTCGGCGGGAAGCCTGCTTCTCCCTCTCCCACTCCCCCTGCTTGTGTTCCCTCTCTCACTGTGTCTCTCTCCGTCAAATAAATAAATAAAATCTTTAAAAAAAAAAAAAAAGTGGTACATGTTTTAAGGTTAACTATTCCCTTCCCGCTACATATGGAGGCAAGGATAAACCTCTTACTGAGTTATGATTAAACATCTATGGTTTTCATTTATTCACACTCAAGCCATTATTTCTGATAGAGTAACCCTGTCAGTGAGATAAGCCAAGTGGTAGACTCAATTTCAAGTTCACCTTTGACTCTCTAGTCAACCTATAAATGCTATGTTTATGTACTTGTTAACTTCGGATTTTAATGGAAAGAGAGTTAGCATATTAATAAAATGTTCTGTTTAGTACACACAATCCCAACTTATGCAATTGTGGAAGGGTTGCTTTCTAAAAACAAAAAAACAAAAAAAACAAAAAAAACAAGCATTGCCTGAAGCAGACTCTATGCAGACATGAGGAGATTAAAGCTCATAGGTTAGTGAAAATGAGCAACAGAAATCCATATATTAAAGGTAGAGTTTTTGAAAATATCTCCTAAATAAGACTCCTAAGAATATAGAATTTTTAAATTTTTTTAGAGAGGGAGCAATAGAGAGTACTAGCAGGGGGAGGGGCAGAAGGAGAGGGAGAAAGAGAATCCCAAGCAGGCTCCCCGCTCGGCATGGACCCAGCGAGGGGCTCAATCTCACAACCCTGAGATCATGACCAGAGCCAAAATTAAGAGTCAGGTGCTCAATTGACAGAGCCACCCAAGTGCCCCTAAGTATATAGAATTTTAAAATGAAGGTTAAGGCTGGAATGCAACTCTCCAATTTCAAACGATCCATTGAATCTTTTCTTTCCTAACCAAAGACCTACCATAGGTAGCAAAAACCCTTTTCTACTGGCCTTCATTTTCTCCTCTTTTTTCATAAAGCCAATAAATTTTGATTCTCCAGGTACTCTTCCAACAGCTGCTTAAAATTCCTGCAGGGAAGCTAAGAAAGAATATTCCAAGTTCGTTACACAGAGAACCTATGTAAATTTATTTACAAATACATATCATTTTAAGTATGTCAGTAAAACATATCCAGGTTGCACATTACATGTTTGTATTTCTTGAAGTTGCCTCCTCCAAGAGAGGTACCAAACCGAATACTGAAAAGAAGCTGAGGTCTTGAGACCTGGAGGCCCATGGGTTTACCAATCTAATAGCTTCTTTCCTACACTGACATTGTCACAGACAGACAGTTCTGGTGCATTTATGTATTTTTATGGATCTGAGATCCAGCTTCCTTGTCCATTATTATTAAAGTCTATTTAGAAATTTGAGAAGAAATAAGGAAGATAAGTGTTTAGTGTTCTTAGAAAATTACTTCTCCATAAAAAAAAAGAAACAAAACAAAAAAACAGAGATTAAAAATCCCACAGCTGTAGAGCCAAGTTCTTTGTTAGGCTTGTACAGCTTTCTAAATCCCATAAAAATCTCAACATCTGACCCATTTCATTTTTACAAAGGAAGGGACTATTACCCTGGAAAATATGCATAAAAATCTGCAGCATTCAGAGGCATTAAACAGTTTTATTTCACATGTGTTTCCTATGTATCCTGCTTGATAGACACACTGTAGCACCTGCTGCTATAACTCTACTCTCCATCAGCCCCCAACCTTCTCTTTTCAGAAGGGATTAGAAGCCTCTTCTCGAACATCTGAAGTCATGCTGCCATCTCCTGTTCACTATGCAGAATGTAATGAAATCACCTTCCAAAGGCTAGCAAAGGCATGCAAAGGACAAAACCGACCAACTGGAGAAGGCTGGCTCTTTCATATTTCCTCAGCCAGCAGATGAAAACCGCTTTCATTCCAAGTGGCAATGTCATAATAATCTTGCTTTAAATGTAATATGTTTTAGATAGAAGTTACTGTAGAGAAGTTGGGGAGTTTTTATCTAAACATTAAATCGGTAGTTCTGATTTTTCTAAATATCACTTCCACATGACCTAAATTTCGATTCTCTATTTTTTCAATGTAAACATGAATAAAGCATTTTAAAACATTAAAAATAACAACCATGTATGTTGAATTTTATTATTAGCTAGAGTGTTCTCAGGAAATTAATTTCTCTCAATGATTCCAAACTTAGAAGCAGTGACACAGAAGACAGTAGGTGGAAGACAAGTTAACGTTGACAAAAATTACAGTTTTATCTTGGAATTTTACCAAACTACAGAGACAGGTAAGTAAATAAACTTTTCAAATTTTCTTTTCTTTTTTCTTTAATTTTTAAAAAATATTTTATTTATTTATTTGTCAGAAAGAGAGAGAGAGAGCACAAGCAAGGGGAGCGGCAGGCAGAGGGAGAAGCAGGCTCCCTACTGAGCAAGGAGTTTGATGTGGGACTAGATCCCAGGACCCTGGGATCATGACCTGAGCCGAAGGCAGATGCTTAATCGACTGAAACACCCAGATGTCCCACAAATTTTCTTTTCATCACTAATTTTTAGAATCTGAAAACATACCCAAGAGGGAGTTCCATATTTTCTAAACCTATTTTTTTTCTTTTGCTCTTGTTATTGCCATAAACCATTAACACTGATGTGTTAATGCAATTGTCTCCCCAGATTTGTGTGGATAGGAACTGCATTCTGGGCTAGGATAAGAATCCAAGTCTCATTCATAATTTAGATTATTAGGAGGTAGGCTCTTCTCTACAAACATTAGCAACATTCTGCCAACAGTATATCAGAAAAATGGACACCTAATCCAGGACCATTTTTAAAAGGAAAAGTCCAAGACACCTGGGTGGCTCAGTCAGTTAAGTGTCTGCCTTCGGCTCAGGTCATGGTCCCAGGGTCCTGGGATCGAGTCCCTGCATCAGGCTCCCTGCTCAGCGGGGAGTCTGCTTCTCCCTCTACCCCTCCCCACTGCTCATGTTCTCTTTCTCTCTCTCTCTCTCAAATAAATAAATACAATCTTTAAAAAAAAAAAGAATAAAAGTCCAATTCTCCTACCAATCAATTATAGATGGCAATGCTCCTCCTTTAAAGTTACTTATAACTGCTTCTGCAAATTAAGACTAATATATTTTTTTTTCCAGGTTTTTTTGTTTTTTATGTTTAATGGAAAGGCAAAGCCACTAGCTGTAACCTTTTGTAAAACACATCCTCAGTATTCACTTTGAGACAGGTTTTCTTCAAATCACTGCTTTCTGGACAAGTAGCTCCCCTTATCTTCGCCTTTTTGTTTTTTAAAGACACATCTTTCGGGACACCTGGGTGGCTTAGTTGGTTAAGCGTCTGCCTTCGGCTCAGGTCATGATCCCAGGGTCTTGGGATCAAGCCCCGCATCGGGCTCCTTGCTCAGCAGGAAGTCTGCTTCTCTCTCTGCCTGCTGCTCCCCCTGCTTGTGCTCTCTCTCTCTCTGACAAATAAAAAATCTTAAAAAAAAAAAATAAAGACACATCTTTGAACCTATTAGTTCACCTGTGTACTGAGGGCCCCACAAAGGTCTCTGTTGTAGATCTCTAATTCAGGAGACATCACTACTCTGTATCATGTTGTTGGCCTGGATAATATGGAACAAGTGCAGATCAGGAAAATACTGAATAGCCAAATTCCAAGTGCTGAACATTGCAAAAGGATGGCCTGTGGAAGCTTATGCATGTACATTTTAGTCTTGTATAAACACTCTTCCACATCTGTACATTCCTCTTGTGGGAGCCAACTAAATTGCCATCATTAACTTTTTTTCAGGCTCTAAAAAGTGTTTACGGACTCATAGTATGTTTGTGGTTCTCATCACTGATATTTTTCACTTACACACATCAATTTACAAATACAATCCTTCTACATATATTAAGTACAGAATATTTTAATCTTCAACAAACTGACAAATCCTATAATCTCTCGGTTTATTCACACAGCCAAAGGCTTCTTGGGGCATGTTCTGGGATTTGGGACTCTGTCTTCTCAGCTGGAAAATGAGGGAATCAAACAAGACCATTTCTCAGGTCCTTCCATCTTAAAAATTTGGATTCTAACTGCACGTAGAGTCTACAGTGGGAAAAATTTTGTCGCTTCAGGCCTGAACTCCAGACCCAATTCTTTATGCGCAAAAGAGAGCAACTTCTCCAGAAATATAGGGAGAAAGTAGCAAGGTCACATTTTGGTCAGCCCACAGCTACTTCAAAGACATAACACAACCAGAGGCAAGGTAACTACTGACTGTCAGAAAATAATTTACCACAATTGCTATGATTACTTTAGATGACAGTATTAAAGAATATCACTTGCGTCATTGTGTAGAATACTAAAATTCCCTAAATTTGTATCATTTAGCAATAAGGTAACTTTAGGAGGTGATCATGATAGGTATAATAGAAAAAAAAAAATGTTCACTAAATGATTAAGTCTAAGATAGAGCCTAGAATTATGTAAGAGCCCCTTCCTGGTAGACCCTCTTCAAAGGACTCAAATCAGACATGAAGCAATTTGGGGATTTCCTACAATGACAAAATGATAGAATAAAATAAAGGTCTGTTATTTCTTTGCACAGTTGTTTGACTCTCATTATCAAGGTATCAAGGCAATAATCAAAGATTCAGAATTAGAAGGCTAAAAGGCACAGTTTACATACCCACACACTCAATTTTGTTTTGATTCCATGTTATTTGTATGTTGGGAGGATTTTGCTTGGTTATTTGTGTTCCAGTTTAGTTAAAGCAATATAAATGTTATTAAATATATTTTTTACTTGAATAAGAGTTTGCTTCTTTCATCCAAACTGGCTGTTAATCTCCAAATTTCAATGCCTTACGAGGAAGATAGAGTTAACCTATATACGTAGGATATAACTTTTTATTTTGCTGCTCAGAGAAAAATTTTTAGCACACAAGCACAAGTCTGGGGACTGGCAATGATTATGAGCACTTTCATTTCAATAAAACACCACTGCAGTTGAGACTGTGATCACCAGGGAAAACAACTACCGGAGTTCTAGCCAACGCAAGAAAGGTGGAACTGGTCAGCTGATCTGCAACTCATTTATACGCAGTTTCAACTAATGATTTATAACATTAAGTGATAGCTGACCTTCCAAAATCAAAGGCAAATGTTGATATTCATTTTTTTAACTGAGGAAAATAATGTGTGGAGTAAATAAATTCTTTCTACTAATTTATATATAAATTATACATAAACATACACTTCTCTCCCTCTCCCTCCCTCCCTGCCTTTCTCCCCTCTGCCTTCCTCCTCTCCCTCCTTCCTCTCCTCCTTCTTCCTCTTCTTCTTCTCCTTCCCCCTCCTCCTCTTTCTTCTTCTCCTCCTTCCCTTTCTTCTTCTCCTTTTCCTCCCCCTCCTCCTTCTTCTTCTTGTCTGTCTCCCTACCTCCTTATTCCGTCTAGGAGGAAGAATTTCCTCTGCCCTTCAAGGTCCTTTCAGCTGGACTAAGAATCAAATTAAACAAAATCAGGTTAACAAGAGAAAATAAATTTTCATTTCATATGTACAGGGAATCCACACAGACATGGAAATTCCAAAGACAGGCAAAATGAGGTATATATGTCATTCTGAACTTAAAGAGAAGGGTGTAGGGGTCTGGGACTTCAAAGGGATGGGATGCAATTCACAAGAAAATGAAAAAGAGTGAATGTTTGGTAAACAAATGTTTGTTGGGCCACTCAGAAACAATGGGACACCAAGGACCCTGATCAAACAGGTCTTGCTAGGCTCCCCCCTGTCTACTACACCTAGTTCCCATTATAATGTAGTTATCTGTGGTGATAGCTCTCTTTCTGGAACAAGTCCTCCATCTAGATTCTTTTTAGGGGCACCAGGGTGGCTCAGTTGGTTGCCCGTCAGACTCTTGGTTTTAGCTCAGGTCATGATCTTGCAGTCGTAGGATCAAACCCTGCATGGGGCTCATGCTCAGTGCAGAGTCTGCTTCAGATTCTTTCTCCATCTCCCTCCCACTCTACCCATCCCTGCTCATGCTTGCTCTTTCTTCCCCTCTCTCTCTAAAATGAATAAAATTTTTTTTTAAAAAATGAATACATTCTTTTTAGACAATTGTGGAGGAAGTTAAGAACTTTTCCTGAATCTACTAGGTTTTGATTGCCTTTAACTCAAAAATAATCTTCATGCCAAAGTGTCCCATGTTGGGGCAGTCTGCCCTTGGTCCCCACAACTCCCTCTCCCATTTTCTATATCTTTTCCCCCATTCCTCCCCCTCCTTCCTCTTCTTCTCTAACCCCCAGGCCCCAGAAATAAAAGCTTGCTTTTAAAACGTCACCTTTATTTGCCACAAATGAACTGAACACTTACTTCCAAATTGTCATGACTAGAAAGTCCTGGGACTCATTGGTCAGACAAGTTTCTGCTTCATTAAAGGAACCGTTGCCCATTGTTCTCAAGTCATGACAGGAGAAATGCACTCAGTGGTTTTACTAGAAGACCAACTCATTTCTTACCTGTTTGATTTTTACTGCCACCCAACACGATAGTTGCAGGCTGCCACTGACCATTAGCCACATCTACATCTGTCCTGCATTCTACCCAGTGCTGCAGATGGCTGCCACACTCCCTGGAATGCTTTGAATGAGCCGGCCTCCCATGACAACAGTAGGCCACAATCAAGGTCCTAACAAGGAGGATCTTTATGCCTTGATCACAATTACTTAAAAATCTTAAAGATTTACTATACATTGATTCCTGTCCATACAGGACTCCCAATTCTGCTTCTGCATGGTTCACATTATGCATGTTATCATTTCCATGCTTTAGAGTAAAGTTTCTAGATTCTTTACATGAAAGAAATTTAGAATACAAAATTTTGAACTGGGTATCAAAATGCAGCTGGTGGCGTGGTTGGGAGTATAGTGAGCATAGCTGCCTTCCAAAATGCAGCTTGTGGGTGGGGGTAGAAAAGGGTATTTCTTCTTTAAAATTATACATGTGGTCCCTCCTGAAATAACAGCATAACTGCATCATTTTATAAACCACGAGTGGGTAAGCACCCCAGCAAGACACAACATGCACCCACTTAGCAAAACATCTGCTGACCCCTGGAACTCACCAAGTATATTCGAGCATCAAATCCAAAAGCGAAGACAGGGCTTTTAATTTGTAGCCTTTTGTATGTTAATATTTTATTTTCCCCTTATGAATATCATATTTATTTATGTGCATTTTGTTCCTTTTAATCTGGTGGCAGCACTGTGAAATATCACAGGCCTTTCACTCTGTATTTCGCTAACAAGCCAACCAGGTACAAACAGGATTTTTATATCCATTTGTAAATTTTAGTTGGGGGCAGTTGAGAGAAGGAAAAATAAAAAGACAAATACTACATTTGTGTAAGGTTTAATTCACATCACTTGTACGATACTGTGCTGTTGGCATGTGTCTTAATAAATAGGCTTCAAAAAGAAATTATTGCAATGTAAAAATAGTTTCACTGAATTCACGTGCTTTTTACTGTTCCCAGGTCTCAAAGTGGCTTTTAAAATGATTTTTCAGACTCTTAGAGCTCTGTACCCCATATTGTGATAGGATACATTTCTCTGCCCTGCTCCCTAGAGTGGAGCTGGAGTGAAGGGAGGCTGCGAGAGCTTGGCACCATTCTAGTCTAAAAGAGGCCCAGCTTGAGAGATTCACTGTTGTTGCCAGAAAAAAAAGGAACATGAGAGATTGAAGTGTCAAAAGAAGCTGGGGAGTTTAAGCCTGAGAAGAAAACCCACAAATTAACTAGCTAACTTACCAGATAGATAGGCAGGTCAACTCTTGTTTATCCAACAGAAAATCTCTTGAGTGCCTAGCACACCAAGCACTATACAAGGCACTGGAAAACACTGCATGGAACAAAGTCAATGCTTCCACGGAGTTACAGTGTGGACTGTAATGTCCAAAATACATGTTACCTTGATACACTCCAAATTATGCCCATTCTCCAAAATTGGCCTGCTCTGAAATCTTCTGGCCTTCAGGTAGCTCTAGACAAATCTCAGTGTGGAGGAAGAGAAGGAGTCTAACAGAAGCATACAATTATGGACCCAAACCTTTTTCTCTAGGAATGTGTTGCAGTTTCAATGTCTTAGTTGTATATAGAATAACCACAGTCACCCCTACTGACAGCCTCCTGGCACATAATGAAACCACCTCACCAGCTTGGGATCCTGGATTCGGCAATATCAGGGGGAAAAAAAAAAATGCTGCTAGAAGTAGTAAACTAAAGCCCAATAATCTTACTTCCGGGTGGGAGGAGACGCTTTTCCTACGGGGAGCCTGCTGTAGTTAGTGCTGCTTCACGAATCTGCATGGCATTCTTGCGCAGCGGCCACGCTAATCTTTTCTGCATTGCTCCAATTTTAGTGTATGTGCTGTGGGAGGGAGAACTGTATTAGTGCTTGTTTTTGGATAGGTCCCTCACCAGGTACCAGCTTCTTACTGCCCTCTGCTGGTTAAATCTGAGTTCAGCCTTTTTTTTTTTTTTTTCAAGATTTTATTTATTAGAGAGATAGCGAGAGCAGGAACACAAGCACACAAGCAGGGGGAGCGGGAGAGGGAGAAGCAGGCTTCCCGCCAAGCAGGGAGCCCATGAGGGGCTCAATCCCAGGAGCCTGGGATCATGACCTGAGCTGAACGCAAAGGCTCAACAACTGAGCCACCCAGGCGCCCGGAGTTCAGCCTTTTTAAACTTGTGTTTTAACCAACTGCTATTTTTTTTTTAAGATTTTTATTTTTTGACAGAGAGAGCGAGAGAGGGAACACAAGCAGGAGGAGTGGGAGAGGGAGAAGCAGGCTTCCCACCGAGCAGGGAGCCCGATGCGGGGCTCGATCCCAGGACCCTGGGATCATGACCTGAGCTGAAGGCAGACGCTTAACTGAGCCACCCAGGCACCCCAACCAACTGCTATTTTAGTAGACAAGTAAATAAATGCACTTGTTCACAAAACATTATTTTTTTTAATTTTTATATTAGTAGTACTTAATATTAACCCAAAGAGAGCCCTATACCATTATCTCGTTTCTTTAAATATGTTTTCTTACTACAAAAGCAATACATGTTGAAGAAAAAATAAGCAAAAGGTAAACCAAAAAACCCACCTTCTCAGAAACCACTAAAACCTTGATGTATATCCTTATTTTTTTTACAAAATATGGTCCTATTGTACATTTTGAATATTGCTTTAAAAGTATATGAACAAATGTCCTTCATATTGTCCGTTTTTTAGGCACCATAATATCCCATTATGTAATTGTACATTTTAATCATTCTCCTACTTTAATGCCAAAAAGTATATTCTCATAGCCCTGTGATATATTAATAGCTATAATCATGCTTTCCCTTGCAATCCGTCAATAAATGTGTGCTCTTAACTAAGGGCATTCTGAATTGATGCTGTACAATTTTTTTTCCTTTATCATCAAAAACTGAGTAGTTAACAGAACCTCTTGGATTGGCAGGGCCACGGGATGATCACCAGTCTCTCCACCTTCACATATTTCACAACCCAGTTTAGTTCATAAAGAGACTTGAAAGAGATTTTCTACCTATAGAAGTACTTCTCTCTCTCCTCTTCGGCACTTTCCCTGTCCAAACCTAATTTGCTGCGGAAACCAATTTAGGAATGCAGTGATGATGGGGACTATGGAGTCAAAGAATAAAAGCAGAGGGATACTCTTAAGGAATGCTTCATGCAAACCAGGAAAAAGCTTAGAAAATTGCCCCTTTTGTGTAAAGAATCCTCAGGATCACCTTCCTCCCTCATTTCTAAGCCTTTCCAAGCAAAAGCCAGATTGTAATGCAACCTCAATCAGCAGACTGTGGTTAGGTAGTGCAGGGTTTAAACAGTTGACTGAAACACCTTGCTGGTGATACAGTTTGAATTTAGGTGTGCTTGTGCTATTTGAAGCATAAGCCTGTTTTTTTAAAAGGACGCAAAACTTTTCCCCCTGGGGAATGAACATCAATCTGAATCCTTCTGGACACTCTGATGCATTAATATGTAGCCCAAGTCCCAAATGCCTGACCACTCTCTGGAAGATTAATCTTCAACTTTGACCTCCATCACCCCTCTGCCCCCAGCACCTGGCAACCAGCAATGAGTCATACTTCACCCAATAGGTTCTCTGAGAGAGCCTGGCAGCCACCATCTTGGACACCTCCTCAGCCAGGCCATGATGCCTCCATTGGTCTTGCCGGAACTTAACTGCCTGGAAGTTCTGGCTTGTGGATTGAGCTTTCTGAGGACTGGGAAGACAACGCCTTAGCCCTCTCAGCCCGTCCTATCATCCACATGGAGTGATGAAAACTGTGATCCTATTTCCCTTCCTTGGCTAAATATCCTCACCTTCCTTCTCTGTGGGTCTCAGGAGTACATCAAGAGGCATTAAAAGCTTATTTGAACATATCCCTTGAACCATCTAAAACTCTGCCTACACAATGGTTCCGTTGCCTCTATAACCCAGTTAAAAATGAACGAATTCCTGTTAACAGACACCAACTTAATACACCCGTCATTATTCCACTATGGATGTCCTGGGTTTTTTTTTTTTTAAAAAAGCCATTTAAAGTGGCTTACCAAAAACACATGTAACAGAAATTTTAATAAAACCAGGACCAAGCAAAAATTTACAAAGTAATAATAGAGTTAAGGACAAAGAAAACGGAGTATTTGGCTTGGAGGCTTCTTACAGCCAAAGTGAACAGGAATGCCCAAGTCTCACTGACCATAGGAGCAAGAGAACAGTATAGTGCTTGGCTCAGGTATGTTTGGGTCCATGAGGGAAGTCCTCAATGAGTGCACACAGCAACTGGTTTCACAAAACTATCATTTTCCCAGTAAAAAAGGACACCTGCTTCGGCCTTAGCACTTTAGCATGGATGAGCTGCCTTGTGAATCCCATATAAGCTATACAGACCAATCACAATCTTAAGGTTGAAGTTACATTCGAACTGGGTTTTGAAAGATAAGTAGACTGCCAGAGAAAATTGCAGTTCAGGCAGAATGAGCTCAGAGAGCTACCATGAAAGCAGCGTGGATGCTAAGTCAAAGTGAGCAGTCACTCAACAGCGTTAAAGTTAGTTGAGCAGCTACTGCAGTCCACGAAGTCTGTGATGACTATACAACATAAAGAGCAGAAGCAGAGGACGCCTGACGTCTCCGCCTTGAAAACTGGTAAATGCTTGGTGCAAAGCCTGATACACTAGATACTCAGTAACTACTTACTTCTAACTGACCACATTTTATGATCAAGTTCAGTTTGAGGTATACAAAAGTTGAGGTACAAGTGAGTGTTCACAGGGTGCTCCCTAGTGCACACCATTTGTCTAGAATGGACCAAAACTAAAACAGAACTCAGATTTAGAAAAAAGGAATCCAGGGCAGAAGCTACAGGAAAGGTCCCAGGAAGGCTGCACAGAAATAGGGCCACAGCAGAACTGTAGTTCTAGTGGAAAGGGATAAGGGACCAAAGAGGAAGTGTGGCATAGTGTTCAAGTATGGACAGAAGTTATTCTAGAAAATGCAAGAGGGTAAGAGAAAAAGGCTGTGAAGTTATTGAATTTGACCATAAAGGTCTTGGTGACCACACGGACATTTAAGAGGACAAAAGCCAAAATAACAAAAGCAAATGAGGATAGAAACCATCTTGAGTAGTATTTTGAGGAACAGCCACAGCAATGAGTAGGCTTTCCACCTGAGGGGTCAGTGGATATGCAAATACCAAAAAATACCCAATGCTATCTAAGTCAAGGTGGAAGGTTAATATTCAGTTCGGCTTCGGTTTTCCCAAAACACTAATCTCAAAAGAAGCCTGAGTGAAAAAATGGAAATGCAGTGCTGTACTCCGCCATCCTCCCTAGCACAAGCTACAGAATTCCCAAACTGTCAAACCTAAGACAATGTTAGAAAAGAAGGTCTTGGCTACTGCATCAACAGCTCAAACAGTGCCACATACACTAGGACTCAACTGTTTGCTTCATAGATGTTGATATAAACCAGATTTCAAAGCAAATAGAAGTCCTTTCCTTAGAAATGCCAGATAGCTTGGGTTTACATTTAATGGTAGCAGATGGACCCCAGGGTACACTATCTAAGGACACTATCCTTAAGGCTTTATGAACTACATTAGCTTTAGGGCTTTTGAGGCCATTCACTCCACAGTAGGTACCATGCAGAGAACAAGCAGCCCTTAGTGATACCAGAGGTTGCTACATTATCTAAAAGGTTGCTACATTACCTAAAAGCAAGCTTTAGAAAAGGCTTAAACCTATAAATTCTCAACATACAAAAAAAAAAAATACAAGTGAGCATTCAAAACCAGATCTGGCTCCCATTTAGCTTCATGTGCCCCCATAACTATACAGCAGTACTAGGAAACTAGGTAGAGAAATTCAAAGTATCCCCTAGCTCCAGTAATTTAGCAAGGATTTGGACTGTAACATTTCCATTAATCCTAATTCATGCTTGCACCAACTTGGCCCAGGCCTGAAATACATGGGTCATCACTGACTCTCCCTATGGAGATTGAGACTTGAGTATACTGAAGCATATCCTGCTTCCACACTTAACACTTAAGTAACACCAAGGGTTAACAAAAGCCACGGACACGCTGACCTTTTCCAATGGGTACATCCATATGCACATCTGGACATCCTGTGTGTCCCACAGCCTAAATCCAAACCTGACCACCTTTGTACTTTTCTTTGATCAACTTGTTCAGCTTTTTCAACCTGCCATCAAGCTGCAGGATTACAAAGTTAACACCCACACCATGACTAGCCTTGGCCCATTTCTCCAGGTCCTAGGGCTGTCTAGTCTTCATTGTGACCAATAGCACACGTAAGAAATGCTGGCTGTCAATCACTATAAGGCTATCCTTACTTAGGTCATCCTGTTTTCAGTTGCTAACACTTTAGTCACTGACCCATTAGAGTAGGCTTTCATTTAGAAACCAGGAGGAGACAAATAGATTTCCAGTTATTTTGCTAATTCTACAATGATTATCTTTTCTCTGTTGCTAACAGGGACCTTATTCTATTGCTCCAAATTAAAAAAAAAAAAAAAAAACAGGTGTGGAACAAGAACCAAGTTTATTTGTTCATTTCTTGCACTTGAAGTATTCCTCGATGACATCCTTCGCCTGAGACTCTTTGCCATAGTCCTAAAAAATAATTTAAAAAGATTTTAAATTAAGATTTACAAACTCTACCAAGTTGTTAGCACTAGTTATATTGAAGCTTTACAAAATTACTTGTCTTATGAAAGTGTTTCCATCATTAAAATTTCTTATAGCCATTTTCAGGGACCTTAAGGACTTCAAGGTCTTTAAGGCTCGTAACATGGCATTCCTATTGCCAGCGTTTTCTCAATTTCTGCAGAAACACATTCAAGTAAGCAGATTAATTGGCTGGCTTAATTACAGTCTATCCTCTACTCAAAGGCAGAAAAGGAGATTTTCAAATGTTGAAAATCACACATTTCTTAGGACATTCCCAACTTCCTGAAAAATTAGAATTCTGCACAGAATTATGCAGCTCCCAACACAACTTTCACCCCAGAAATAAGTACTGACTTACCTTAACCACCACACAACTGCAACCAACCACTTTACGGGGTTTTCCCTCTCTGTCAATTTTACAGAGGCCTACCCATTCCCCTAGTTTCTTGTTGTCATCAACCTATTGAGATGAATTAAGAAAAAAAGAAAAAAAATCACCACATTAGCAAACATTAATGCTACTGACAATAAATCAGACCGAAAGGGTAGCTGTAGTCAGATAGGGTGACATGGCAGTTTCCTCATGGCAATTCAGTAGAGGGAGCCAGTTGTCATCATGTACAGCCCCAAGATCACCTAAAAGCACTCTACCTCACCTCTGTTCTATACCAACACCAAAATTAGCAATTAGTTCTGCAGGAATAGAACATTTCTGTTACTAGCTTTACAGTCCAAGAATACAAGTCTAGGTGATGTTTTTCACACCACCAGAAAGCAAAATTTACTGATCTTTACAAAATTTACTCATCAGATAAAACAGCATTAATCAAGACATAACCCTAACTGGCTCAATTTTCATTAAGCTAAAGCATCTCTTAATTCAGATAAATAGGTAACTTACCTTGATTAGGTTGATTTGGTGTTCAGCACAAAGGGCCTCCACCAACTTGACATACATAGGCTCATCACAGTTGGATGCAAGCACACAAAGATGGGCCTGGCGCCTGAAACGCAAAATCCAGTTTAAGCTAAAACTCAGGTCTGAATCTACTACTCTCGGAACTTTTACAAGGGATTTATCTTTGCAATCACTGGCAAAACACAAGCAACACCCCACTGGAGAATACATTGCTTCAGTTTGAGGAACCTGTTAAAGAGCATAGATCCACTCATCGACAAAATCAAGCCTCCAGTAACTCCCCAAAATACTGAATTTATATAGAATTAGTTACCAATTTGTGGGCAAAGCAGTATCATGCTTTCTTGCAAGCCACTTAAAACACGTTTACAAGCTATCGTGTGAAACACAAACTACCACTATTAAGAGTTGTTACCCAGAAATTAGTATGTGCAGCACTGCCATTGCATAAACAGTGCAGGGGACACGTCAGGACCTGAAGGATTTCCAACAAGAGCGCTATTCCCGGTGGATTCAAGTGGCTAGTCTACACCAAAGTGAGTTAAATGAACTTAAATTTACTGTCTAACAAATTCTTAAAGTGCACTAAAATTCAGCTTAAATAGTTAACACGTGCAGTTATTTTGCCCATACAGCCAGCCCAAGAACTAAACGGATGTATTTACAAATGCTCCATATTTTTTATTTCTACAGCTACTACTTTCTCATTTGAAAGTCCAGGTGCTTCTGCAACATTAGCTTAAATTCCCTAGTTTAATATGATGGTTCGGTTTTTGTAAACTGCCAAATGAGGATTCTTATCTATCCTTTAATCGAAATTAGCCCCACAACGTACAGGTTTGTCAGACTGTTATGTTTCACTCATAAAAAGAGTGAAGGGGTATCCGACAATTTAAGTCATCATTCAAACACTGTAGTTAAAAAATTCAAATACTCATTCCCATTCCAAACAGAAACCCACAAACTCTGTGGGCTACATAGATCTGAGTTCTGATACCTTTTCCTAGGTTTCCTGTAGGACGGATGCCATTCAGAACTTTTGTGCTAACACCATGAACTTCACGCTTTCTTGGTTGCAGTTTTGTTCCGGTTCCAACAACCCACAGTATTGAGACTGATACACGTACTTGTCTAAGGCTTTGGCAGCTTCGCGAATTCCACGTGCTAGGCCATCGTGGATGAGGGCGGTCTTCAGCACCTCTTGTAAAGCAGTATTAACGTCCATTACACCTCCAGCAGCAATGCTGAAATGCAGCAAATCAAGTGAAAACCATCAGTAAATTCCCCACACAACACTTAAGACCCTGGACTCAATAATCATAGGAGACACATCAGGTGCCGTCCGTTAAGGCGCCGCGGCCTACCCTGACCCCGCACCGCCCGCTCACTGTCCACGCCCTCCCCGCACCAGACCCCCACCCTCGGCTCACCCTTCCTCGGCCATGGCGGTGGATTACGAGTGTAGCCGAATCTTGACTGCACTGTAATACAAAAACAAAGAGAAACCAGTTAGCTAAAATAGCTCAGCCAAAAACCAATCCCCGCCAAAAGCGACAAACGCACCACAACTACGACCCCAACCTCGTTCAACTCACCGCGACCTTCCGCCTCCGCACCACTCGGCGGCGGCAGGGAAAGAGGTCGTACGCGTCCGCATGACGGTATTTAAGGGCTTCCCAGGACCCCTGTGCGCATGTGCACTCCTTTTCATGAAAGAGGTGGCTCTGGTGGTGCCGGGCCTCAAGAATTTCTGTTTCCGGATAGAGGCGGTTCTGAGACAAGAGTATTCCTAGTCTTCTGACTCTGCACTGCTGGTTATTGACACGCGCAACAGGCACCAACGCGGGCAGCCTCACACCACCCTTCCCCGCCGGAGGCGTGGTCTACGGAGGCCCAGAAAGCTCGTTCTACGGAGCGCGAGAGGGGCCAAGCGCGTCTGCGCTGTCTCGTTAGGTCTCTGGCCCTTCATTTCCTCGCTAAGTCAGTTTTAACTTTTGTCACACTACCTTGTAATTTTTTGTCGACCTCCCTAATTGGGCCTTCCTGCATGGCACGCTCTCCTTTCGCTTCTAAGTCTCTGTAAATGTCTGCGAATGTGTCGTTTTGTGGGTGATCCACATTTGTTGTGAAACGAAAGCCAGCACGTTTTCAATACTAAGCACGTGGTAAATTCCACTTTACCGGTGATGTGTTAGTAGAGTGGAACCTTAGGTGGTTCGTTACGGTTTCTAAACGTAGTTGGTTCTAAATGAAATTTTTTCTTTCTTTTTTTTTAACGCTAGATTGTCCCCTAAATTCGTAATCCCGTGCAAATCGGGATTCAATAGGTGCATTAAAAACGCCTACAATGTGCCAGACACAGGAACTGGGTCCGGAATAACAGTGATGAGAACGTGGTCTTTGAGAAATCCGGAATTAATTTTGCCATGCAGGACTGGCGGAGTTAGACGTGGAATCTGAGGACCCTAGAACTCTTACTACCAGAAGCAGCCTTTTGAATTTTGCATTTATTGGCCATTCTCCTACGCCCATTTCAAAACGCAAATATATGAAATACGGCCGCGTATTCTCAGCACAGTCTCTCTTTTTTTTTTTTTTAACTTCCTCTCCTGACAAGTCTCCAAGCCAGTCAGCAATTAGGCTTTTGATAAGTGCCGGTACCGTGGATAAAGTGAGACGAGTGCTGTGAGAAAACAGAAATGAGTAACATGAGTGCGGGGCAGAACTAACCAGAACAACAGAGACATACTGGAATTTTAGTAAATTTATATAGTTCATTTTTACCTTTTTGAATGCTTACAGATTTTCGTTTTTAAAGTGTTGAGCTGTTTCTATTCGTAATTCATCCTAAAAGGCTGCTCACTTATTTGTTGATTTAATTACCTATTGAACATTTGCTTAAAAAAAAAAACTACGGAGTTTATAAGAATGAGATTTATTTCTGCCGCTCTCACAGATTGTAGTAGGATTAAGATTCGAACCAAAGATTAGAATACCTAAACGCCACAGGGAAGGTACAAAGTGGCATGGGGGTTTGAGAGTGGGGATGATGTGGAAAGATAAAGGTGAATTTGAGTCTGTGGCAACATTTGAAATGGGAAAACAACAACAAATGAAAGGGTTCCAAAGAGGGAGCATGAGAGAAAAGGAGAGGGTATTCTAAGAGAAGGAGAGAGTGAGGCAAAGGCACAGATGCCTCCTTTGCTTTTTTGGAAGTTATCACACCACCCTTGTATTTTCAAAAGAGAATGTGGTAGTTTCAGCAATTTCTAATTATCTAAAGTTAATAAAATTTAATGTGCTAAGCATTAGATTTCATATCCGATTTCTCCGTGCCTTCCCAAAACAAATCTTAGAGAGAAGGCAGAGAATTTGGTAAAAACTCAAGAAACATAAAAGGGGATAATAATTTGCAAACAATGTATTTATACAGAGAGAAAACAATTAAGTACCTTTTCGCTTGGTTGTTCATTTCTGTCTTCTAGCAGCTGGTAGTCTTATGTAGATTCAACTATCATGGGCCTATGCCTTAATATTTCACCTTATGAATACCTTTTCTATCAGTTGTAACCCTCTTTCCTTAGAACCAGACCAATTTTTTTTTTTTTTGAAGTTCTAGTATATAGCTGTTTTTAATCCTAGGAATGAACTTAAAGGACACAGTGGTGATTCAAGGATTCTTTAAATTTTCTTAGTTCACTTGCTTAAGGTTACCTCCTCTCAATTTTAGATATTGCCAAAGGTGGAAGACAATACTACAGAGACTAAAGGCCAGAGTCACTCTTATACCAGCAGATTATAATACTTATAAAAAGTACACAAATGAGCATCTGAAATACCCATGAAAGGTAAATTCTAAAGTTTGTTTTAGGAACAAAAAATAATAGTAAGTGATTTTGCTTAGCACTTTCTATGTGTCAACTAATGTGCTAAATTATTATGTTTTCTCCCTTGATTGTCCTTGAGACCCTACATGGTAGTGGTGGTATTAGCCTCCTTTAACAAAGGAAGGAAATAAGCTTAGAGAGTTGCTCAAGCTCACACAGCTAGTAAATGCAGACACTGGTATTTGAGCCCAATGGACTTCAAAAGCTCATGCTTCCAACCCCTCATCCATTTGAATGATTGCCCAAATGTGGATGATCACAGAATTCAATAACTCTTCACATCTGAAGTTGGGAACAATGCAACTGGTTCTACTTCATTGTGCTAAAAAGCTGGATAGATGGAGAAAGGGAATATTGCAGTGTTGGGCAGAAAAAGAGAACAGTAGAAATTTGCATTCCTGATCTTAGTAGATATTTTATTAGTTTGCTACAGTTGCCACAACAAAGTATCAAAACCTGGGTGACTTAAACAATAGAAAGTTATTATCTCACAGTTCTGAAGGCCAGTAGTCTGAAATCATGGTGTCTGCATGGTTGGTTCCTTCTAAGGCTGTGAGGGGGAATCTGCTCATTCCTGACTCCTAAATTCTGGAGGTTTGCCAGAAATCTTGGTGTTCCTTGGCTGTGGCAGCATAATTCCATCTTCACATGATATTCTCCCTGTCTTTGTCCAATTTTTTTAATAGGGATACTAGTTATCTTTTTTTTAAAGATTTTATTTATTAATTTATTTGAGAGAGAGAGAGAGCGAGTGAGAGAGAGCACAATGGGGGAGGGGGGGCAGAGGAAGAGGGAGAAGCAGACTGCTGGCTGAACAGGGAGGCCGCTGAGGGAATCTGAGATCATGACCAGAGCAGAAGGCAGATGCTTAACCAACTGAGCACCCCAGGTGCCCCAAGGATACTAGTTACCTTGTATTAAGGGCCCACCCTACTCTGTTATGACCTCATCTTAACTAATTACGTTTAAAACAATCCTCCAAATAGGGTCTTGATATCTGGTGTTGGGGGTTAGGACTTGAACACATGTATTTCAGGGAAACACAATTCAGCCTATAACAGATGTTAGAAGAAGAGATATAGGACAGATTAAGTGATAGAAAAGATCTTTGAGTTAAACTACCGCAAACTAACTTGGAAGATCAGAGCTGGGAAGAGAAGCTGGGTCAGGGCCCATTAAAGATTTTATATCTTGGAGTGATGGGGACCAGCTGAGCTGAGTTCAAATTTCAGCTCACTCTGTGGCCTTGGGCAAATTACTTTTCTGAGCCAGCAAAATCCTGGTAATACTATAAAATTTTGTGAAGATTAAATGGGATGGTTGTTTAAAGTGTTTACCACTGTGCCTGTGGATGTAGTTATTTATCTTATAGAGAACTTCATATAAAAATATATGGAGGGGCGCCTGGGTGGCTCAGTCATTAAGCATCTGCCTCCAGCTCAGGTCATGATCCCAGGGTCCCCCTTGTTGGGCTCCTTGCTCAGTGGGGAGGCTGTTTTTCTCTCTCTCTCTGCCGCACCCCCTGCTTGTGCTCTCTCTCTCTCTGTCAAATAAATAAATAAAATCTTTAAAAAAAAGAAAGAAAATATATGGAAAGGTTCTTAAGTATTACTTTTTCTTGCCCTAAACCACCCAGCACCTGGTACAGTGACTTGCATATTGGAATAACCGAACTAATGTGTACTGAGTGAACACATCAAATTAAATAAGTTTAAAGAAGCAATTGGGTAGATGGCATACCTAAAAGAAAGCCATGTTGAAAACTATAGATAACTACAGAACTAGAGCGAGATAAATTAACATCTCTTGTGAATTAGTGGGAGGTTTTGGGCATCCCAGAAAACCACATTTAATTTGAAAACTTTTTAAATGTCCCTACTTTGGGGGATAGAAAATAAACCCAATGGGTGGAAATGGGAGCTAAGAAATAGGAGAAAACTCAGGAAATATTATCCTGCTGCAGCTCAGGATCATATAGGCCTAGTCTTGGCTTAGGTAGCATGTGGTTTTAAACATACTACAGAAAATTAGTTGTAGCTGAAGAGAGGTTTAGGCCAAAGAAGATAGAATCCTATTATATCAAGGGAAGAATCAAAGGAGAAAGAAAAGTTGGTAAGAGGGAAGAGAATGAAAAAGAAAATAAGAAACGAGATGAATAAGAATGGAATAAATTAATAAAGACACCTGGTCATAGCTTGTAAAGTTAATATCTAAGGCCTGCAACTGGAAAACCTAGTTTATTAGAGGGGAAATGGTTATAGGAGAGAATGGGGCTAGATGATTAAAAAGCTGAGTATGAAGCCTATGTTAACAGCTTACATATTTTGCAGGTTTGTGTGATTCTCATCTAACTTTTCGTAAGTCTTTTTTTATAAAGATTTTATTTATTTGTTTGACAGAGAGAGAGAGAGTGAGAGAGAGAGCACAAGCAGGGGGAGCAGAAGGCAGAGGGAGAAGCAGGCTCCCTGCTGAGCAAGGAGCCAGACACAGGGCTCAATCCCAGGACCCTGAGATCATGACCTGAGCCGAAAGTAGCCGCTTAACTGACTGAGCCACCCAGGTGCCCCAAACTTTTCATAGGTCTTACTAAGAATGTTTGCTCTGTCCTTGTTGTTATTGCTACCAGATGCTCCCCAGAGCTCTTTGGGTGCTGTTGCTTCTTGCTACAGCGCAGATTCAGAATTAGTGGGAACTGAACATACTGAGGAAGATAATTAGAGATAACGCTTAAGATATGTGAATAAACTAATTATAAACCAGCAACACGGGTAATTTAAAATGAAAAAGAGTAGTAGCCAATAGAGCAAACCCTAAATTCACATTAAATGTATTCACTTGGGATACAAGGAGGACCTGAGTGTGTAGACCTCCAGATCCCAATGCTGCTTTCTTTAGACTAGATCTGCTGTTGTCTGTGTAACATTTCTTTTGAATAATGGGTCCTGATGCTCTAAAATGTGTTCGATGGCTGCAGTTTTTATTAGAGAACCACTGGAATAAAACCAGGACGACTCTTGTCCTTAGAACTAGAGCTACATTAAAGAGAGAAAAAAGTCCTAGTCACCTAACCAGTTCTAGCCCCAAACAATGAAGTTAAAAGGCAGACTGATGATTCAAGAATTCTTTATGTCGACTCCTTCCCTCTATCATTTTCTGACTCTGTAGCCTTGGTCAAAATGCTCCTAGTCTCTTCAGGTGCCTCGTCTGCAAAATGTAGTGGGGAATTGAATGAGATGCTCTTAAAGACTCTTGGTTTGGACATTCTATACTATCATTTTGCAACAATAATTTTAACTTCTAGTAAATGCTGAACACTTATGCAGTCTGCTCTATTCATTTTTTGATATCATAAGACTTCAGCACATGACACTCAGTTATAGCTGATGCCAACTCTCCTCCTGTGTATACAAGTTATAGATGATCTCTTTATTTGTAAATGACGGTTGTTGCTTTCTTATATTAGAATAAGAAAGCATGTTCATTGTAGAAAATTTGGATAATACTGTATCAATTATAGTTCTTTGCATACAACTGAATGACCTATGGCCAACATTAAAAAAAAATGAATCTACCGATAAGCTATTAGATGGCTCAGAGAATTAAAGGGTTTGCTGAGTAATCAAGTTTGAGAAATAGTAGAAACAGGATGGTTCTAGGAATCTTGGTTATAGGAGCTATGGAAAGTCTCGTAAGGCAGTTCTTCTCAAACTGCCTGACTATATGGAGATTTTTCACCCAATCCAGCACATAATAAAATACAACACAACTCCTAGGGGCTTCTGCAAGACTAACCATCTTGCAGATAACAAATGTAAGCTTAAAAAATTTCAAACAATTACCTAAAGACACTGAACAGTAACCAAAAGTAGACAGAACTGGGGGAGGGAGGGTGAGGATGGTGGTCAACACTTGAAAAAAAGAATGGCAGTGGCTAACCTCCCATTTTTATGGCTTTTAGTATAAGGGCAGACCCCAGTCAGTGCCACATGGGGCAACTAATTGTCAAAATTTTGTTTTACTTCTTAGAAAATCAGAGAGCAGAGTTTAGAGCAACCACATCTACTAGAAATGGAGGTTCGGGGAAAATCCCAGAAAGGAGAGACTCTGAAAAAGGAAAACCACTATTCTATGTATTAACTCTGTCTAAATGGCTGGCTTTTAAACTACACGTATGTGGGGCAGATTCTTAGCAATGTAGCCAAGGTGAAACAAATGCACAGCAATTTCAGCTGCTTCCTACTGGGGAAACATATAAAGTCTAAGTCAAGGCAAGTTAAATCTTGATAACATTTTTTTAAAAATCAATATTATTTGAAAGAAAACAACAGAATTCAGAGTCCGTGCCATGTATTACTCATGGTGCCCTTGATATGATATAAAATTATTACATATACTAAGAAACAGGAAAACATGACTCTTACACAAGAGAAAAGGCAATGTGGAAACTGAATCCAAAATAATCAAAATGTTAAAATTAGCAGAATTTTAAAGCACCTATTAAAATGTGCTCAAGAATGTAAAAAAACTAATTCTCATAATGAATGGACAAATAGGAAAAAGCATAAACTATAAAAGAAGATCAAATAGAAATCTGAGAAAAAATAAAATGTGAGAAATTTATTGGAAGGGCTAGCAGTAGGCTGAAGATGACAAAAGAAGGACTCAGTGAATTTTAAACAGTCTGAAATTATCCAGTGTGAAGAACAGAGAGAAAAACTATTGAACTGAAAAAAAGTGAATAGAGCTGCAATGATCTGTGGGACAAAATCAAAAAAATCTAACATATGTATAATTAAATGCATATTTCTAACATTTTTGCAATTGGAGTGCCAAAAGAAGACAAAGAATGAGATAGGGAAAAATATTTGAAAAAGTCATGTCCAAATCTTCCAAAATTTCATGAAACACATACATTTACAGTGCACCCCAAGAAGTATAAATACAAATAGAGAAGGAGGAGTTAAGATGATGGAGGAGTAGGAGGACCTTATGCTTGCCTCTTCCCTTGAACATAGCTAGATAATTCTCAAATCATTCTGGACACCCAGGAAATCAATCTGAGGACAGAGAGAACTACCTGCACAACTAGAGGGAGAAAAGAGGCCACACCATGGAAGGTAGGAGGGGCTGTGATGTGATTAAGGGGAGAAAAGAATTGTGGATGTTATGGAGAGGAGGGAGCCCTGATCACAGAGAGGAGAGAGAGAGAGAGCAGCATGTGGGGGATTGCATAAGAAAAGCACTTGACCAAAACACTGACTGAGAAAATGAGAAGGGCTAATTATAGCAAGTTTTTACAAGCAGCGCAGCTGAAAGTCTGGTTTTATTTATTTATTTTTTTAAAGATTTTATTTATTTATCTGACAGAGAGAGACACAGCGAGAGAGGGAACACAAGCAGGGGGTGTGAAGAGGGAGAAGCAGGCCTCCCGCAGAACAGGGAGCCCGATGCAGGGCTCAATCCCAGGACCCTGGGATCCTGACCTGAGCCGAAGGCAGACGCCTAATGACCGAGCTACCCAGATGCCCCGAAAGTCTGGTTTTAGAAGTCTGCATCATCACCAGAGTAAAGCCTGGTGGGCACAGCAATGCTCCTGTGAAGGAGATGGAGGACAGAGGTCAGAGAGTGGAAGCATCCTCTGAGGATCCCCTGGGTCCTCCTGGGAGAGACAGTTCCCCTTCTTGAAGTACATTTGGGAGAGGTGGCCCTGCCTCTCAGGGAACAAAAGAGTGGGAGGGCTTCACTGAACTGCTGCATTCATTAGCATACAAGAAGAGGCGCCTGAGGGTAACTAACCTGGATGCCAGCTTTTTGCTGTGTTTTAGCATAAACTCCAAGCCCTTGTGCAGTCCTGCGACTGCTATTCTGGGACAAACCACAGTGGGGCAAGACCATCCACCAGAGGACCAGCGCGGGTCCACACCATGCTCAGTCCCTAAATGAAGGAGAGATAAAGAGTTTCCCAGACACACAAAAACTAAAGGAGTTTGTGACCACAAAACCAGCCCTGCAAGAAATATTAAAGGGGACTGTGAGTGGGAAAGAAAGACCAAAAGCAACAAAGACTAGAAAGGAGTAGAGAAAATCTCCAGAAACAATGAATTTACAGGTAATACAATGGTGCTAAATTCATATCTATCAATAATCACTATGAATGTAAATGGACTAAATTCTCCAGGCAAAAGACATAGGGTATCAGAATGGATTAAACACACACACATACACACAAAATCAAGACCCATCTATATGCTGCCTGTAAGAGACTCATTTTAGACCTAAAGACACCTGCAGATTGAAAGTGAGGGGATAGGGAAACATCTATCATGCTAATGGGTGTGAAAAGAAAGCTGGAATAACCATGCTTATATCAGACAAACTAGATTTTAAACCAAAGACTATAACAAGAGATGAAGAAGGGCACTATATCATAATAAAGGGGTCAATCCAACAAGAAGATCTAACAATTGTAAATATTTATGCCCCAATTTGGGAGCATCCAAATATATAAATTAATTAATAACAAACATAAGGGAACTCATTAGTAATAATACAATAATAGTAGGGCATTTTAACACCCCACTTATAGCAATGGACAGATCATCTAAGCAAAAAACCAACAAGGAAACAATTGCTTTGATTGACACACTGAACCAGATGGACTTAACAGACACATTTAGAACATTTCATCCTAAAGCAACAGAATACACATTCTTTTTGAGTGCACAAGGAGCATTCTCCAGAATAGATCACATACTGGCTCACAAATCAGGCCTCAACAACTACAAAAAGACTGAGATCATACAAAGCATATTTTCACACCACATGCTATGAAACTTGAAGTCAACCACAAGAAAAAATTTGGGAACCCACTAATACATGGAGATTAAAGAACATCCTACTAAAGAATGAATGGGTTAACCAGGAAATTAAAGAAGAAATAAAGAAATACATGGAAACAAATGAAAACGAAAACATAAAAGTCCAAAACCTCTGGGATGCAGCAAAGCAGTCTTAAGAGGGAAGTATATAGCAATACAGGCCTACCTCAAAAAGCAAGAAAAGTATCAAATATACAACCTAACCTTACACCTAAAGGAGCTAGTAAAAGAACAGCAAATAAAACCTAAAGCCAGCAGAGGAAGGGAAATAATAAAGATTAGAGCAAAAATAAATGATATAGAAACAAACAAACAAAAAAAACCAGTAGAACAGATCAATGAAACTAAGAGCTGGTTCTCTGAAAGAATTAATAAAATTGATAACCCCCTAGCCAGATTTATCAAAAAGAAAAGAGAAAGGACCCAAATAAATAAAATCACAAATGAAAGAGGAGAGATCACAACCAACACCACAGGAATATGAACAATTATAATAAGAGTATATTATGAAAAATTATATGTCAACAAACTGGGCAATCTGGAAGAAATGGACAAATTCCTAGAAACCTACAAACTATCAAAACTGAAACAGGAAGAAATAGAAAATTTGAACAGACCTATAACCAAAGAAATTGGATCAGTAATCAAATATCTCCCAACAAAAAAAGTCCAGGGCCAGATGGCTTCCCAGAGGAATTCTACCAGACATTTAAAGAAGAATTAATACTTATTCTTCTCAAACTGTTCCAAAAAATAGAAATGGAAGGAAAACTTCCAAACTCATTCTATGAGGCCAGCATTACCTTGATTCCAAAACCACACAAGGATCCCACTAAAATGAATTACAGGCCAATATCCCTGATGAACATGGATGCAAAAAAAAAAAAAAAATCCTCAACAAGATACTAGCAAATCAAATCCAACAGTACATTAAAAGAATTATTCATTATGATCAAGTGGGATTTATTCCTGGGCTGTGGGGCTGGTTCAATATTTGCAAATGAATCAATGTGATACACCACATTAATAAAAGAAAGGATAAGACATATGATCCTCTGAATAGATGCAGGAAAAGCAATTGATGAAATACAGCATCCATTCTTGATAAAAACATTCAACAAAGTAGAGACATATATGTGGGGCATATATGAAAGACCCACAGCTAATATTATCCTCAATGGGGAAAAACTGAGAGCTTTTCCTCAACAGTCAAGAACAAGACAGACATGTTCTCTCTCACCATTGTTATTTAACATAGTACTGGAAGTCCTAACCTCAGCAATCAGACAACAAAAAGAAATAAACAGCATCCATATCAAGAAAGAAGAAGTCAAACTTTCACTATTTGCAGATGACATGATAGTCTATGTATAAAACCCAAAAGACTCTACCAAAAAATTACTAGAATTGATACACAAATTTAGCAAAGTTGCAGGATATAAAACCAATGCACAGAAATCTGTTGCATTTCTATACACCAATAATGAAGCAGCAGAAAGAGAAATCAAGGAATTGATCTCATTTACAATTACCCCCAAAACCATAAGATACCTAGGAATAAGCCTAACCAAATTAGTAAAAGTTCTGTACTCTGAAAACTATAGAACACTTATGAAAGAAATTGAAGAAGACACAAAGAAATGGAAGAACATTCCATGCTCATGGATTAGAAGAACAAATATTGTTAAAATGTCCATACTACCCAAAGCAATCTATACATTTAATGCAATCCCTATCAAAATATCACCAGCATTTTTTCAAACAGCTAGAATAAACAATCCTAATATTTGTATGGAACCACAAAAGCCAAAGCAATCTTGAAAAAGAAAAGCAAAGCTGGAGGCATCACAATCCTGGACTTCAAACTATAATACAAAGCTGTAGTCATCAAGACAGTATGATACTGGTGCAAAAATAGACACATAGATCAGTGTAATAGAATAGAAAACCCAGAAATGGACTCACAACTATATGGTCAACTAATCTTTGACAAACCAAAAAAGAATATCCAATGGAAAAAAGACAGTGTCTTCAACAAATAGTTTTGGGAAAACTGGACAGCTACATGCAGAAGAGTGAAACTAGACCACTTTCTTACATCACACACAAATATAAACTCAAAATGGATAAAAGACCTAAATGTGAGACAGGAAACCATCAAAATCCCAAAGAAGAACACAGCTAGCAACCTCTTTGACCTTGGCAGCAGCAACTTCTTGCTAGACATGTCTCCGGAGGCAAGGGAAATAAAAACAAAAGTGAACTATTATGACTTCATCAAGATAAAAAGCTTCTGCACAGTGAAGAAAACAATAAACAAAACTAAAAAACAACCTATGGAATAGAAGATATTTGCAAATGACATATCTGATAAAGAGGTAGTATCCAAAATCTATAAAGAACTTACCAAACTCAACACCCAAAAAACAAAGAATCCAGTTAAGAAATGGGCAGAAGACATGAACAGACATTTTTCCAAAGAAGACATCCAGATGGCTAACAGACACATAAAAAGATGCTCAACATCACTCATCATCAGGGAAATGCAAATCAAAACCATGATGAGATTACCACCTCACACCTGTCAGGATGGCTAAAATTAACAACACAGGAAACAACAGATGTTGGTGAGGATGTGGAGAAAGGGGAACCCTCTCACACTGTTGGTGGGAATGCAAACTGGTACAGCCACTCTGGAAAAGGGTATGGAGCTTCCTCAAAAAGCTAAAAATAGAACTACCCTACCAACCCAGCAATTGCACTACTAGGTATTTGCCCAAAGGATACAAAAATACTGATTCGAAGGGGCACACACACTCTGATGTTTATAGCAGCATTATCAACAATAGCCAAACTATGGAAAGAGCCCAAAGGTCCACTAACTTATGAATGGATAAAGAAGGTGGAATGGAATGGAATATTTTTTCTTATTAAAGATTTTATTTTATTTATTTGACAGAGAGACAGTGAGAGAGGGAACACAAGCAGGGGGAGTGGTAGAAGGAGAAGCAGGCTTCCCGCCAAGCGGGGAGCCCAATGCGGGGCTCGATCCCAGGACCCTGGGATCATGGCCTGAGCCAAAGGCAGACGCTTAACGACTGAGCCACCCAGGCACCCCACACAGAATGGAATATTAGCCATAAAAAGAATGAAATCTTGCCATTTGCAATGATGTGGATGGAGCTAGAGGGTATTATACTAAGAGAAATAAGTCAGTCAGAGAAAGACAAATAACATGATTTCACTCATATGTGCAATTTAAGAAACAAAACAGATGAACATAGGGGAAGGGAAAAAAAGAGGGAAGCAAACCATAAAAGACTCTTCACTAGAGAGAACAAACTGAGAGTTGATGGAGGGGAGGTGGGCAGGGATGGGCTAAATGGGTGATGAGTATTAAGGAGGGCACTTGTAATGAGCACTGGGTATAACATGTAAGTGATGAATCACTAAATTCTACTACTGAAACCAGTATTACACTGTATGTTAACTAACTAGAATTTAAATAAAAATTTGAAAAAAACTACACACATACCTAGACAGATATAAGTGAATTATTGAAACTCAAAGAAAACAAGAAAATTCCAAAAAGCAGCCAGGACATAACATTCAAAATTATACTGATTTGTCTTGAGGAATTATAGCGACCAAAAACAGTAGAACCATGTCCTGAAGAGGCTGAAAGATAACAACTCTCTCCCCATATTTCTATATCCAATAAAAAGATCCTCCAAGAACGAACTTCTCTGAGGAAGTAGCATTTAAACAAAATATTCCACTTTAAAAAAAAGAAATGTTTCCATAGTTTCCATATGTGTCCATATGTCTATGATGAGTATATAAAACTTCAATGAATGGTTACTTGTGGTAGGCTAATAATGGCTCCCAAAGATATGTTCACATCCCAATCTCTGGAACTTGTCACCTTATTTGAAAGAATGGTCCATGCAGATTAAGTTAAAGATCTTGAGATGAGGTGATCATTTTGGGACTTTGGCTCAGTGAAATTGGTTTTGAACTTCTGGCCTTCAAGTCTGTTGTTTTAAGGCACCAAGTTTGTGGAAATTTGTTACAGCAATCCCAGAAAACTAATACGATAATATATTCCCCTGTCACATTGATCATGTGAAGGGAAGATAGGAGGTAGCAGATAGAAGTGGAAAGGAAGTTAGGAATATGAATATATACCACAATACACTTTATATAAATGAAAAATAGTTGGGTGCAAAATAAGAGTATACATTTTATGAAGATATATACAAACAAAAAGATTTGTATTAAACATGCAAGAATGGGGTGTCTGGCTGGCTCATTGGGTAGAGCATGCAACTCAATCTTGGGGTTGTAAGTTTGAGCTCCACATTGGGTGTAGAGATTACTTAAAAATAAAATTTAAAAAAAACATGCAGGAATGATTGCTGATGCAGGGGATGAGAATGGGGATAGAGAGAAATAAATGACAATAGAAATGAAAAATTCAGCTGAAGGACTGGAAGATAAAGTTGGGGGAAATTCCTATAAGATGGACCAAGAACAGTAAGAGATGAAAAGTAGAAGAGAAAAAGAATAATAAATAAGAGGGCCACTCTAGATGACCCAATATCTGCATAAGGAGCAGTCCAGAAAGAGAGAACAAAAAAGGAAATGTAATCATCAAAGAAATAATTCAAAAAAATTTCCCCTTTATGGTTTGATGTTAGATTGGAGAGGGACTGTAGAGTACATTGTGATTGGAGAAGCTAGTGGGGGTTAGAAAATAAGATTCTGGAAAGCCACTTGAAAGAAGCTGGGCTACAGCTAATCCGTCTATTTTGAATGGCTCTAAAGACTCTTCTTACCTACCCAAGGAATTTCTGCATAAACTTCAAGACCCAAGGTAACATCGCTTCCTCAGGAAGCCATCCTGGCCTCACTTAGCCAAAGTAAGTAGTTCTTCCAATATGTTTCTATTACAGAACTCATTGCATCACAATAAATTATTAACATAGGTGTCTGTTTTACCTGCTAGGTGGAGGTATGCTACTTGAGGCTGGATGGAGGCTCATTCATCTCTAAATTCACAATGACTGAAACAAGGTGGTAACTCAATAGTCTTTTAAATTTTATGTTGGCCCCAAATCAAGAATTTCCCAGGCCTCAAACGTTAACTGTTCCCAAATAGTAAATAAGGCTGAAGATAAGTGAAGCCTGTGTGTGTGTGTGTGTGTGTGTGTGTCTGTGCGCGCGTGCACGCGCAAGTTGTGATTGTGACAGTAAGGTGGTAGCCTATCTTTTCTCTGCCTATATAAGCTTCCTTTCTTACCTTTGGTGGAAATACATTTTACTCATTTTAGGCTAGGAGGAATGTAGGTAGTTCTCCCCCCACCCCACCCCATACAGAATGAAAAGTACAGCCTATCCAAGGGCGTGAAGTATGGTAGTACCCTGTGTCTTTAAAAAAAAAAAAGGCGCTATTCCAACCCCCCCGCCCTGGCCCCGCCCCCGCCCCCGCCCCGCCTCCCGGAGCGCCTAGGTGTCCTCCCAGGCTGCGGGCAGCTCCAGGGCCACCGCTGCCCGAGGGGAATCGACAATGCCAGGGTCAGGCTGAGCAGGCGCCGCCAGCTCTTGGCTCCTGCGAGGTCGAGTCCGAGGGCGCGGGCTTGGACCCCGGAGCCGCGGCGCGAGAGTCCGCGCACCGCGCATCGCGCGCATGGACGCGCCGGGGGACCAGGAGGGCCCACGCCTCCCCCGAGGTGACCGAGAGCGGCGCGGACAGACACCCCTTGGTGGCGTGGGTCCTGTCCCCTTTATCGACGATTGAATTAGTTTTAGCTTGGTTTGTTTGGGAGAGATTCGAAAAGGCTGGGGCCTGGCGGGGGACTTCGGGTTAGAGTTTCTCTCTCTCCCGAGGGAGTTAAAGTTCAGGGCCGGGGTGAGCGAAGTCTCTGAAGACTTTTCTCCTCTGTAGCGCTGCTTTTATAAATATCGTGTGTTTGGGAACGCATTCAAATAAGATGCCATTAGACAAAGGTGGACATTACATTTCGAGCACCTACTGTTGCTCCCTTCTTTAACTTTCAGTTCCTTTCCTCATCTATTCCAGAAGTTTTACAGAGATTCTTGAGACTTCCTCATCTTGCACAGATTATTTTTTTCCTGGACTGCAATAGCAACCTCTGAAAAGTAGAGCAAACCAAGTAGTTTTCTTACTTGAATTTCTTTTTCTCCAAGCCATTGAATTTAAAAATGATAAATTTGCTGAATATTTGAAACTGAGTAATTGACCTGTTGCCTTTAAATTAAATGAACACTTAGCCCTGAAAATAAGTATTGAAATAGTCAATGCAAAAGGCCAGTTATTATGTAACATATGTGTGGATTTGTGGGACTTGTCTTTCCAGCAGCATGCCATTGTAAGTATTCATTCGCCAATTGAATGCTTTAGCTTGTTTTCTCCTGCTTACACTTAACTTCAATACTACCCTAGAATGCTTAATGAACAGCTAACTTGACGTGCTTAGAACATTTTGAGTCCATGTAGCATATGAAGCTAGTAATTGGAGAAATTACATTATACTTTAGAGAGCAGTACCCTTTGGAGATCTCCTTGTTGCCTCCTCCTTCTTGAAGGAATTTATTAAGGTGGAAGAAATAGTGAAGGCAAGACAGATCAGATGGTTTGATAAATTCTGTCCTAAAAATGATATGTTTTCAATTACATTTGGTCAAATGTGCTATATTCAAAATAGCTCTTAGCTCTGCAAATATTATCTTCAGCGTGCACAAAAGTGGCAAACTTTGATCAGTAATCCCAATTATATGCCTGTAATTGTAGCATGTTTGCATTTAAGGTGATGACCCTCCAGGAAATGCAAGAGGGACACCCAGACAGCTTTCAAGAGAACAGCTCTTTGTACTGATATCAGCAGCTTCCATTAACTTGGGTTCTATGATGTGCTATTCTATCCTTGGACCCTTTTTCCCCAAGGAGGTGAGACATTTTTATATTTTTATGGATTTTAATTTTTTAAGAAGCACTTTGAATTATTTCATTTTATGGTGTGTAAAATGTAAAAATCTGCATTTAGTAAAGATGATGCATATAACTTTAGTAAACAGTAAGACTTCTGATGGAATATTTGATACCAGAGAAAAAAATCCAGTCAGAAAGAAAATCCTCTTGGGAGATAACTCACCTAAATATAATTGACCTTCTGAGGATTACTTTGCTTACCATGTAGTTTGATCAATCTTTGTTTGGTTTCTGCAACTGAAACAAAGGGGGTGCTCTGAGTAATCGAGATTTTAGCATTATTGCAAAAGGTCTATGCTAAGACAGGAAGTTTGTCTCCTGGAGTTTTTAGCTTATTAAGATTTTGGAATTAGAAAGACATGGTCCCACTAAATCCCCCTTTTTCGACTTGAATTTCTTATGGGATCTAGTAGTGATGGTTTGTGCCAAGGAGGAATTCTGATTAATATTTGCTAGTTCCTTCCAATCATTGCCTTTTATGTGGCTTTATAGGTCATGACACAGACTCAAAGGGAATTTTTTTTTTAAAGGTTTTATTTATTTATTCATTTGAGAGAGAGAGAGAGTAGAGCAGAGGGAGAAACAGCCTTCCCGCTGAGCAGGGAGCCCAACACGGGGCTTGATCCCAGGACCCTGAGATCATGACCTGGGCCGAAGGCAGACGCTTAACCAACTGGGCCACCCTGGCGCCCTGACACAGACTCGAAGGGAATTAACTCCTCGAAAATCCACCTGAAATCTGGAGGTGGGTGGGATGTAGCCTGAAAGGACTGGTACTGGCTTTGCACTCTTTGCCAAAGCCTCAGCTCTTACTGCACTCTCAGTCCTCTCACTGCCTTGATAACATGGAGTCCTTCATTCTGTGTGTTACCAAGGAGGATGGAAATGGCTTTTCTGCTGAAGGAACAATGTGACTCTGTACCCATACAGTGCTTTTTAGTTTTCCGTGTGCTTTCCCACATGTTTATCCCATTTGGTCTCTGCAGCTGCTCCATAAGGGATAGGCAGAATAGTAAGAATGTGATCATGTTGCCAACGAAGACAAGACTCAGGAGTTCAGTGACCGGCCTAATTTAGTTCTCTTTACTGAATGGGAGTGGGAGGGTTAATGGCCTCCCGCTCTAGGGTATGCAGGCATTGGATGTGTTAGGGCAGAAAAGAGATCAGGAAAATGTCCCTCTCTTGTCAATCCATTGGGAGTGAAAAAAATGTAAGTTGCAGAGTATTTGGACACCCTTTACCAAAAGGCTATTCAAATTGTTAGGAGACTCTAGAGAAAGGAATGGTTAATTTTGTCCTGTGTGAGGGTAGTGAGGGAAGGAGAGAGGGAGGGAGACAAAGGGGTAGTACTCAAAGGGACTTCATGGGATAGATCCAAGGTGAGTCTTGAGAAATGTAGTTCTCAAGGTGAACAACAGAGGCGAAGGTGTTGTAGGAAAGAAATAGGTTGAGATAGTCATGGGATTACCAAAGTAAATAGCATGTTCTTGGGGAAAGCAGACAACTTGATGTGGTTTGGGCCTGGGCAGGAGGGAGGTCCAAGAGGAGGCAGCAGATCAGTGGAGGCAGGGGGAGCTGGAAGGCAAGGGTCCTTCCCTGCATGCCAAAGATGTCAGCGAGAAGTCATCCGGGATGTTTGAACAAGACAGAGTAGCCTGATCAATTTTGGGTTTCAGGAAATAAAATGATGGGTAGAGCCTCTGGAATTGAGAGAAGAACTAGAGTAACTGAACAAGTTAGCAGAGCATTTCCTGGCTTAGTTGGAACTCAGAGCAACTAATATTAGCTTCCTCTTAGTGGAATACAAAGGAAAACCAGAGTACAGATGTGTGGTTTTTTATTTTTTTAATTTATTTTTTTAAAGATTTTATTTATTTATTTGATGGAGAGAGAGAGCAGAGTGAGAGAGAGATAGCACGAGGTGAGGGAGGGGCAGAGGGAGAGGGAGAAGCAGGCTCCCCGCTGAACAGGGAGCCTGAGGTGGGGCTCGATCCCAGGACCCTGAGATCATGACCTGAGCTGAAGGCAGACGCTTAACCGACTGAGCCACCCAGGAGCCCTGATTTTTTATTATTTTGTTAATAATTTTTCTAATCTTTTTAAAAAAAAGTTGACATAGAGTTGACGTACATTGTTATATTAGTTTCATGTCTACAACATACAGTTCTATACATTATGCAGTGCTCACCACAATGAATGTAGTTTCCATGTGTCACCATTCAAAGTTATTGAAGTATTGATATTCCCTATGCTGTACTTTTAAGTTTTTGATTTAGTTTTTTTGTTTACAGGAGGGAAGGCTGAAGGAAAGAAGACAGAGGCAGGGAGAGAGCATTCTAACTTTAAAAGATCTAGATACAAAGAGTGGGCTCTTCCTTTTCATTTCTTATTAAAATAAAGCCTAGTGGTTGCCAAATGCCCTGGGAAAACTTACCTTTCCTCCTGCATGTATCCTTCCTATTAGCTAGAGCTAATTAGACAAAGGAGAAACAGGGCCCTTCTTAAATTCTTGTGCAAGATTCCTGTTTCTACTCATCCTTTTTCTGGCACCCTCCTTCTTTGTCACAGGACAACATGTGAACTAGAAATTGCTTTTAATAGCTATTCGTGCTTTTCTAATGTGAAGCAGCCTCCACATTCCAAAAGTGATATTTAGCTGCTGCCATGGAATGTAGTTCCGGGATATCTGAAGTCACCATCCCAGCTCCACAGCGAATGTGGGAACCTGCTCAAGATGGAAACTATCATGGCTGCCATGACCGTGTAATTTTTGCACGTCTGCCTCCTCATCTATAAAATGGGGCCAGCTAAAAATACATACCTTATTTAACTGTTGTTAGAAAGCATGTAAAACAGCACTTAATAGAGATCCTGGCTCATAGTGAGAGTCCAATAAATGTTAGTTGCAAAGCCATTGTATAAATAATGCCAGACTCTAGGATTAAATACTTATCAGATCGACTAAGCAAAGGACATGCATGGATAATGGGACTTGACCAGTGAATGTTCTTTCCATATCTTTATTGACTCCTTTGATGATACCTTCCTGTTGAGGTGCCCATTGAGTTTGCTAGCACTGCCATAACGAAGTACCACAAACTGGGTGGCTTAAACAACAGAAATTCATTGTCTAACAGTTCTGGATGCTGGAAGTCTGGGACCAAGGTGTTGGCAAGGTTGGTTCCTTCTGAGGACTGTAAGGGAGGGGTCTGTTCAGGCCTCTCTCCTTGGCTTATTGATCGCCGAGTTCTCATCCCATCTGTCTACTTTTGGTTTTATTGCCTGAGCTTTTGGTGTCAAATCCAAGAAATCATTGCCAAGACCAACGTCAAGAAGCATCCCCCTTTGAGGAGTTTGACAGTTTCAGGTCTTATATTTAAGTCATTTTGAGTTGATTTTGTGAGTGGGTGTAAGACAGGGGTCCGATTCATTCTTTTTTTTTGTGGATGTCTAGTTCCCCAGTGCCATTTGTTGAAGAGACTATCCTTTCTTCCTTGTGTCCTTGACACCCTTGTAGAAGATCAGTTGACCATATGTGTGTGGGTTTAATTCTAGGCTCTCTAATCTGTTCCATATGTTTGTCTTTATGCCAGTACCATGCTGTTTTAATTACTTCAGCTTTGTTATTAATTAATTAATTAATAGAGTGTGCATGCATGTGTGAAAGTGGGGGCAGGGGGCGGGGCAGAGGGAGAGGGAGAGAGAGAATCTTGAGCAGACTCTATGTCCAGCACGGAGCCCCACTGCGGGGCTTGATCTCTTGACCCTGAGATCATGACCTGAGCTAAAATCAAGAGTCAGATGCTTACCCGACTGAGCCACTCAGGCACCCCTGTAATTTATTTTTGAAATCATGAAATACGTTGCCTCCAGCTTTGTTTTTCTTTCTCAAGGTTATAAAGCCAACAATTCCTTATGGGTATGGTGAGAGAACAGTTTTCATGTCAGAGACTAGGTTTTACTCTAGTTTCCCTTCCTTCCCCATCCTGCTTATTTTAAAATGATAATCTTTGGGGCGCCTGGGTGGCTCAGT
This sequence comes from Leptonychotes weddellii, assembly GCF_054177405.1. NCBI lineage: Eukaryota > Metazoa > Chordata > Mammalia > Carnivora > Phocidae > Leptonychotes > Leptonychotes weddellii. Next base: position 102,047,553 of record NC_138376.1, on the reverse strand, counting down.
CGTTAGGCGTCTGCCTTCGGCTCGGGTCATGATCCCAGGGTCCTGGGATCGAGTCCCGTGTCGGGCTCCCTGCTCGGCAGGAAGCCTGCTTCTCCCTCTCCCACTCCCCCTGCTTGTGCTCCTGCTCTCGCTATCTCTCTCTCTGTCAAATAAATAAATAAAAATCTTAAAATGATAATCTTTGAAATTGCTATGCAGATAAAGGTTACAAGAAAACAATGCTCTGATCTAATAGCTCCATCTTTCCACATGGATGAGAATTTGTCTTTCAAACTTTGTTTCCTTTTCTGTTTCTTTAAAGGCTAAAAAGAAAGGAGTCAGCAATACAGTTACGGGTATGATCTTTGGATGTTACGCTTTGTTTGACTTGCTGGCATCTTTGGTATTCGGAAAATATGTAAGTATTAAAGTTCATATGAACATTTTAATTTTTATATATTGTGTAATGAGTTATTCTAATTTATAAATCTAGAATTTCCATTGATACAGAAATAGCCACCATTATATTTTATGAATTATGGTGTTGATGGTTCCATTCTTAGGGTTGATTGATTTTTTTTTTTAAAGTTTTTATTTGAATTCCAGTTAGTTAACATCAGTGTAATATTAGTTTCAGCTGCGCAATATAGTGATTCAACACTTCCATGAAACACCTGGTGCTCATCACAACAAGTGCTCTCCTTAATCCCCATCACCTATTCCCCCCATCCCCCCCCCACCTCCCTTCTGGTAACCCATCAGTTTGTGCTCTATAGTTAAGAATCTGTTTCTTGGTTTGGGTCTCTGTGTCTTTCTTCTCCTTTGCTCGTTTGTTTTGTTTCTTAAATTCCACAAATGAATGAGATCATATGGTATTGGTCTTTCTCTGACTGACTTATTTCATTTACCATAATGGGTTGATTGATTTTTCACTTATTCTATGTTTGCAAGCAATGTATGTTGTCATTCCACTAAAGAATTATTATAATCTTATATTAATTGTATATGTATATTTCCTAAACCTTATATTTCCTGATGCAGTGGATTTGTTTATGTGGATGTGGACTTGTAACAGTCATCAATTTACCACTCTTCTCTGACATTTATTATAGCTTGTACAGATTGGAGCAAAATTTATGTTTGTAGCAGGAATGTTTGTCTCAGGAGGAGTTACAATTCTCTTTGGGTAAGTCATGTTCTGATATGTTTGGGAGCTTGAACAGATTTCATAATTTATCTTCAGTTTAAAATGTTAATGGATTTTATAAATCAGTCAGTACCATTGATTGCCTGTTGAGGGCCCAGCATGTAGCTATTGGTGAAGGGAACTGGGTGTTTAGAGGATAGGGCAAATGAAGGAAAGGGTCTTCTAAGGACTTACCGTTAAGTGGCTTCTGAATCTGTTCATCAGGACTCCTACGAGTGTGAGTGACAGAAACTTAACTCACTTTTCTGAGTCACGGATATATTGTGGCTCAAGCGCAACCTGCATTAAAGAATCAGCTGAAGCACCTCAGGAGACAGATGTTAAAATAACGTCATCGGAAATCTTTCTCAAGCTCCTGGTTTTGCTTTCCTCTTCTTGTGTTCTTGGACAGGCTGTCCCCTTGTGGTAGCAAGAGTTCCCCAGCAGCTCCCATAGGAAGAATTCCCCAGCAGCTTCCCACTTTTCCTGAGCTTGCAGTAGATTCACAGAACGGAGCCATTGGCCTGATCTTTGTTGGTGACCCATCCCTGCAACACGGGCAGTGGGGGGGGGGGGGGCGGGGCGCTCTGATTGGCCGGGTTTGAGTCATGTGCTCCCTTCGGAATGGTTCCCCCCAGTGCTGTTTCCCCGGAAAAGGGAAAATAAGTGCCAGAGGCAAAATAGCTGTAGAAGTTCTTAAGCTTAGAGTCCTTGCACCAACAACAAAGTGGCAAATCATATGGAAGAGCCTGCACAACTTCTTGGGGAACATAGAGGAATGGAAAGAGTATGGTAAGATTATGATGAAGTAAGGTCAGGAAGCCTTCATATCCAACTAAGTGGTTTTTTTTGTTTGTTTTTTGTTTTTTCACTTTTTCTTTTTTTGCAGGGGAGGAGGGATGGCCTTCTATTTTCTGTATTCTTTTTTTTTTTTTTTTTTCCCTTAGAGATTTGAGTTCTACCACTGAGGGGTACCTGAGACCAAGGAGTCTTTCTTTTGTGTATGTTCTTGTCGGAGTGATTCTACATACTTCAGAAAGCCGATTTAGGATTATCATGTAGAGGCCCAGTTATGTCAGCACAAAAGGGCAACGAAACTGTCACTATGACTCAGACTGTCACCCAACAAAGAGATAATTCCCTTCTACTGAAAGTATAACAAAGCAACTGAAAAAAAAAATCGTATTCTAAAGAGATTTATTGTGAGAACTGTGGATGAGATACTATTTTCAGTGAGTCGAGATACAATAGAACCCAGCCTGGCATCTGTGAATTGTCTTGTTCTTTTTTAGTGTATTGGATCAAGTTCCAGAAGGACCAATATTTATTGCTATGTGTTTTCTGGTGAGAGTGGCAGATGCAGTCAGCTTTGCGGCGGCAATAACTGCTTCTTTTTCCATTCTTGTAAAGGCTTTTCCAAATAATGTGGCTACGGTGTTGGTATGTATTTCGTACATGTTTCCTATGTTCCTCTTCATGTAGGCTAAAATATTTGCCCTTTCCAAGTTGACACTTTCTTTGAGATCTGCTTTTTCCTATTTTCGGTGTTTTGGTTACCTTTTACCCCAATTACTACTTCCAGCAGCAGGCTGTCAGCAAATGTACCATTAGCCTTACTTAGGTCTCTTCCTAGGCTTAGGATTCCCTCAGTGAGCAGTTTGACAGGTAAGTGTGGTTCACACGAAATATTCTTTTTACCATTAAAAACAAAACCGAACAAAACGAGCTCCCCAGTAGTATTTTGTTGTCTCTCTGTACCCAGACTGTGACTGAGCAACAGTGGACAATTCCCTAGTGGCCAGACACTTGATTCATGCTCGAATCCTTCCTCTACTTTTCCCACATTCATGGTAGGAATCTGAGAGAGCTTGAAGTCCTTGTGTGCTCTCTTACTTTCCCCCAAATGCAGAACTTGATTGACATACATTCCCATATATTGCCTGGACATCTAATATTAGTGACATACCAGATTTCTGTCTCAGCTCTTGGCTACTGTCTCAGACCCTAAGCAGGCTCTCTTATGGCTCTCTCCTCTGGACCCATGCACTCCTGAAGGACCTGTGGTTTGCATATCAGACCAAATGCAGCCCTCAGAAGGAATAATTGTCCTTTAGACTTTAGGACCTCATCAGCTTAGTGCCAAGAATGCCCTTATTTATCCATATTAATACTATAGTTTTGGCCATTAGTATTTTTGCTGTGTAGGTAATTATTTCTTCCCACTTTTTGTTAAATATCTGTATCTGTAGTTAGCTAGCTGGCTGCTCAGGCTCATTTTAGGTTCTGGGGCCATGTGGCATGCAGTGGTGGCCACCGTAACAGGTGTGCTGTTTACATTTCCCAGAAATACATTTCTCAGAAATGGTTCAGAAGAACACGAGGCCATTGACATGCTCTGTAAAACAAGGTTTTGTGGGTAAAATGTTTGGAGTGTACCTGTGCTGTCCTCCAACTTTCACGTGACTGTATTAAGGCTCTGAGAAATCCTGTAGTAAAGATATTTTATTTAATTTTCCACAACTCAATTTGACTATGGAACCACTTTTTGACTCTTCAAGAACTGCTGTTCTGTGGAACACTCTGGAAGGTGCTGCCCAAGAAATTCCTGTGATGACGGCAATAGTCCCTTCGATTTTCTGATCAATAGGGGAAATTCATGTTGCCATACCCCATTTCTGTATAAAAATTGCAGCCAAAAGCTGACACACCTAACATGGTAGTTGATCTGGATGGTTTCCTTGTGACTAAATGCAGAATTCCTATGTTCTTTATGAAATTGAAAGTTACCAATGGACTACTTTTGTGTCCTCTGTGAGGTCTGAGGATGCTAGGTTGCCGGCCACAGTCTCTGCTTAGCACCCCTAAAGACTAGAGTGGTTTAAAATGGCACAATTTCTATACGAGTTTTTTAATAGTACAATATCTTCCATAGCACTGTTTTGTTGATTTTAATTTAATTTAATTTTTTTTTTTAAGATTTTTTTTTTCATTTATTTATTTGAGAGAAAGAGAGAGAGAATGAGAGACAGAGAGCACGAGAGGGAAGAGGGCAGAGGGGGAAGCAGACTCCCCGCCGAGCAGGGAGCCCGATGCGGGACTCGATCCCGGGACTCCAGGACCATGACCTGAGCCGAAGGCAGTCGCTTAACCGACTGAGCCACCCAGGCGCCCTGTTGATTTTAATTTTAACCAAAAAGAATTTTATACGGTGCAAAATTCAAAAGTTGCCAAAGGAAATATAGAATGTAGTGAGTGTATTCTTTGTATTACTTTTTCTCACCTTCATGGGCACACCTGTTGTCCAGGCACGCAGTCCAGCATCGTTCTCGCAGGAGGCCGCAGAGATTATAGTTTCCTTCTAGAGTGATTCCATGTATGTATGAACAGGTGTGAACATGCTCACACACAGGACATGATCCCTTCCCCCTCTGCTCCCTTTACACTTGTGGTAGCATACTCTACACTCGTCAGAGCCTTGCTCTTACACTAACAGTGAAATCATCTTGGAGTTCTTTCTCGCCTATATACGAAGAGTTTCTTACTCTCTCTTTCCCTTTAGTGGCACTTTATAGTTCTCCGTTACATGGAGGTAACGTACAGCCCTAGTTTACGCAAAGTGTTGATGAATATTTAGATTGTCTACATCTTTTGCTGCTGCAAGCGGTGCTGCAACACATAAGCTTGTGTAGATACCACATCACATCTTTACGGCTGTGCCCACAAATTAAATTTCCAGAATGGCACTCTGCGTCAGAGAGTATGTGCGTTTGTAATATTGATACATTTGCCAAATCACCCTCCTGTGTTCATTCACTGGCACTGTATGTGTGGGTTGCCTTCCTCACTTTCTTGGCAGCAGAGCGTTTGATGGCTGATTGGTTAAAACTTATGTCTTGCGGTTTAACCGTTCGCTTCTTTTGAAAGTGAGGATGAGTTTTGTTTTACATGCGACACATAAAACAAAATACAAATAGCTCTTAGGCATGTACTAAGAGCTATTTGGATTTTGTTTTATGTGTCAATAGTCTACTTATAGCATTTGCTCATTTTCCTATTGGGTTGTTCATTTTTCCCCCCCATTGATTAGTATTAGCTCTCTTGATATAATTGGGGAAATTAGTCCTTTGTCAGTATTTTTTCCCTGTTCTTCATTTGTCTTTTGATGTACTTAACCCGTTCATTGTTTTTCATATTTTCATGTAATCAGGTTTATGAATTTTTTTCTTCTGTGTCTTGTGAGTTTTATGTTGCAATTAGAAAAACTTCCCCACCATAAGTATTACCAAAAAAAAAAAAAAAAAAAAAGCCTGCCGGGTGCCTGGGTGGCTCAGTCGTTGGGCGTCTGTCTGCCTTCGGCTCAGGTCGTGATCCCAGGGTCCTGGGATCGAGTCCCGCATCGGGCTCCCTGCTCTGCGGGGAGCCTGCTTCTCCCTCTCCCACTCCCCCTGCTTGTGTTCCCTCTCTCGCTGTGTCTCTCTCTGTCAAATAAATAAATAAAATCTTTAAAAAAAAAAAAAGCCTGCCATATTTTATTTTTCTAGTATTTCTATGATTTCAATATGTATGTTTAAGTTTTTGGCTCATCTTGGGTTTGTGTGGGTTTGTGTGTATAAATTGTGAAGTGGATAGAATTTTTTCAGATAGTGTCCATTAAATCTTTGTTAATTCTTCAAACAAACTATAATGACTCAATTTTCTTTCCCCCCTCCCCCATTTTTAGGGAAGTCTTGAGATTTTTTCTGGATTGGGACTAGTGTTAGGGCCTCCTTTAGGTGGCTTCTTGTATCAATCCTTTGGCTATGAGGTGCCTTTTATTTTTCTGGGATGCATAGTTCTGCTGATGGTACCACTCAACGTGTACATTTTACCTAATTATGGTAAGACCGCATTTATTACTCATTTTAAGAATCTGAAATTTAAGAATTTTTATGCCTTTATAGGAGACCAATTTAACAAATACTTTATTTTATATAATCGATAACAGATTTATGGAACACCCTGAAAGAACTGATTCTCTTTTCAGAAATGTTGCTGTAGGCAGTTATATGAATTTCTATATATTGCAAATTCTTTCTAACCTTTAGAACTAACAAATATTTAATTTCTCATCATAAAACATTCCCCTGTGAAGTGCCCATCAGAGGTCTTCTTGGACTTAATTCAATATTCGGAATGACAAGTTATCAAAGGCCAGAAATGGCACTGTCTTCTTGGAAGGCCTGCAGGCAAGAGGGCGGGCTCAGACCTTCTCCCCAGTGGTCCTCCCAGCTGCCAGTGGGAGAACACAGAGCAGCATCGGGCAGTAATGGTGGTCACCCTGGCTTCAAACCTTCATGCCACATAAGAGTCAACCTATCCTGTAACAGCTCCACGGACATAGCTGCTAGGGTCGCCATGAGGGACACGCCCGAGTCAGCACACTCAGGGAGACGCCAAGCATGGTGTTTCATTTCTAGTTCCTTCTTCTCTACAGATGACATTTACCACAAAAAGGTTATTTTTATTACCAGCGAGATTGCCTAGTAACATCGTTGGCATTTGACCCTTATCAGGTGATGAAGGGAACAGAGCTGGAGAGTTAACTTGAAGACTGGAGAGGAGAGAGCGAAAGTTTCTAGAGAAGCACTACCCCCCTGAAACGCAAGGTGGTGCTGTCAGTCTTTCTGCTTATAAGACAGTGGTTTCTGTGGTCGAGCATCCTGGTTGCTTGGTTCACAGATGAACACTGGGCTGATAATCAAGAAACTGACACCAGGTCAGAGTCTCATGCAGTGGGGAAAAGAGTTCTGTCAACGCTTTACCACACTGTGTAGGGAAAAAAGACTTTGCTTATTAATTCATGGTAGGACAGGGTATTTAGAACTTCTGTGATGAAGCCCTGGACCGCCCCCTCATCTTTACTTCTAGAGTCTTGGCCTGCTCTCCTTATCTCCTTCCTCCCCCCACCACATGGTATCTTTTGCAGCCCCTCCTGACTGCCACCAGCCTAGTTACTTGGCACTTATTTCTCCTCATTTCTGTTACTCCTCAATTAAAACCTCCCAGCATTTTCATTGAACTTAACAAAGGCCCAGTTTAGCTATATTTTCATGAACAAAATGGTTTGGCAAAGTTGCTGTTCGTCTATGGAAGAATCTTCTATTTAGATTGAATGGAAAAAACTGGCATTAAAAAAAAACTCTGAGATTGATAATGTAAGACTGTAAATACAGATTTAGGTGTTCCTGTGAAGGAGTACTTACTAAAATTAATGTTTTTGGAGAGCTTATGGATAGAAGCTAGAAAATGAAATTTTCTTTTATTTTGATGATATTGGCAGAATTTTGTGTCCTACAAGTTCTACCCCACTCCTTTACCTCCTTCTAGACTCATAAGACAGCGTGGTTCTAGCTTTGGGGTTTTAAGAGTCAACTTTAGTCTCTCCCTCTCTCTCATCCTTTGTATCTGCTCACCAAGTCCCCTCTTCTGTACTGCTCTAATGAAGTATTTCTAAAATGGTCACAGATGTGATGTGCCAGTCCTCTTATTAAAAATCCCTAAATCTGTGAAATGTGAACTTTGTCTTGAAAGCCATGAGGAACTGTTGTGAGATTTCAGTAGAGGAATCACATGATCTGAAATCTCTCCCCTTCCCATCTGCTCTGACCCCTCCTCATCCTTCAAAACTTACTTGGTATTACCTCTTCTGGGAAGTCTTTCTGAACCTTCTCAATCATCCAACTAAATGCCGAGTAAGTAGTGCTGCGGTGGTCAGCATTTTTCCTGCCCCCTCACACCTAAGGGGTACCCCACTTCCCTCCCTGCTTCCCCACCTCTAACAATAGCTTCCTGTGGCAGCATTGTCAACCAGGGGTCCCATCCCCCTAAAAGAATAGGGCAGAATTGTGGGGAGCAGAGACAGTACCCGAGTAGCTTAGAAAAGCTCCCCAGGTGATTCTGCCATGTGTCTCTTGCAGCAGATATCTCATCCTAAGGGGTTTTCATTACTTGAGTTTCTTCCACAGTTTAATTAAACTCATGTGTTTGCTTCTTTGGGCGTTCTTATGTATTCTCATTGTGATTTCTCATTTTTCCCACTTTGGATTTAGAGAAGGCGACCATTTCCGCCATAATAGTTTATCTTATACCCTAAATCCATAATGCCTTTTATATGCAAATAAATATAACCGATTAAAATTGATCTTCTATAATTTATATCTCAAAGGTGACTAATGAACATCTTTAATAAACCATTCAAAATCCACACCAAATGAAGTCTCTCCCTGCTGGCCCTTTTGCACCAAGCCATATGGTGGTGTTTGTCCTCTTTCTAAGTCTAACTGCACACCTACTGTAGTTGAGCATCCTGGACTGTGCTCACATTTGGTTCACCATTGACTATTTGGCTGATAAATAAGAAACTAACATCATGGTTTAACTTTATCCCTTGGATCCTGACCAAGTCTAAATGTAACACTCAAAATTCTTGAACCATTCTTTGTACTTTTTTTTTGTATTTTGCTCCATACTGGATCCTTATTCACCAAGAATTAAGTAATGAACCATGACAAGTGTTTTTGGAGAAATGAGAATCTACAAGTGCTGATCCTCGCCCTCGAAGAACTTCCATGTCCACACCTGGCCAGTATCATCTCTGGTCCAGCACTGGAGCAGGTCCTGACTGGTCCCCTTGTCTTCATTCTCCCCAAGGCCACAGAGAGGTCTTTTTAAACCACAGATCTGATTCCTACCCCCTTGTTTGGATTCCCTAGGGACTTCTCAGGCTTCTAAGCATGTTTTACAGAGTCTTGCATAAACATGCTTCTGCAGTATGATCTCTCTCCACGCTGCTGGTGACCCCTACGCCAATCTCCATCCTCCAGCTTTGCTTCTCTCCTTTCATTTCCTCAAACACAGAATAGTTTTCCTGACTTCTGAGTCTTGGAAGGTACCATTCCTGGAATAATGTGCCTGGCTTATTCTTTCCTCTTTCTTTGCTTGCTCATCTTAAGCTCATGCTTTGGGCATCAACTTAGATATCACTACTTTAGGGAAGCCTTCTTTATATGGCTTTCCCTGATTTTGTTTGTTTGTTTGGTTGGTTAAGGCAGTCCTCTCATATGCTCTGAAAGTTTCCCTCCTAGTTCCATCCTAGCTCTCTCCATTCCTTCCTGTAACTTCTTTGTGAGGACAGGGCCTGGGTCTGTCTTCTTTGCCTTTGTCTGCCTAGCGTTTTGCATGGTATCTGACTCAGCAAAGATTTTGCTCAGTAAATTAACGGGAAGATAGGAAAATCACCAAACAATAGTAAACAATGTAAAATGAAATGTAGTTTAGGTGCTGAAAGGTATGGTAGAGACCAGAAGTGAGGTAGGAAACAGAGGAAGGTAAAATTTGTGGGCCACAGCCAGACCTTACAGAGTGGATAGAATTTGAAAAAATAGGAGGAGAAGAAAGGAGTCATGGCATGTGACTCGAGGCTTGAAAACAACCATTCCTATTGCTGGGAACAGTGAAGAAGCTGGGTTCCTGCAAGGGGAATGCTAGAAGTGAGGTCCGCGCAGTTGACCTTGAATGCCAGTGTAGTTTACGCATGATTCAGTAGCACCCCTCTCAATCTGGTGTTTTCTTTGCCATCAGAAAAAAAAAAATATTGTTTTGTGCTCTTTGATGAACTTAGATTCCTTCTCACTATACACACATTGTTCCTCGATAAAGCTTCTGGCTTTTCCCATGCACCAAATCTAAATTTACATATTCTCTATCCCATCTGGGAAAGGCCTCACTTGCTTCTCGTTTATAACCTGTAACCTAAGACCTCTCTTCTCCTCACACTCTGCTTCCACTTGATTCTTTATGAATTTGAGAAATTGTTTTTAAGAAAACTCAATCGGGCTTCTAGGTTTGAATAATTTATATGCAAATATAGATAATAGGCAACTTTAGGCAAACTCAGAGGTGCAGTTATTTTGATTACCAAATAAAGATGGCCTTACCAATTTTACTTTTCAAAATAGTTCAAAATTTTAATTACTCTGTTTTTTTCTTTTTCTTTTTTAAATTTTTACCCAAAGACTCTGATCCAGGCGAACACTCATTCTGGAAACTCATCACTTTACCCAAGGTCGCTCTCATAGCCTTCGTCATCAACTCACTCAGCTCATGTTTTGGCTTCCTTGATCCTACTCTGTCTCTCTTTGTTCTGGAGAAGGTAGGTAACCTGATTGTCAAAGAGCTCTGCACTGTAGAAGGTAGGTATGATTGCTTGCTCTTGGGTCCTGCTTGTGGAAAGAGCTCTGGATAACTGTGAGAAGGAGACAGGGTGAGAACTGCACCCCAGTGTAGCCTGTACCTTACCTCTGTGACATCCCTTTGACTAGGGGTCTGATTCAGGGTAAACGAAAGAAGCTTTTCACTAAGTGGCCCGAATACTTGTCTCCTTTTCAAGGTCTTGCTTGAGTCATCACAGGTCTGGCTGCTCGACAAGGACACTTTCCTCTACTTGTTTGAATTCCAGTGAGACATTTGGGGTACTCAGTAGCTCATTTAATGTTCTTCTCTAACAGATCCCCTCTGGGTCCACTTACTTTTTAGGCTATTACATACGACGAAATGGCTATGGAATATATTAATCTGGGATGGTAGAAAGGAATCAAGAGTCTCTCTCAATTTTTTTTTTTTTTTTTGAGTGCTGGAAAATAAATGTTGAATTTAAAAGTTGGTTGTTGTAGAAATTTGCTCTTAGATATTTCTGAAAAAAAGATTAATAATGTGATAAAGTGCATTACTAAGTCTGATAGTTAATTATACTGAAAGAATTAATATGTGTTTATAAAGGCAGAACTCTAACTGCAGCCCACACTGTATGTGAAGTATGGGAATTCAAAAAGCACAGTTACCAGAAACACAGCTCCTCGAAATCACTAGAGACGGTTTTGGGTGTGTGAGATACCCAAAAAGATTTGTGGAGACTGTGGAGACTGTGATTTTAGTGCCTGGCCCAACATTTAGAAAATAATATAATATCTTGCGTGAGCATCCATGAGGTAACAAGAAACATATTTTGTGTTTATGATGACACATGCCCTTCCCATCATCAACAATGTCATTTTTCTATCCTCTGAAGAATTTCTGCCTAACCAAGGAAAAAATATCATAACCAATCTTTGGTAAATGCAAGTTGCTCATAACTATTTCATCAGAAATCTTTACAAATATTATTTTCTAAATACATTTTCTAAATACACTTAGAGATGTAGCTTTGTATTTTCCTGTTTTTCTATCAAAAACCTGTTGCCATTCTTCTGACTTCTCACCAGTTGTTTGAATTGGCAGCTTACTGTCCCGTCATTTGTCACCTAGCCTTTTAGGGTAGGAGGGTTCCACCCTGTCTCCCCCAGTTATAAAATCAGAAGACACCTCTGACTTTTTTTCTCCCTACTAATATCTTTAAAGGACTAGTTTGTCATAAAAATTTTTAAAACACATATGGACTGATATATAAATTTCATGGGCTTACTTAAAAGAATTAGTTAAGGAAATTAAGGAAAATGAGAACAACTTAGTTAACCAAAGAAAGGTGGTAATAGTTACAATGTCAAAGTTGTGTGGTAGCTTACTGTTTTAAAAGCCTTTTGTAATGTATCCTACCATCTAATTCTTTAATTAGATATTAACATCCCTTTGAAATGGTTAGGATAGATATCATCCTCAGTGTTTTTTACACCAGTGCATTTCAGTCTATGAGCAGTCAGCATCACCTGGTTGCTTATTAGAAATGCATATTCTTGGGGTGCTTGGGTGACTCAGTAGGTTAGGTGTCCCACTGTTGATCTCAGCTAAGGTCTTGATCTCAGGGTCATGAGTTCAAGCCCCATGCTGGGCTCCATGCTGGGCATGGAGCCTACTCAAAAAAAAAAAAAAAAATGCAAATTCTCTGGTCCCGTCCCATACCTTCTGAATCAGAAATCTTAGGGCTGAAGTCTAAGAACCTCTTTTTTTTTTCATCCCTTGAACCAAGGCATGTTAGCACCTTGTTTCCAACTAAGAACGTCTTTGAAGCTCTCCGAGTAATTCTAATGCACACTAACGTTTATGAAACACTGGTTTACATGTAAAAAATGCTATGAGTCATAGAAGCAAAATTATATGTTCAAAATCAAATGCTACAAAGCAAGACATCTAGGACTTTTGACCTCTGGTTAGGTTTTTCTTCCCCTCATAGAGAAAAAGGAATCCGTTTACAAAAGTAAGATCACAATTAGGAAGGATGCTGAGTGGTAGCAGTTCAAGGTGACAAGAACTGAAGAAGTGGCTAGAAAAGGTTTATGTTTATTTTAAAAATGACTTAAAGACATAACTCTAATATAAAATTTCTTTTACAGTTTAATTTACCAGCTGGATATGTGGGACTGGTATTCCTGGGTTTGGCACTATCCTATGCCATTTCTTCACCATTGTTTGGACTACTGAGTGATAAAATACCAGTACGTACACTGAATCTACATTTAAGAATCACTTTTGTTTATTTAGGCCAGTGGTTTTCCGACTGTACTTCTGGAACTCTAGAGGTCCACTGATTAGAATTGATATTCAATCTTTTAAAAAAGAATTCAGCTTATTAATATATAATTGAGAAATAAAATTGTAAGATATTTAAAGTGTACACCATGGTGATTTGGGATCCAAATACAAGAGTGCCTTCCATCTAGTTAATTAACACATCCATCACCTCTATATTGTCTTTTAATTTGTTTTTTTTGAGGGGCCAAGAACATTTAAATTCTGTATTCAATTTTTGGAGTCGATGGAGAGGTTCCAGTGTCTTCCAACCTGCCATCACTCTGAGAAAATTCACTATTAATTGCTTCTTCTGGGGAAAAAGGAGTCTGTACTGAAGCTGTTGACAAACTATTGGATTTGACTTTCTAAAGGAAAAAAGTCCCCTGATGCAAAAGAACATTGGGATTGGCCTTAAAAATTAGGGCGGAGTCCCAGAAGTAGTTAGGACTTGGGCACATTGAGTGGAGATAATTTAGATTTTCTGTGGGCATGAAAGGATTGACTACATAAATATACATTGGCTATCCTGTGGCCATCCTGATAGAAAATCCCTTCTATTCTCCTTTGCCTAGGTCTAAACCATTCAGTCCAGATGATTGGTATACAGTACTGATCACCAAATCTCCAGCTTCTGTGGCTTTAGTGTTTATTTATTTATTTTGCATTTCTCCTCTTCATTAAACTTACATAAATATTTATCAAGACCTAAATTACATGGTGATTACTTCGTAATCTGGGTGACAAAAAGCAAGTGTCTTAAACAGCATTTGGAGCTTGGTTTTATAAGACCATCTTCTTTTTTTTTTTTTTTTTTTGATCCCCACTTCTTTTTTTAAATTTTATTTTATTATGTTAATCACCATACATTACATCATTTGATGTAGTGTTCCATGATTCATTGTTTGCATATAACACCCAGTGCTCCATGCAGTACGTGCCCTCTTTAATACCCATCACCAGGCTAACCCATCCCCCTCCCCTCTAGAACCCTCAGTTTGTTTCTCAGAGTCCATATTCTCTCATGGTTCGTCTCCCCCTCCGCTTTCACCCCCTTCATTTTTCCCTCCCTACTATCTTCTTTTTTTTTTTTTATTAACATATAATGTATTATTTGTTTCAGAGGTACAGGTCTGTGATTCATCAGTCTTACACAATTCACAGCACTCACCATAGCACATACCCTCCCCAATGTCTGTCACCCAGCCACTCCATCTCTCCCACCCCCCACCACTCCAGTGACCCTCAGTTTGTTTCCTGAGATTAAGAATTCCTCATATTAGTGAGATCATATGATACATGTTAAGACCATCTTCTATAACTGAGCAGATATTTTGCCCCAAGAATTTTCAGCCTGCACTCAAGTAGTTTAAAAGGAATAATTTTATTGGGTACTTTTTAAATAATGTGACTGTGGATTGCATCTACCAGGTAGTTCCTTGTGGTGCCTGCTTTTTAAATTGTTATTTTGGAATTGTTCATCGTGTGCAAAATCTATAATACACTCCCTTCCCAAGGAATCCCTGTCCTTAGAAACTCCCTAGCTCGGGGTATATTGTCTTTGCTTTTCTGTTTACCATCTACCTATTTTCTCTTAAATGTAAAGTTTTGTTTTCTTCAATGTATTTGGATTTTTTTCATGTCCTGGCTTGTGTTCTTCAATGATTTTTTTTGCATATGCTTTGTTTATGGAGGAGCTTTACCTCTCAGGGTTTTTTTGGACTCTCCTTCTCTTTACCAGCATCTGAGGAAATGGTTTCTGGTTTGGGGAAACATAATCACGGCAGGATGCTACATGCTCTTAGGACCTATCCCAGTCTTGCACATTAAAAGGTAATGTTTTTCCTCTTTCTGCATTTTTGGCAGAATAGCGTTAAGAATTATTAAAGAAATTTTTGGTGGGACGAGGGCATGGCTTCATATTTTGAACCTTATTACTTCAATAATTACCTTGATTTAGGACTATAGTGAATTGTTTGTTAGACTGGCAGTATTTTACCTTATTTGGAGCTAATGGTAGTACAAGCCAATAGAAATAGAAATGCCTAAAATCTATCTCAAATGAGGAAAAATGCTTCTTTTCCCTTTGCATTTCAACTGCACGCTTGTTTGTACTTTATTTTAAAAATAGCATTTGTTGCTACCTACTTTTAGCTGATAGTTCTTACAGTATGTTTTTGTTTTTTCTGTTCTTTCTTGATCCTTGAGACTGGGATCAAATTTTCTTTTGTTTCTGTCTCATTCTTAGCATGTAGTAGCTGCTCATTGGAGCTTGTTAAATGTAATTTGTTTGCTGAAATAAAGGGAGCTTAGAGCTTTTCAGGTAATCCTGGGATAAAGTGTGACATGGAAGAGCAAGGATCTCAGGGTCCTTCAGATTTGGGTTTGCATCCTGCCTTTGCCACTTACTAGATATGGGAACTCCGGCAAATCATTTAGCTTCCAAGAGCCTCAGTTTTCTTATCTGATCATAGTGCTTACTTGGCAGGATATTGCTGCAAGGATTTAATGGGGAAATGGATATTAAGTAAATGGCACAGTGCAGGAAGTGGAACAAAATTAGTTTCCTGTCACTTCCTTTACCACTTCCCTTCTACACCATTTTTTTCAGTCAATTGAACTTCAAAGCTAAGTGATTGAAGTAGCAACATTAACATTTAGCCAGTTTTGAAAAGATTTTGTATGGTGATAACCTCTTATCATGTTGACTCCAGGCAACATGTGTGACCAAAGAAATTGAGATATCATGGTGAATTGATTTCCCCCACCCCCCCCCACCAAAATGTAAGGGCGCTGTCACTGAATGAAGTGGGATCAGATGGGAATGAGGCAGACTAGTCATGTAATCTGTGAAACAAGATCTCTGGGATTCAGCCTGCCTTCCTTAATGTGAGGTTTTGTGTCTGTCAGCATGCTAATGTTGTTTTGATTTGTTTCTTTCTCCAAAACTCTTTTGCAGTCAGCTCTGGCTGCTGGTGCTAATATTAGTCCTGAACGGTATCTCTGCAGGAATGAGTATAATCCCAACTATCCCGGAGATCCTCAGTTGTGCGTAGTAAGTTACTTCTGTGCTTGAGGAGCTGTGTTGTGAATAGCAGGGAGCATCACACGCTTTCTTGAATTTCTCAGTTTTGTAGGATGTTGGAGTTTTTTTCACAAGACCAAATCTTCATGATTTTATGTCACACAATATTGTGATATAGATAGTATATGCAATAATACTATAGTATAGAGGACAATATATGGTAATATTAATACAGCGATAGGTAAAATGAGTTGTGGATCGAGGCTTGGCTTGGTTTATGTCTAGGAACACAGATACTTTTGAAAAGCCAAAGCACAATGGGAAGGTCTCAGCATTGTTTCCTTCTCGTGGAGAAGGTCCACAACAAGGGCATACAATCACCAGGTAAAATGATTCTAGTACCATTTCCAGTGTGTTGGGGGGTTTAGGAGGTGGGGGTGGTTCCTACACCACCAAACAACTCTCGAGAACCAGCTAGGTGTCCTACAACGCAACTCAATTCTGACACTATCTACCTGGAGAGAACATCACATCCCGCAGGTGAAGGGCTCCGTCCCACAGACTGCCCTGTGCTGCAGGTGCTCATTGCAAGTCCAGGTTGTTACGTGTACTTGACTGACTGACCTGTAAATCAGAGGTTCCCATGACAACGTCCTTAAGTTCAATTAATTTGCCAGAGTGATTCACAGAGCTCAGGAAACCAGTGTACTCATTAGATTTACTGGTTTATTACAAAAGAGATTAAAGGATATAAATCAACATGCAGATGAAAAGATCCACAGGGTGAAGTCCTGATAAAAGGAGCTTCTGTCCTTGTGGGGTTTGGGGCCCCGCACACTGGCATATGGAAGGGTTCTGCTTCACCAACCTGGAAGCTCTCTCATTCTGTCCTTTTGGTTTACTAGGGACACTTCATTACATACCCACGGTTGATTAAATCAGTGACCATTGGCCATGGATTCAACCTTCAGCCCCTGTCCCCTCCTCAGAGGTGGGGGGTTCCAGGAATGGACTGAAGGTTCTAACCCTCTAATCACATGCTTGGCTCTCTTGGCATCCAGCCCCTAAGACTCAACTCATTAACATGACCAAAGGCACTTGAAATTGCTTTCCCCAGGAAATTGCAAGGGTATTGGGGGCTCTATGCCAGAAACAGGAGGTCTTCCTGTTATATAGTAAGAAATATATATTTCTTATTATAAATCCCAGTATCACAGCAGGCATTTGTCACTTGGCCACCAGTCTTTCGTTTAGGAGGCATGATGACGAAGAACACCAAGGGATCTGGAGCAGGGAGAATAGCACGAGCTCTGCTGGCTCAAGGCAACAATTCTCCGAGCAATAAGGAGCTGCCTCTGGGTTTTCTAAAAGTTTCCCGTTATTCTCCTTGCATGTTCATCTCATTTTAAGATTTTTTTCGTTAATTATGTGTTTTTTATGAGATTTCATGCAAATGGGTCATGACTCAATGTCATGCTTTATGTATGCAATAAAATTATTTTTAGAAAACCACAGAGTCAACATAACTATGAAAATTCCTTCAAATTAGATTAGCTTTTCATCTTAGAAATGGAGTGTTCTGGCTGTTGGTTTTGTTCAGATCATTTCCGGTCTATTTTAACTTACCTGTCACACACTATTTGCTTTCATGTAGGTTTCCCTTTTCATAACATCTACTCTTGTGTGTCTGCAGCGAAAATGGCTTTGAAGAGGGATTAAGCACCTTGGGACTCGTGTCAGGTCTCTTCAGTGCAATGTGGTCAGTTGGGTGAGTAGCCATTTCATTCACACCTGCCAGATGGAAAATGCTGTCTTCATTTCCGTGAAGAAGTCCGACGAATTGCCGAAAGGCACCTAATCCGTTTAGAGCAGAGCTGGAGTCCTAACCCACCCCCTCTGCCTCTAAGATCAGTGGTTATACCAGCAGCTTTAAAACCTCATCAAAATGGTCCCCTATGTTTTGTCTTTTTTAAGTGATCTTTCTAAGTTCCTTTAATGGGCGTATCTCAAGTTTTAAAAATGTATTCATTTCTTCATTCATTTGTTCATTTTTTACTCTTTGCTATACCTGGGGGGTAACCATGTGCTGTCATTGTAGTATATCCCAATAAATATGTACCAAATTAAATTATTTTAAATACAAATACTGAGGGACGCCTGGGTGGCTCAGTCGGCTAAGCATCTGCCTTCGGCTCAGGTCATGATCCCAGGGTACTGGGATCGAGCCCTGCATCGGGTTCCCTGCTCAGCGGGGAGCCTGCTTCTCCCTCTGCTTGCCGCTCCCCCTGCTTGTGCTCTCTCTCTCTCTCTCACAAATAAATAAATAAAATCTTAAAAAAATAAATAAATACAAATACTGAGAAGAATAGAGAGAATAATATAAAGATTCTTTTGGGGGCGTGTCACCTTTTTAAAATTTTTCTGTAAGGCACCAACTTTTCAGAAACAGTTATAATTTTAGAACTGTTTAAAAAATTTGAACATCGTCATTATCAAGTACAATTGTTTTCTCACACCCAGTGCTCTGTCCAGGAACTGGCTTTTGTCTTTAGTGCTTACAGTTCCAATTTAATGAAGATTTATGATCGAGGAATTGTGCAGCCTTTAGGAAGTAATTCTTCTTGTTGTTGTTGTTAACATTATTTAAGACTCTTCTTTTTATTGTTAGTGCTTTTATAGGACCAACACTGGGTGGATTTCTGTATGAGAAAATTGGTTTTGAATGGGCAGCTGCTGTCCAAGGCCTTTGGGCTCTAACAAGTGTGAGTAATCAGTCTTTTGTTTTCATCTTCCTTACATTTGTGGAAAAATGTGACCTGGAGAATTGGCATTAACCAGTCCCTTTCATTGTTTTCAAGGGACTAACGATGGGCTTGTTTTATCTGTGGGAGCACTCACGGAGAAGAAGGTATGGTCAACTCTTGAGCTTTTTTCCCCTTTAAAAATCAACCTGTGGGAATGGAAAAGAAATAACCATTCTATATCTATTTTTCCAGTCAGCAGATTTCTGGGCACTCAAAGCCTCATTACTTGGTAGATGCATTTAGGGGGAAAGGTAGAGATGTAGGTACTAGGTTTTTTTTTAAGATGGGAAATACTGAGGTTCTCTTCTTTTTTTTCTTTCAATGCAGATCTAAACTCCAAAATATCCTGGGTACAGAGGAGGAACGGACTGCCCTCTTACCTGATGAAATCTAGCCTTAAGAATCCTGGATCCATACGCATTGGGAGAAGGATGCTCCTGGCCTTGAACATCAAAGTTAAAAGGGTTTTCTTAATATTACACACAAAACTCCACGGACTCTGTACAAGTCTCAATGCATTTTTGGATTGTCCTGTGTTGGGCTGTCCTGAAAAGCTGGCTTGCTAAACCAGCCATATTTGCAACATTAAGTATGAGAAGAGCAGTTGAAAATCAGCAAAAGTTTGTGTTTTGAGGTGATCAAATTTGCCATTGAAGAGGTTATTGACTCTTGATCTCCTGTTTCCTCTGTTTACTTTTTAAGTGCACTAATTCTGTGAATGTACCTTTTCTTTATTAACAGGGAAATAAATGAATTAGTTTGATATGCTTAAAAGTAATATAAAGATTACTCAAAATGTATAGAGTAAATACTGTGAAATCAGTTTTTAAAAGGCATGCTTTCTCTGTGTCCTAAGATTTTTGTTCTTGTTCAAAAGGCAAAATTCCTGCCTCCCATGCAAAAACTCTATAAAATTCCCAAGCCCTCAGCTTTTCTAGAAGTATTGTTTTTGTGAGAGGTATAAGAATAACATTACTTCAGACTTCCCTTTTTGTAACATACTTTGAATTAGGATCTGGATTTATAAACAATGCTTAGTGAACATTATCCATTTCCCTTAATGTCCCTATTTCAGTTCTACCACCTGTTGTTTTTTTTTTTTTTTAAACATATTTCTGGTAGATGTATCCCATTCCCAGAGCAAGTGAGCTCACAGGAATGCTTATTGTATTCTAGGGAATGGATTCATCTGATTTCAAGTGCTGTTGCTTGATATGAGTGAATCCCTCTTGTGTCATTCTCATACCTCCTGATGTGTTTTCATGCAGTAGTAGCCACATTTACACTTTTTTTAAATAAAAGTAATGGTTTTATCGTGTATTAATTCAAAAAGATTTATTGAATGACTTCTCTGAACTGACACGCTGCGAGATGCTAAGAATTTAGGTGTGATCAAAATAAACACAATCTCTGCTTTTACGGAACTTATATTCCGGTGGAATGGACAAACTATAAATAAATACCAGAATCTCCCATTATCCTCCAGAGTTGTCATGAAGGGAAAAACATGGTGATACGAAAGAGTAAGTGACTGAGGAATTCGGTGTGGGGTCCTAATTTAGATAAGGCCTCTCCACGGAGAGGAGACTTTTGAACTGAGACCTGAAGGATGAGAATGAGGCAGTCATCCTGAGGGAGAGTCTTCCCTAGTGTGTGCAAAAGGTCTTGACGTGGTCAGAGATGACACCAAGGCCCATATGGCTGAAATCTAGTAAACAGAGGATGTTGCAGAGGTAGGGAGGAGCCAGCTTTTCAACAGGGAATGCCAGAATTTGATTTATGTTTCAGGAAGGTCATTGTCTCTGCTTGTGCACTTGAGTGGGGATGTAGATTAGCAGGGATGGAGGGAGATCTATGGGAGCTTTGAGAGAGAGAGTAGTTTGGACCATGAAGGTAGTGGTGGAGATGAAGTGAAAAAGATGTGGTTGGAAGTGGAACCAACAGGACCTGCTCGTGTGAAGGCAGGGGAGAGAGGAATTTAGGGTGACTGGAGGTTTTGGCTTGAGGGTGTGGGTGGGTTGATGGTTCCTCTTAGTGAGATGGGGAAGAACAGGAGTAAAACAAATCCTAAAGGGGCAAAATAACCCAAGATGGGATGCCCTTTCACACCACCAAAACGAAAAAAATTAAAAAGATGATGGAGATGGGGATGATGGATAGCAACACACCCGTTTTGGAAAACTGTTTGGCATTAATTACCAGAATTGAACCTTCACAAATCCCATGAACTCTTCATTGCCCTCCTCTCTCCAAGTGCCTTTGTTGTGAGCACTCCAGAGGGTGGTCCAGCGCATGCGAGCAGGAGTGGCCGGTCACCCAGCCCCCTGCCCACCCACTTCCCAGGGCAGAATCAGGACTGAGTGTGACTCTGACCCGCGGCGCCCGTGCTCAGCCCAGTGGCCAAGTTTGCCGCTGAACACCTGCAGTTCCCTCCGCTGCCGCGTGGGGCCGCTATTAAAGCACGAAGGCGGTGGATCCCGCTGCATCCAGCTGGAGCGCAGAGGCCGGGCTCTCAGGGACACCACGCCGGGGGGGCCCTGACCGTGGCTCAGGACCACCAGCGCTGTTGACTGTCGGAGTTCAAGGTCAATGCAGAGATTCCAAGCTCTCTAGTGAGAGGTTTCTGCCACCATTCCCAAACACGTTGCTTTTAATATATCCCGACAGGCACTTTGTATGAAACCAACTTTGCCCCTTCCTCATTTTATGATTCTGCAAATACTAAAATAGATGACAAAAAAGTTAAAAATATGAGTAAAGATAGAGGAACATTGAGCTGAAAAGGTAGGTCAAAACAATCAGGGGAAATCACTCTGTGTTTATATTTTTATATATTTGTTTTCCTCTAAATGTAACAAAGATGCCCAGCTTTAAAGGAACCTTTTTTAAAAAAAATGAGACTGAATGTAGAATATAATAATAAAAGGTATCATATCTATGATATGCAAATTAATTCAAAAGGAAAATAAAAAGGGCAAGTAAAAATTCACAAATCATTTTTCTAGAACTTTTTTTTCCCCCTGATAATTGCTGATTCACATGCAGTTGAAATAATACCCAGAAATAATACAGAGACCAAGTTTACTCTATACCGAGGTTCCCCCAATGGTAACATCTTGCAACGCTACAGTACAATGTCAAAACCCGGATAGAGTCAAGATACAGAACAGTCCCATCCTTCATCTTGCTTTTTTACAGCCAAGCCACTCCCCTCTTACTCTCACTCCCTCCTTAATCCTAGGCAAGCACTCATCTGTTCCCCCGTTGTATAATTTCATCCTTTCAAGAATGCTGTATAAATGGAATCCTATAGTATATTCCCTTTGGAGATTGTTTTTTCTCATTCGGCCTAATGCTCTTTAGATCCATGTTGCATATATTGATAGTTTCTTTTTTTAAGATTTTATTTATTTATTTGACAGAGAGAGACACAGCGGGAGAGGGAACATAAGCAGTGGGAGTGGGAGAGAGAGAAGCAGGCTTCCCGCCGATCAGGGAGCCCGATGTGGGACTCCATCCCAGGACCCTGGGATCATGACCTGAGCCAAAGGCAGACGTTCAACAGCTGAGCCACCCAGGCGCCCCTCGGTAGTTAATTTCTATATGTTGATGAGTAGTATTCCATGATATGGATATACGGCTTGTTTAACTATTCTTCATTTAAGGACATCTGGATTGTCTCCATTTTATGGTTATAACAAATAAAGCTGCTATGAACATTCACGTGGTTTTTTTGCAAACATAAATATTTCTCTGGGATAAATGCCCAGTAATACAACTGCTGGATTGTATGATACTTAGTTTTCCCCCCAAATAACCCATTTATTTTACATAGGAAATTTGGTTTAGACAATAAATATTAAATATCATACCTTAATGAAATATTCTATTTACTTTTTTATTAATTTATCAAGATTTAAATATGTTAAATATACCCTCTCAAACCTAGCTGGCAAAAGAAGTGGACAATAATACTGCATAGCCAACTAATTTTCACTAAATATAATTAATAAATGAGAAATAAAGCAGGTACCTATATTTACATACAATCATATCAAAAGGGAATGATACAAAGACCACTCCTATGATCGTTATCTTTCCTTTGGTATCACTGTCATATGTCCTCAATTTATGAAATAAACTCACAGAAGAGTAAGGTTCAGAAACAACATATTTAGACTGAAAAAATATTTTTCTAAAGTATTAAAGGAAACTAAAGCCTGCTTATTTAGTCTTCATTAGGAAAAGTTGCAACTCTGAGGGTGCCTGGGTGGCCAGTTGGTTAAATGTCTGCCTCTGGCTCAGGTCATGATCTCAGGGTCCTGGGATCTAATAAAACAACTCAGAGCGTATTTCTTGTTGACAATGGCTCAACAATAATGTGACAAATACAAATACAAAAAAAATCATTTTTAAGTTTTTGTCATTCAAGGTAAATTTAATACCAAATTAGTTGTCACATTATTATATATTTCAAAAGTGACAGCCATAAAATCAGTTGTTGGATGAATTCAGATAGAGTTTTCTTTTTTCTTTTAAGAGAATTAAAACCAGCATAGATAAAGATATCATTTGAACATAATACTAATACCTTTTCTTTGTACACTTTCGGAACTTTGGGCTATATTCATTTCCTCGATTGCTTTCTGTTCTATCACTATTACCGATTTGCTTTTGCCTCTTTTTACTTGTCTGATAAAAATCAGAGTCACTTGTTTGTTGGTGAGTCCACTCCTAAGAGCTGGGTCCAATCTCTGGATCTGGAATAAGAGGGGGACGGGCTAGGGGGGTCTGTTAGGAAGCGGCACCGTCATCGGACAGTAAGGTAGCTTCAGCACTGGATTATGCATGCCACTGCAAAGTTTCTGGAAGAAAACATATTCTTGAGGTAAAGCAGTGTTATTAATTGGAAAAAAACTGCATGGGACAGTTAAGGTCTGCCCACAACTTTCATTCCTGTAGCTAGTGAATTTATCTTAACACAGCTTTCAAGACTGTGGTTAGTTGATTCAGAAGAGCATTAACTCCCAAATAGATATTGCATATTAATTGATCTTCCATATAAATGAATTCCATTTAGCAGAGCTATGGCCTCAGACTGGGGTTCTGCATGTTCAAGGCAGACAAACACAAAACCTCAGCGTTTCTTCTGTCTTGGCATATAGTCACTTTAGTTACCGGTGCAGCCCATAAGAAATGGAAGAAACATCTTGTAAAGAGTTTCTCCCCACACTGGGGTCTCTAAATTCTCCACACTGTCCTATCTTCTCTTCCAGAGCAGGGAACAAGAAGATACAGGAGGCACAGTGACCCTGCCCCACATCCCCGATTTACTGTGCCATCCTGGAGTGGGCCAGGCTGTGGATAGTTTTGTTTTTGTTTTTTTTTTAAGAAACTGCCAAGCTGTTTTCCAGAGTGGCTGTACCATTTTCCATTCCCAACGGCAATGTATGAGTGATCCAGTTTGTTGGTAAGTTTTTTTCGTATGAGTGTGAGGTTTAAAAAAATAGAATAATGCAAGAAATAAGGATAGAGGGCTATTGATCAGAGGGAGAATCTATGGTAGTGTTGGAAGGAAAACCATCCAGATTACCTAGTAGAAATGGACTTGAACAATTTCAGGAGAAACCATTCTGGTTAGGTTGACATAGAAGAGATGAAATAAGAAAAACTTTGTGGAAAGAGACAGAAAAATGAGAAAATAGAGATTGTGGATTAATTGATGTGCTTTTAACCAGTTAGTAGTTAGGAACAGGTGGGCCTCTGACCAGCAAGAGTTAAAGATGTGGTTCAGAGATGCACTGGGCATTGCCTTCATAATGGGGCCCCTGTCATGTGGGCCTGAGGCAATAATAATAATGCAAAAATGACTTAGCACACATTATCACCATTGTGCAGATGAGGAAAACCAGCACATAACCTGCTCACAGTCACACAGCTAGAAAGTGGTTCGAACCCAGGCATTCTGGCTTCAGGGTGTATGTCCTTAACCATAACCTGAAACCATCATGACTCATAACTGTAGTGAGAAAAACTCATGTCACCCAAGTTAACGGTAATTAGATGCAGGACCATACAGAATTTAGTTATCTCCACCTTGAGGAAAGTTCTAGAGTAGATCTGTGTAACAATAAAGGAACAGTGTGCTCAAGAGAATATGACATGAATTGAAGAGTCAATTTAGGCCTTGAGAAATAGAAAATGCCCAGCTTCTATTGCTCTCTTACTTCTCCTGGCCATTTGGTCATCATTCAGTAGAAATCATGCAATCCCACCCCGCCAGTGTCAACCTGGTCTCTATGACTGCTTGAAAGAAAACCCCAGAAATCAGACTTGTCAGGCGAGGATAAAACAAAGACTCCCTTTGCTGGTGCTGGACTAAGGTGGCAGAAACCTCTGGCCAGCTGGGGCTCACCTGGAAAGTAAAACAAAACTGGAAGGTGGGGGCGATTGGAGGAGCCTCAGGCTTTGAGAAAAAAACAAGCAGATGGGATCCCAGGGGCTTGGAGGGCTTCATTTAGACAGAACCTGTAAGTAGTTATCTTAGGCCTCAGACATGTTTTCTATGTCCTTGCTCACTGAAAATGAACAAGGTGAATTATGGCAAATTCTTGCGGCACCTTCATATTGCTCAACAAAACAAGAAATGTACCATAGCTTGACACTTTTCTATTTTTATTGGTCTTTTTCCTCTGTAAGTTTCTGAGATTTCAGTTTCATTTTTGTACCATTTCCTTTCAAAAACATGTTTCTTCAAAAGCTTCATAAATGAAACAAGTGATTTTGATCCATTTCTCTTGGTGGCAGTTATCCTGACCTTGAATCTGGCTGTGTTGGTCAGTTCAGACTGCTGTAAGAGGACGCCGTGGACTGGGTGGCTTATAAGCAACAGAAATTCATTCCTCACAGTTCGGTTGGCAGGGAAGCCCAAGAACCAGGCCCCTGCAGGTTCCGTGTCTGGTGAGGACCTGCTCCCTGGCTGCAAACTGCCAAGTTCTCAGTGGGTCCTCACAGGGTAGAAGGGGCAGGGAAGCTCCCTGGGGTCTTTTATAAGAGCAGGCATCCCACTGGTGAGGACCTCACCCTCATGACTTAACCTCCTCCCAAAGGCTCCACCTCCAAATATCATCACACTGGAGACCAGGATTCAACCTATGATGTGTGTGGGGGGGGGTGGTTTGCGGTGAAGGACACAGACTTTCAGTCTATAGCACCAACCAAGAGAATTTTTTAAAGTTCCTGTTGGTGAATGCAATGGACTTTTGGCAGAGTTGGATCAGAATGCAAGTTAACACTCTGGGGGCACCTGGGTGGCTGAGTCGGTTAAGCATCTGCCTTTCGCTCAGGTCATGATCCCAGGATCCTGGGATGGAGTCCCACATTGGGCTCCTTGCTCAGCGGGGAGCCTGCTTCTCCCTCTGCCTGCCCCTCCCTCTGCTTGTGCTCTCTCACTCTTTCTCTCAAATAAATAAATAAAATCTTTTTTAAAAAAAGAAAGTTAACACTCTGCAAATAAAATCAACAAGAGAGCCCGTTACTGCTTTTCTTTTGAGGAAGTGGGGGCCCTCAGTATGGGAGCATGCTACCTGCTCTCTGCAGCGCAGCATCCCACGGTCCTAAACTTCTGAGGGCAGAAAGCAGCGGGGCAGGTTGAACCACATGAAATCGCCCTTGCTGTAGGTCAAAAACAGTTAGCTAGTGGCAACTTCCTGTGGCATAGCTCTGTCCATCCAGCAGGCATTCAAGGACCCCTGGACTATCATGCATCATTATTATCTGACCCTCTCTTGGCTTCGGTTGCATCAACTGTCTGAAGAGGTGAGTGCCCACACAAGTGAAGAGCCAGAGGAGGGCTGGTTAAAGTTCCCACTGGCTCTGCTCAAGTTCAGGCTGGTTCTGCTCAAGCTGCCATTTCCTTTCACAGAGGCTGATTCAAACAGTCTTGCAAAGGACACGTGCGAGAATCCAGTGCAGGGGCAGGACAGCAACGTTGTTCTTTCTCACCATGTTCTTTTTGGGGGTACAGTGTCTTCTTCTTCTTCCTCTTCCTTTTTTTTTTTTTTTTTTTGTGGCATACAGTATCAAGAGAAAGTAGTTTTAAGAGAAGGGCCTGATTTTTCTGTTTCTTGCTTTCTCTTTGTTGGGTCATCCTTGCTGTCTTTGAGGAAATGCTGTCAATAATTGTACGTGCCATTTCCAACACTTTATTTCTTAACTCACTGATTATCATTTCCTATCCGGGAGAGAGCTCAGACCCGGAGGTCCCGTAGCTTGTGTAAGAGCCTGGAGCTGCTCCTTGCCCTCCCGTGGCTGAGTTCCGTGGCTCCTTTCCTGTGCAGCCACCACCCCGCGGATGTGCACCTGCCTTGCGGGGCGGGGCGGGGCGGGGCGTGCTTTCCGGCCCGTTCCCTCCCCAGCAGTTCCCCAGCAAGTACCCCAAGTAGACTAGATTCGTTTAACTGAACAACAGTAGTTTTGCAAACTTAACGAATAATAGTAAGCAGTCAGGATCATTACATGACTCAATTGTCGCTCCTTTTTGTTAATTATTGTGATCCCATCATAATCTTACAGAGGACTTTGATGTGTCTTTGCCTCTCAGAGTAACCTTGTGAAGGTGATAGAGCAGGTGTGATTACTTCAACTCTTAGGTGAGTGGTAGAGGTTCAAAGAAGGCGAGTGCAAAGCAAAGCAGAAACCACATCTATTCTTCTACCTTACTACCCAAGTAAAACCTACCCCAGTTGAACACTGTTCTAAGAGACAATCAGATGCACAATTAGAAACAAATATTTGAGCTATGACCCTTTTTATAGTGATTCTTTGACCAAATAATTTTGAATCAATTGTAACTTTTCACCCTTGTAACTAAATCCATTAATCACAAAATGGTAAATTATCAAGTAGGCACTAGTCATGGTAAATTATGATTCATCGATGCTCCCTGTGACAAGGTAACATTTTATAACTGAGCTAAACTGAAGAAGTTAAGCCTTACTTAATCGATCACTTTTATTGAACATGAAAATCTAAACTCTGCAAGTTCTAAGTTTTTTTGTTTGTTAGTTGTTTGTTTTAGTGCAAAAAGGTAAGTTTTTATTAAAGCGCTGGGACAGGACCCTTGGCAGGAAGAGCTGCCTGAAAGTTCTATGTCTTGAATTGAATTCTAAAGACTTAAAACAGTATCAACTGCCTCTGCAGCAAATGGTTGTAAAGATGATCCCCCTTTTCTTTATATCGTAAGGATCTTTCTATATTTCAATTGCTGTTTTCCATGCCTTTACTTCTGTTACTCACATCTCAATTTCAATGAAACAATTTTGAAATGCTGCAGAGAAAAAAGGGAACTTGGTCACCATCTTGACTTCACATCAGAAGCCATTGCCCCTTTCTCCCTCCAGCCAGAAACCCTATTTAACACCATCTCTCTCTTTTATAGCCACAAAGAGAAGAAAATCATCCAGGAAACTTGGGGACGCTAAGACAAGAAAGATATGGCTGTTTCTGCTCCTACCCTCAAAAAGAAAAGACTGTGGATCTTCTTCACCAGCTTACCTGACTGCTTCCAAGCAAAAGAGATAATGAGGTATCATTAATTGGTGAGTTAAGTCACATGAAAGTAGGTCATGATCTAAATAATTCTTGGAGAGATGGAAAAGCTTGAGAGTCCTGAAGGTGGTCATTTTACTTTATTTTTTAAAAAGATTTATTTATTTATTTTAGTGTGGGGGAAGGAGGGGCAGATGGAGAGGGAAAGAGAGAATCTCAAGCAGACTCCCCACTGAGCGTGGACGACATGGGGCTCCATCTTACAACCCAGATATCATGACCTGGCTGAAATCAAGAGTTCAACACTTAACCGATTGAGCCACCCAGGTGCTCCAAGGTGGTCACTTTAAATTGGGTTCTTTAAAAGGCTCCGATGTTCAGGCACTTGGATGCAGACATTAAATCAGAGTACAGACACATGCATGATATCTTAGATATAAGGGGAAGATTCTGGAATCAAGAGTGAGAATTTGCACACCCTTCTCTAAGTTACTCTGCTTCTCTGTGCCTCAGATTCCTGTCTTATAAAGTGTGAGCATTTTGTTTATATGCTCTCTAAAAGCACTCACAATCTCTAGGAATAGGTTATATTATACCAATGACCTATATTAATATAATAACTATATACAAACTATATATATATGGTATAATCACTTACTAATAATTGATTGTACAATCTGCTACAAATTCATAAAAATATCTATCCCCTCACATTTTCCACTAAAGGGCTTGACTCTTTTCTCAAGTTCTCTATGATACAGGTAAGAAGTCATTCTTAAATAGAAAATACTATTCAAAGCAGAAAATATGAGCAGACATGTTTATAGCTCTTAGAACTTTCCTTCACCCAGAACTTTATCTCAGTATGAAGGAAAACACAGAATAATTTTATTTGCTTGTTGCTACTCTACTGTCTCAAAGTATTTGAATGACTTTTACTAAAAGGCCCAAATTAACAACAACAACAACAACAAACCTAAAAAAACAACTAGAAAAATCTCTTGTATATAGGATTGGGATCAGGGAAGGGAGAACATGGATGTCCTAGGAAGGCATCAGAGGTCACATAATGTATGTGTATTCTTAAAACTCTTTTATATGATTAATTTGTCTTTAGCAAAGTGAAAGTTATATCTTATCGGGGTTATAATAGAGATTATCTTTATGATCACCAGCCTGAGATACTTCTTCCTTGTATCTACTTCTGAAGGAAGGAGGGAAGGGAAGAAGGAAGGAGGGAAGGAGAGAAGGAAGGAAGGGAGGGAGGGAGGAAGGGAGGAAGGAAGGAAAGGAGGGAGGAAGGAAGGGAGGAAGGAAGGAAGGAAGGAAGGAAGGAAGGGAGGAACGGAGGG
>NC_138376.1:101995824-102017620 GCF_054177405.1 Leptonychotes weddellii | reverse complement strand
AGCCTGGTGGTGGGTATTGAGGAGGGCACGTTCTGCATGGAGCACTGGGTGTTATGCACAAACAATGAATCATGGAACACTTCATCTAAAACGATCGATGTAATGTATGGGGATTAACATAAGAATAAAAAAAAAAAACCCACATGAATTTAAAGACCTAAAACTAACACCAAAAATGACTGTTTCATTCCTCTTACCACAGGTCAGAAAATGTCAATTTTAATATAATCTTCTAAGAAATTGATCTCAAGCTGCAAAGTCTCAAATATGAATTCTGTTTTTAATGCTCCAAAATCATTCTTAGCCTAAAAGCAAATTCCACCCAAGGAGCAGAGTTGTGTGAATTTTCGATTGAATTTGTTAAATCAAGACAGCAGGGTGACAGGGGTGCCTGGGTGGCTCAGTCGTTAAGTGTCTGCCCACGGTCCTGGGATCAAGCCCCGCATCAGGCTCCCTCCTCTGTGGGAAGCCTGCTTCTCCCTCTCCTACTCCCCCTGCTTGTGTTCCCTCTCTCGCAGTGTCTCTCTGTCAAATAAATAAATAAAATCTTCAAAAAAAAAAAGACAGCAGGGTGACAGTACAAGGTGTAAATAGTGTACGAAGTATAACAGAAAAAATAAGCAAAGGTTTGAAATTTATGAAAATTCATGATATTGATATTGGATCTTTTCTGGTTAATTCTCTAATATCTAATATGGACTATAATGAATATCTAAAGACTACAATCACAAAGACTCTGGAAGACGTTTCAGGGATGATAAGTAGACCGTATTCAAATGTAACACTGAAAACTAAAACAAACAGAAGAAAAAGAGTTCTTTCTGTAAGTCTACTTTGTAACTATCTATAGTAGTTTACACATCATGACATCAAAAAGTAAAAGTAGTATCTGGCATGTAAATGACAGATTTATTCCAAATGGCTTACAGTTCATAAGTCAGCCTTATAAAACCACATAGCAGCTAGCCACGGGCAGAGGTGACCTCTTGAAAATGTTGTCTTCTCAAAAGCAGCTAGGATCAAGAAACACATTTTAAGTGACAGTAAATATACACGGGGAACAGGCAGAGCAAACTCCATTTCAGAGAGTGGTGGCAGAAAGAAGAGTGAAAATGAAAAGCAAAGCAAAACATCTTTCTTATAACTAGCTATAAATGATGGCATTTTGAACACCAGCAGAACAGAAGAATCTTTACTAAAACTATGCACCAGTATGGTGATTAACATAACATAATAATAAAATAAATAAATAAATAAAATAAAACTATGCACCAGAGAACGTGTTCGAAGTAGAGGGCCCAAGAGGAATTGAGCTAAATAAATCTTTTATCAAGATCACAGATATGTTTTTCGTTGGATACAAGGGAAAGAGTCTGAGAAAACACATCTTGGCTAGAGCAGCAGAGCATGCTTTTGCAGGCTGTAAATTTATGTTTTCAGCATCTGTCTGTCGCCTTTCCTGCCTTCAGTCTGCAATAACGCAGCCACTTTTGCCTACAGTTGTCTCCATGTTGCCCTGTAAATGCCCAACCCGTGGCTTGGCCAGCCCCCTCTTTCCTGCACCTGATTGCCTGTCCTTTCATCTCTGAGCACTTCAAGGCTCAGCAAAACTATCGTTTCCTTCCAGGAACCCTTTTTGACTCTCCCCGTTGGAGTTAATCTCATGAAATTATAGACTATTGGGTGGCCAAAGACTGTAGAGATAGGTGATTCCATTTCCTCATCTTACAGCTGACTTTGATTTCAATTACCTTTGTTTCCTTCTCCTGGCACAATTCTGTTTTAAAATAGTCTTATCTTAACTGTAAATTTCTTTTTTTTTTTTTTAAGATTTTATTTATTTATTTGAGAGAAAGAGATAGCAAGAGAGCACAAGGCAGGGGAGGGGCAGAGGGGGAGGGAAAGGTAGGCTCTACCCTGAGCAGGGAGCCCAAAGCAAAGCTCAATCCCAGGACCCTGGGATCATGACCTGAGCTGAAGGGAGGTGCTTAACCTGCTGGGCCACCCAGCCTCCCCTTAACTGTAAATTTCTTAAAACATTTCTCTATCTATCCCCATTAATCTTCCAACTCTTGCAACAGTTTATACAGAGTTGTATACATGGAAGGTATGTAGTAACAGCTTATTGAGTTAAATGCAAGGACATTAATCCCAACACATCACGAAACCTGGTTAATAAGCATCTCCTCTCATGGTATTAAAAGACATCTGGTTTAGGAAAGATTAAAATATTAGGAATACAATAAATGCTGTACAGAAAGTACCTAATAAACCTCCTCCCAAAACAAACAGTATTCTAAATGAAACCCAGCCCACAATTAAAATTTTCTGTGTCTTAAAGTTTCTAAATCACTTGAAAGGCACACTCCCACTATACCTAAGGCCTTGAAGTAACCATTGCCACTAAAGCCTGGAACCAACATCATGACCTAAGTCTTTCGGCTCCTGTCCAGTGACCCTCCCACCACCTCTTACTTTCCCTAATTATGGTAACAATTCACGTCTGATCTATTTGGACAGCAAGAAAGTTTATGGCTTCATCTGCTTATCGTTTTTCCCTTTTAGGCTTGCTAATCAAAGTATGGTCCATGGGCCAGCCACATCATCATCTCCTGGGAGTATTTTGGGAAATGAAAAATCTTAAGCCATCCCAAAGTGTATATCTTAGCAAGATACCTATTATTATTTGTATGCCCAATGAATTCTAGAAGAACAATTCTAGACAATAGAGAAACTACCTTTTTAGTTTGGACACTCTCTGTATCTGAAATGAGTGAGTAATTTTGAGCAGCAAAGAGCAACTGAATACCTTAAGTTAATGTTGCTGTCAAGAGAAAAATACCAAAAATGAAATACGTAGTGAATTAAGTAGTATATAACAGGAATTGTTTATTAAATTTTAATATTGAAGAGGAGAATACATTTTAGCATTATTGAGACACATAATTACCTTACATTTATTAAATCATGTTTGGCATAGTTTTTGAATTTTACAAAAACCTTTTTTATATGCCACCACATAGAAATTTATAAACCTTGCCAAACAAAATTTGATGGAAAATTTAAGAAGTTTCTTTCACTGAAATATTGTAATAATCATTTTCCAGTTAGGAAAGAGCCCCTACCTCCTCTACTGCAACAATTTCTGGTTTTCTATAAAATTTAATTATCTCTGTTCAATTATTTTGAAAAAGAGAATAAATTAGCAATTTTTTTTTAAAGGATAGTACATTTCCAATTCTTTGTATTGACCCAGTACCTTCCTTCTCCTGAAAAGTTAGTTGTGAACCATGAGTCTCTTCTGCTGGCTTTGCAGATATGAGGTCAGGAAGTTCTAGAAAGTGTAGTGTTGAGGATTGAGATATCTGATTCATATAAGTTTGCCTGGGCTCTCGAGAGACCTGAAGTGGAGAACTCAAATCCAGGAGCTCCAAGAGAGGAGCTAAGTGCAGAGCCCCAGTGGGATTGCTCTTCAAACTCTCTTCCCTGAAGGATATTGAAATATTCTGTGTATTTTTAATGTCCCAAGTAGTTTTCAGTTTCTTTTTTTTTTTTCCAAAGGAATGACAATTTTATATCAATTTCAAGGGCATTTGGGCTTCATTCTGGGTAGATAAGGTACCAAAGATAAGGTATCCTTCTGTATATTAAAAATATACAGATATGTGTAGGCTGAATTAAACATTGGCTGACATCCAAAGGAGGGACAATTGTCTGACCCAGAAAAGATTGCTGTTTACACTTTGACTCCTGAATGTAATAAGATATTGGGGTAAGAGGGAAGTATTTATTTTTGCTTTAGTGATTTATACCAGTTTGACTAAAATCCTTAGTAAGAATAGCCAATTAAAGTGTCACAAATCTTGAAAAAATCAGTTCAGTGAACAAAGAACACTGGATAAGAAGTCTAGAGAGCCGGGTTCTAGTCCTGCCTTTATAATTAGCTGTATAATCTAAGGCAAACCATTTAATATCTCTGGATTCGGTTTTCTCATTTGCAACTTCCTACAAAATCCTGGGTGCAGAGGGGAGACTACTTTACTTACTCTGGGAAATGATGAAAGGCAGACCCTGCATAGGAGGCTGGATCACTTTCTTCACCAGCAGACAAGTCAGGATGACTACATTCTGAAACCAAAAAGTGCCATGAAGACCTACAGAAAAAATTATGTTTCCGTGAAAAGGGACTAACTGAGCAGAACTTTACAGAGGGGCTATTTGATGTTTTTAAATATGAATAGGATCTAATAGAAAAGGAAAAGAAGCACCATAAGAAACTTTATGGTGCACACAGGGCTGCCAAATTTTTATTGCATCTGTAAACACCAGCATAAACATAACCACCATCACAAACATTATCCTTCTGAAAAAAAAAAAAGAAAGAAAGAAAAAAGAAAGGAATGTCTAAACCTCTCCAACAAATGTCAACAGACAAACTTACACCAAGATATTTAATTTTCCAAAGTCATATGTTAGGGAATTGGGAGAAAATTCAATAAATATTAACTCAAAATTATTCTACTTTACAGTAAAACTAAAATCTATTTTACTCATTTTTTTAAACAATTGTTCTTTTAAAATAAAGACAAAAATAAAATAAAATTAGGATAAGAACATCTGTGTGCATGTGGGTGTGTTCAAATACCAAAACAGCATAAACATCAGTATTTCATTAAAAAGAATTATGAAACAGACTCAATAGCATCCAACACACCATATTAACTCTCATAACTGCACCTGGCTTTAATTACTCTCTTCTTGGAAAATTGTTTCCATTTATTTTGTACTTGCAATCTCTTTCACCATCTCAAAGCATCTCCACCATTTCTCCTCTACTCTAAGGCTATGGGGGGGACCAACCTATCAGCAGGCTGGCAAGGATGAAAGGTCTAGACCACATGTGACAGGGCCATCTTTGGACAGGTAGGCAAAACTAATATTTCAGCTGACCTCTGAATGGTCACTATTTAATTGTGATTTGTGCAATTAACTAAGATCAAAGCGAATTTACAGACAGTTATGTAAACTTTTCCACAAAGAGAAAAAATTGTTAATTTGTTCACTGATATAATGTAAATAAATAAATAAATAAACCAAAAAAAATTTTAGTGGAACGCAGTTCACTTATACACATACACACACACACACAACTAAAATTAAAATGCTACATTATTCCATGAAATAAATAAATATATCTAGATATAGATATAGAGACAAAGATAGATATGTATCTCAAGGAAATTGTCAAATTCTACAAATCAAGGCTCTTTCTTTCTTTCTTTCTTTCTTTTTTAGAGCCAGGTGTTAAATACTTAGCAACACACCACTGGTTGCAGACCACCAACTGCATTTCACTAGTTATTTATGGGTCTCAGCTTACAGTTAAAAGGACACTGAATAACATATAGTTTCCAGGACTTAGAACCGCCCCTACCCCTGCCATAAATGTTAGTTTTCTTCTTAGCTTCCTCCTCCCACCACTCTGATTCAAACATGTATGTGCAAATATTAAGCAAAAAAAAAAAAACCCACAACTTTTTGGTATATATTTACATTTATTAAAAATCAGAACACAGGGACGCCTGGGTGGCTCAGTCCATTGAGTGGCTGACTCTTGGTTGGGTTCAGCTCACGTCATGATCTCAGGGTCGTGAAATCCAGCCACCAGTGAGGCTCCACACTGAGCATGGAGTTCGCCTGGGATTCTCTCTCTCCCTCTCCCTCTGCCCTACCCCCGCTTGTGTGTGCACTCTCTCTCTCTTAAAAAAAAAAAAAAAAAAAAATCAGAACACCAATGAGTAATACAAAATGTGGATGAGCCCCAGGAAGGAAGGGAGCACTGAGTAGAATTATCCTGCAAATGAACAGAAACTTGCCAGCGACTATGATTAAGATGATACATCAGTGAAAACGCGAGTGAAATCCGTGGCCTCCGATATGCAGTTGCCCTTCTTTCCTTTAAGAAACGTTTAACTACACCACAGTAAAATCTAGTAAAGGTTTAACTGTCCGCTAAGGAACAGAAAGTGAGTGGAAATATCACAAAAAAGTGCTAGTGGTGGTAAGAGGGGGCAGCAGCCCTCAAGCTCAGCTTGTGCCCTGATCCCTTCCAAATGGGGTAAAAGTCCTGTGTGTCCTCTTCACACCATTCCAGACTTTTCCTCATCTTCTCTTTATCTTTCTTTCTTCTTCTTTGTTTTTCCTACCTAGAAGTAGTGGGTATATCAAGTATTCTGAAAAAGAGGGATTTGGGGTTCAAAGAGAAGATTCCTTTTTTTTTTTCCTCAAGTCTTAGAAATGAAAAGCTTCCCATGGTAGCCAAAAGCGTGTGGTGCGTGTGTGTGCACGCACACACACACGCTTTAAGTGACTTTATTCTTCTAAGTTCCAGTCCTTTTGCCTCAATTCACTCACACAGAAGAAGTTTATTCAGTTTCTTTTTGAGTAAACAAATTAGTATTATGGAAATGTGAGCTGAAAATTTTACCTAGTAAAATGTACTTCAGCGCTCTGCGAAAACCAGGGATAGAAGAAACCGTATATTAAGGGATTACATGTGGAGTTAAAATAACCAAACCATGTCAAAGCATCAAACAAAACCACAGGAGTAGAGAAGCCCAAAAAGGGATCCAATAAAATTGTGAAGAAACAGGGAAACCAACATAATAAGAAAACACCCATCACTATTCCTAAAGTTTTGGCTGCTTTTTTGTCTTTCCTCATTTGGTTATTTTGATCTTCTGGCAAGTTATTGGTTACACAAGGATGTTTTCTCAATACTGCAAAAATCTTGTCATAAATCCCCACCATCACAGACCCTGGAGTGAAGAAACCTGCCATAAACAAGGTGGTCCCCCATAGCTTGTTGAACATCACTGGACAGGAACTGGAACAAGCCACCAAGATATCATAGCCTTCTATCCCATTGGCATAGGCCTCGGAGAAGGCCACCCCAAAAGCAAATGCTCCGGGAACCAACCAGCAGAGAAGTAGCAACCACTTAATGAGGGGAATTGTTATTTTCGTGGAATGATGTAAAGGGTAACAGATAGCATAAAATCTATCAATGGCCACTGAGCAAAGATGGAAAATGGACGTTATGCTAAGCATCAGGTCAAAACTATAATGAATCTTGCAAAATGTAAGCCCAAAATACCAGCAAGTCTCCACTGATCTGACCATACTATAGGGCATGATGGTAAGCCCCAGGAGGAAATCAGTGACTGCTATGGAGAGGATGAGGAAGTTGGTTGGTGTGTGAAGCTGCTTGAAGTAGGAAATGGAAATGATCATGGCAAGATTACCAAGCACCGTGATGAATATGGCTCCTGCCATAAATGAATACATAGCTGCTCGGACACCCAGTGGCCTTTGATTTTCTGGGCAAGATCCATTTCCATATCCAGAGCAATCCAGTATTTCCTTCAGAAGAAGCGAGAACACATGAAATGTTGTTAAAGTTTTCATAGACAAACTCAAGAAAAATATAGAAGACTCAAGGAAGATATTTAATTTATGCTGAAATATTAGTTATAATCTTTCTCATTTATTTATCCTAACCTTTATTTGCAACTTCATAGAATTTTAACCTGAGCTTAAATGATCATTATTTACTTTATACTTTCCTAGGTACAAATTATACCACCAACATTTTGTAAGCTCTTACTTTACTCCAGGGCCAGAAATTTAAAAAAAGGAAGAGAGGAGGAAGAGAAAGAGAAGACTGGGAGGAGAGGTGAAGGGGAAGAGAAGAAGCAACAAGTTCATTATCTAATTCATATTCCTTATGTTCATAGAAAGACTAGATATGTATTAAACAATACATTCACTTCTTCCTCAAATAAGTCTGGAACAAATAATCAGATTTTATTTGATTCAGGTCTACTGCCTTGTGGGACCAGGTTATTATCATTTGAAAATTGTTCCATTCATGTGTTGTGTTATTTTCATGGTGTTTTGATTTTGTTCTTACCAAGGTTGTTTGCAAGGGAAAGAGTCATTTAAGGATGTCTAATGATCTAGTAGAACATCTTTAGCCAGTCATGGAGCCTTGACAAGCATCTCACCAGCCAGAGCAGCTCAATCAGACATGGGCAGAGGACAAAGTTGGACCACCTTCACTTCTTTGTGAAGAGCAAGCTCCCCTCCATGGTGCTTCCCCTCAGAGCCTCAGGCAATGCAAAGCAGGAAAAAATGAAAGCCTGATGTTTCAGTATGTGGGTCACATAGAGAGCTAGGAACAGATGGTAAGTGAGCTTTAGGACAACAAGCCATCTCCACTCCCTTCTTGTGTTGGCCCAGTATCTTCATTCTGCATATAAAAATCTGCATATATATTTGAAAGGAAACATGTTCAATAATTATATAACTTACCTTTCTTAAAATATATTGAGGGGAAAAGCACTATCTAATACAAAGCATAACTATTAATACTGTAGAGTCTTTGGCCATCAAGGACTTCACAAAAATCAGGCACGACTACTTACTAACAGATAAATCAGTAGATCCTCAGCCCCTGTGAGTACCATCACACACTGAGCAATAACTGTTTAGTGAGTCCCCACAACACACAAGACACAATGAAAGAGCAAGAAAGCACTAGTTCACTAGTCCCTGGCTGCAGAGATTCTACAAAACATGTGATGAGGCAAAACACATCAACACCTAAAACATAAATGATTCTGCACCACAGATAAAAAGCAACTATGGAGATTAACTGACCTGAGAGGGGTTTAGGCAAAACATGCTAAGATAAAAAATGGACAAGAGAATTTCAGGCTGGGGTAGACAAGAATGATCTGGTGAGGGCAAGATTTTCCATCTGGTTCTCAATAGATGAATGGAATTTAAAACAGAAGAGAGGGCACCTGGGTGGCTCAGTGGGTTAAACGTCTGCTTTCGGCTCAGGTCATGATCTCCAGGTCCTGGAATAGAGCCCCACGTCAGACTCCTGGCTCAGAGGGGAGTCTGCTTCTCCCTCTCCCTCTACTTCTCCGCCTGCCTGTGCTCTCTCTGTCTCTCTCCCTGTCAAATGAATAAATAAAATCTTAAAAAAACAAAACCAAAAAACAGAAGAGAGAAAGCCGATTCCAAGCAGAAGGAAAGATGAAGAAAAAGCATGAGGTTGTTCAGAGACTTTCATTCTAAGGGTCTCTGAAACAACACAGAGAAACTAAAGGGTTGAGGAGAAGACAGAGTGGGAGGAGGGAGCTAGTTTCATTGTTGCCCCCATTGTTAAGTCAGTGGTCTTAGCCAGCATATAATCAAGGAGCTTCCCCATTTTGTTCTCAAATTTAAGTAGTGATTTAAAAAAGAAAAAAATAAATAAAGCATTTAAGATAGCTGCAGGAGAATGAGTGCAGATTTGAAATTAAAAGCTTTCTCCAACTGATTCTTTTTTTATTGAATAATTGACATACAAGATTGTATTCGTTTTGGGTGTACAACATAGTGATTTGATATTTATACACATTACAAAATGGTCACTACAATAAGTCTAGTTATGATCTGTCACCATGCAAAGTTGTTACAATATTGTTGACTATATTTCCTATGCTGTACATTATTACCTCCCCATGTCTTACTTATTTTTTAACTGGAAGATGGTACTTCTTAATTCTATTCACCTATCTTGTCCATCCCCACCCTTCTGCCTTCTGGTAACCATCAGTTTGTTCTCTGTATCTATGAGTCTATTTCTGTTTTGTTCATATGTTCATTTGTTTTGTTTTTTACGTTCCACGTATAAATGAAATCATATGGTACTTGTCTTGCTCTGTCTGACTTATTTCACTTAGCATAATACCCTCAAGGTCTATCCATGTTGTTGCAAATGGCAAGATTCATTCTTTTTTATGGATGAATAATATTTCGATGTAGATATATATACCACATCTTCTTTATCCATTCATCTATCGATGGGCATTTAGGTTGCTTTCACATCTTAGCTATTGTAAATAATGCTGCAATGAACATAGGAGACCATATGTCTTTACAAATTAGAAAATACAGTACAGTTGACCCTTTAGCTTATATGGGGTTTAATTGCAAACTTCTTTGTGATCCTGGCTTAGTGACTTTCATATTATTATCATCCTACTGTCCATTTTTGGAAAGTCATGCTCAATCCTTCTAAGCTTCAAATCATAGGGCACAGAGCTGACCTCCCTTCCCTGTAGCATTCAGGAACTGAATTAGCCAATCAACCCTAAGAACCATTATAAAGTTCTTTGAAACACATAGCATGATGCATACATTAGAATATGTCTTCCTCGTCCCCCCGCCACAGAGCAGGAAGGGGCACTGTAGATGACTATTTGGTGACTTCATCAAAGAAGATGTTTAAGTAACTTCTCTCTAAGCATCGTTTTCCTCTATGGTGTAATGTGACATCCATCATCAGTTTAAACCTTTCGATGGCCAAACATTTCACATCTTTCAGTGATTGTCTGTGAATGCTAGATGCATAAAACAATACTTTCAAGGCTATATTCTTCAAGTGTCACTAAAAAAATCTTTTTAACTATTAATATAAGCACATATAGATACATGGATGGCAAAAGAATTAAAGTCTGGTCTTTTCCCCATTATTGCTTTAAGAAGCACAAAAATTAAAGATCCAGAACATAATGAATCACTTGCCCATTCATGAATTACAAATAAATACTGTATCTAAACTGTATTCTACTAAATTGTTAAAAATAAAAGCTTTTTCTACATTCCCTGGGAAAGTGATTAAATTGCAGGACCATGACCATCATAATAGGAATTTTCTGATTTTTCTAATGCAATCTCATTTCTCTTTACCTTATTAAATTTGGTAAGTGCTGCCATAGTAAATATTCCTTCATTTTAGCAACCACTTTTTTAAACTTTTAACAGACTTTGCAAAGTCCTTCTTCTGGCTAATTATTCTTTCTACCTTTCTGGAATTATTCTGCCCTTACCCAAGCTATTGGTTTCTTTCAGTTTTTCAATTTCTATCAAATATTCCATGTTAATGAATCATAACATATTAAATAACACAATGCCTGATATACAAAGAACATTATCAAAGTGACTTTCTTCTCATCTTTATTCCTTCCTTATTGGGATGAACACCACATTCAAGAATACATTTGACTAGAAAATACTGTTCCTAAGAAAGTAAAGAATGGGATTGTATGTAAAATCCTAGGTCAGCCTTAAACTTCTCTACACTTAGGTGAACACCAGTGATAATTTACTCAGCCACTTGTGAATTCTAGGATTCCATATCTTCTTCCCAAGAAACTTGTTGCACTGCCAAAAGGCAACACATTATCCTGTTTACATAATAGAAAGACTCTGCCTTTTATTACAAATTCGTATTAAATCCTGCACCTACCATCTTTCACATTCCTACACCTTCTCTTTGCACATGACAAAAATGCAAAAAAGAATCAAGTCGCACATAATGCTATCACATAATTAGAGTGACAATTGACTTCCTAATAAAACCTCAAGAAAGAGAAAACACAGGTCCATCCTTAATCCCTTTTCCATATACCTGTTGTACTGCAGAAGATGCCACTGTTAATGAAACTCCTTCTGGAAGGAATTTTATTGCCTTGTTTCTTTTATGTGGAACTAGAAGACCTGAACTATGTGACTTACGCTCTTCTAGAACTTATCAATTAGTCTGGAGGGAACTGGGACTGAAAATTTTAAGAGGGGGGGAGCAAAAACAAACCCTTGCTGTTCTAAAGTTGAACAGATTAATAAGCTTGAAGCACCGCCCCCCCCCACCGCCATCCTCTCAGGAGTGTCTGCTTACCTAAGTTGTCATCACCTGACCTGAGGTCTCGAAGTCTGCTATCACATAATGACTATAAAAGCCAATCTGAACTGTTGTGTTCATTACAGGTGGCCCTAAGGAACCTGATCCCAACCACACAGGGATGGGACCAGTGGTTCCAGTAGAAAAACAGACATGTGCCCTGTATCTCTTCAGGAAAATCCAAGATTGTCACAGTCCACATTTGTCTCACATTCCAGTCACTGAGAAGAAGCCGTACCATCCATTGTTCTTCTTTTTCTTTTTTTTCCCCACATAAATGTGACTAAAAGAACAAATCTCATCAACCCTCCTAGACCTGGAAGAATGGGGCAACTTGCTAAATTCTCCTATAATTTGAAAAATTTCTCTTTAGATTCTTTTGGATTTTCTATGTGGTTAATAATACTATCCATAAATAATTATGGTTTTATTTCCTCCTTTTCAATCCTTTAGGCTTTCAATTTCTTATTCTTAATATATTGCTAAGACCTCTAGAACAATGTTGATTAAGGTACCATTACAAAATGATGAAGCTGCCTTTAAAACAAAATTCATATGTCTTATGACACTGAAAAAGTCCTTTAGAGATGATACGGTTCAAAACATTTTGGGAACTCCTTTCTGCCAGTCTTTAATTCAGACACAAAAAGCTAGCCATTTTAGGGTGGTTCATGTTCCTTTCTAGAAAATAAATACCATAGCTTATTACCCAATCAAATCACTGAGACTATGCTTAAAGAGTTTCTTACTGTTCTGAAAAAGCAACTCAAATTAAAGACTTTTTTTAAAGATTTTATTTATTTATTTGACAGAGAGAGAGAGTACAAGCAGGGGAAGCAGCAGGGAGAGGGAGAAGCAGGCTCCTGCTGAACAGAGAGGCCAACATGGGGCTCGATCCTAGGACCCTGGGATCAGGACCTGAGCCCAAGACAGCCGCTTAACTGACTGAGCCACCAAGGTGCCCCTACATTAAAGATTTTTAAAAATATATCTTAGCTATTTTAATCTGCAAAAAATAGAATTACTTTTACTTTAGTCTGATAATGACTTCTTCTCTGGATTACTAAAGCACACATTCATTGTGGCAACTTTCCTTGTCTCTCAAATGCTTTGTATTGAGATTTTCAGTTTACACTACACTACTGTACTCTGTTTCCACTTTATTTTTACCTTTATCCTTTCCCACCCTAAACACATCCTAACAAAGTAGATTTTAAACAAAGAATTTTTATCATACAAAAAAGAGAAGAATTAAGGGAAGGAAGGAAGCAACCTAAGAAGGAAGGAAGGGAAGTAGAGAAGGAGGGGGGAGAAAAGAAATGAGAAAGGCATGAAAGGTGAAAGACATGTGTGATATGATCATGCTCAAACTCTCCAATGGCTTCCCTTCTTGAAATAACATTCAAAGCTCTAATTTTGGCTTAAAAGTTCAGTCATTCCAACTATCTATTCGATCTCGTCTTCTCTAACTCTCCTTCTTAAAAGAAAGTATCAGATTTGATAGAAAAAAATCCAACTATAAGCTCTTTTAAAAAGATGAATCTAAAACAAGGATACAGACATTTTGAAAATGAAAAAAAGAAAAAATTCCAAACAAATATAAATCAAAAGAAAATTTGTGTAGTCGTGTTAATAGCAGACAATATATATGTTAAGGCAAAAAGCATTACTGGCAAAAAGGATACATAACAGAAGGAGTTCCACTTGCCAAGATGATGTAATGTATCTAAATTTAATCACAGTTTACTATATAGAATCTATAAAGAATCTATATAGAATCTATAAAGAGAAAAACTGACCAAACTATAAGGAAAAATAGACAAAGTCCACAACCCTTGTGGCAGATTTTAATACATATCTATCAATAACTGAAAGAATAAGTGCCAAATATCAATAAGATTTTAGATAAGCTAGACCTAATGAAAATAGGTAAAGCACAACAAAACAACTGCAGAACACACAGTCGTCTCAGGTATACACAAAAACATTTACAAAAATTAATAAAATATTGGGATATAAAGTAAAGCCTCAACTAATTTCAAGGGACTGATGTGATATGTATCAAGTTGTCTAAGCACAGAGCAATTAAGCTAGAAATAAATAAAAAAGTAACTAGGAAAAAATCCCTTATCTTGGGATATTAAAAACATACTTCAAAATCACTCATTGACTTCAAAAAGAATCGAACATTAAAATTGGAACTTACTTTGAACTAGGCAATGAGGAAATGTATTAAGGCTTGAAAGAGTCATCTAAAATTAAAACTCAAAAGGATAATTTTTCCCTTAAATGCTTACATTTGAAAAGAAGAAAGACTGAAAATCAGCTAAATAATCATCCAAATTAAGAAGTTAGAAAAAGAGCAATGGAATACCCAAACAAAAGGAAGGAAAAAATAGTAAGATAAGAGCAGTAATTGATACAGGAAACCAACATACAATAGAAAGGCTAAATAAAGCCTAGATACTTTTGAGAAAGAGAGAGAGAAAATAAACAATATTAGAAATAAAAAGGACATATGAATATGTGTAACTACATACTCAGCAAATATCTAAAAGGTAATAAGATACTATGAACAACCTTATACCAAAACAATGGAAAACCCTAGAAATTCTTAGAAAAATGTACTTCACAGAGATTGACTCAAGGAGAAATGGGAGACAGTTTGTTGGACAGTGTGTGTTTCCATACTACGAATTAGCTCGTATCCAATTGATCCGTATCAGGATGATGTCAGTATAATTCAGAATTATGTTGATTCTCATGTGATCTTTCCCAACACATTAATGTTGTGAGGTAATTATGACAGGCTTCCTCACAATCGAAAAAAGAACCCTAACATCATACGTATAGGTCTTAGGGATCTTCCTGAAGCGCAAGTACTGGCTGCTTTGGTGGTTTTGAAAACGGCTTTCCTTGTGGCAGCAGGAATCTCTCTGGGGAAGTCGAGAGTACCTACGGAAAGGGGGCAGAAGTATTTCCTCCAATGCTAGGGTTTTTTGTTTTTGTTTTTGTCTTTTTGTTTTTGTGACTGTGATTAATGGCATGCCTGAGATTAGATTTTCAATTTTTATTTTGTTATTAACCTATTCTCTTGGCGGAAGCGAATGTACTCACGCATCCAGAATTCAAAGGAACAAACAGAAGCCCTATTAAAGAAATTCACTGTGAAGCTGAGTGCAAATTCCAGGAGAAATTTACTCGTGTTTTTGTTAGGATTATTATT
Organism: Leptonychotes weddellii; assembly: GCF_054177405.1. Taxonomy (NCBI): domain Eukaryota; kingdom Metazoa; phylum Chordata; class Mammalia; order Carnivora; family Phocidae; genus Leptonychotes; species Leptonychotes weddellii. The sequence goes on along the minus strand of NC_138376.1, from coordinate 102,002,597 downwards.
GCTTTTGTTAGGATCCCAGTTACAGTGCTACATGGGGCTTGGATAGTCTGCCAGTAATCCTATTTCCCCCATTAGCTCTATTCTTCATTCACAGAGCACAATTTTAATAACGTTGTTTTCTCTGGTACCCACACATTACATTAAACCAGAAACATCTGTGACTAGTCTGGGACCATTAAAATGAATAGTTTGAAATGTTCTCATAAGGAAAACTTCATGTCCAGGTGGTTTTAATAGCAAGCCCTACTGAACATTCCAGAACCAAACAATTACTGTCTTACACAAACCTCTAGAATACAGAAAATGGTCAGTCTGTCAGTCAATTTTATGAGGTTAGCATAAACTTCATATGAAGTTGTCAAAGCCTCACAAGGATATGCAGGATAGGAAAATTAAAGTTTATTCTTACTCATAAACATAAAGGTAACAGTCTATAGACTACTGACTTATTTTTTTAAAAGAAAGATAAATTATGCCTACATTTTTATCCATGTATGTAAGCATGGTTTGACATTTTGACTTTAAGACATGACTTGCAGTCATTCATGTCGGAAAAAGAGTGGATAATCATTCAATTATCTCAACTGACACATGATAAAATTGAAATCTATTTATGATTTTAAAAAATGACTTGCAGTAAACTAAGGGGAAGAGTTATTTCCTTAAACCCAATTAGGAGTATCTCTGCAAAAACTGAAAAGATTTCAATAGATATCTTACTTAATGATGAAACATTATTCTCTTGAGGATGAAGAAAATCCTCCAAAAACCTCTAAAACCATTTCATTTCCTTCTTTTGTTGAAGGCTTTGGCCAGTGCAGGAAAACAGGAGAAAAATGTATAAGGATTAGAAATGGGAAAAATCGTTATTATTGACAAATGACACAAACATCTATGTAAAATATTCAAAATATGTGTTATATTTTTAGAATTAATAAGAGAGATTAACAAGGTTGCTATTAAAAAATCAGTATACAGAAATATATCACTTTTCTAACAATAATGATTAGAAATCATAACTTTTTAAAAGTCTATCTTTACAACATAATCAAAAAAATACATATAGTACCTTTAAAAATAGATGTGACAGTTCTTTATGGAAAAGGTTTAAATTTTTATTTAAAGACATAAATGAAGCCCTAAATAAATGAAGAAATATACCATATTCTGGGACTGGAAGAATCATTTTGGTAAAGGTGCTAATTTTCCTCAAAATGATCTATAGATTTAATATAGTCTCTATTAAAATCTCAGAGAATGTGAGTGTGTGTGTGTGTGTTATTTGACAAGTCATCTCAATAATTTATAAGGAATTACAAAGGGCCACATAAACCTAAATTCTCCAGATGAAGAAAAAGAAAAAGGAAGAAGAAAAGGATGAAAATAGGATGAAGGGAATTTTCTTTTACCTCATTTAAAGACTTAATATAAAGTTATAGTAGTTAAGACATTGTGGTATTGATACAGGTAATGGAGCCTAAAAATACATATTTTCTTTTATACATATGGAAATATGATTTATGATACTGCTCACAACAGATTAATGGAGAATGGTTATGGGTGTTAGGACAATTAGATAGAAAGGATAAATGAAATTGGACCCTATCTCACACCACACATAACAATCAATTCCAGAATTAAGGTGAATTAAAAACCTAAGTATGAAAAGCAAAGCTATAAAATTCATAGAAGACATTTGGGAAAATTTCTTTATGATCTCACTGTAGAAAAGGATTACTGCTGTCACAAAAAAAGATAAAAAATAAAGCAAATGCTTGATAAATTTGACTTTATGAGGATAAAGAATTTATGTTTAACAGTAGTTATCATAAGAAACTGAAAAAAATAAACTACTAATTAGAGGGAAGGTGTTTGTCACACATGTAACTGACAAAGAGTTAGCATAAGGAATATGCAAAGAATTACAAATCAATAAAATTTTGTAAAATAATGTTATTTTTTCTAAACTGAGTATAGGCTGCCTGGATGCTCATAGTGATTTTTATGCCTAACATTTGTACCTTACATATTTTGTGTTAAATATTCTATACAATATTCATTAAAAAGACCATCACACTGCAATGCATTGTGTACACTTGTAATAGACTGTGCCTGAGTTGCTTCCGGAGATCAGAGAAGAAAGTACCATCAGGGTCAGAGGGCTCTCTGTCAGGCAAGCTTCAGGAAAGAGTTAGACTGTGGTAAGGCTTTGAGAATGAATATGTAAACAATTTGATGAAGGACATTCTTTTTTCTTTTAAAGATTTATTTATTTGTTTGTTTATTTGAGAGAGAGAAAGTGGGAGTAGGGGCAGAGGGAGAGGGAAAGAGAAAATCTCAAGCAGACTCCCTGCTGAGTGCAGAGCCTGAGGCGGGAAGGGGCTCAGCTTGATCCCAGGACCCTGAGGTCATGACCTGAGCCAAAACCAAGAGTTGACCACCTAACTGACTGAGCCACCCAGACGCCCTGATGAAGGACATTCTGAACAACAGAAAAAGAGTGTTCAAAGTCCAGGTTTTGAAAAACCTGGTTCTGAAAAGACATAGAATTTTCAGGAAATTTAGGTAACTTAGTGTGGCTAAAATATAATATGCTTGTAGGAGATGGGTAGAACATACAGATAGAAAAGTAGGTAGGTCAGACCACAGACGGTCTTTTATGTTAGCCAGCGATTTTGGACATTGTGATGTAAGTAATACAAAAAGTACTACAAAATACTTAAAGATGTTCAACAGCAGAAAGACATTTGGACAAGGGGCCAAATGTGGGATTTACATGAATCAGTAGCTACTGTGTGGAGCCTGGACTAGAATGGTCAAGACTTGAGGAATGAAACCAGTTGTGGGATTTATCCAGAGTTCATGGAGGGAAAGTTGGGTCCTAAATTAAGATGCATAGCCCATATTTGACAGGATGTGGGGAGTAAGGACGAGGAGGAACCAGGGATTCCTCCCAGACTCAGCTTGAGCAATTGCAAGGATAGTGGTGTCTTTCAATATTGAACATAGGAGGAGAAAGTGGGATAATGGGATAAATTAGTTTAATTTGTACATACAGAATTTTGGCTCCTGCTGAAATGGAGATGCCCAATAGACAGACAAAGACACCCATGTGGTTTATGTAAGTTGGCCAAACAAGAACAGAAACAAGAGTAGGAGGCAGTGAGAGTACGATCACAACAATGACCTTGAGGCTTTGACATATCAGCTAAACAGAAAGAGATCTGAGCTCAAAATGGAGAGTCAGGGATATATCTTTAAATTCTCTCTGCCCCTGGGTGGCTCAGTCTGTTAAGCATCTGCCTTTGGCTCAGGTCATGATCTCAGGGTCCTTGGATTGGGCCCTGCATCGGGCTCCCTGCTCAGTGGGGAGTCTTCTCCCCTCTCCCTCTGTCTGCCGCTCCCGCCTGCTTGTGCACTCGTACACACACTCTCTCTCTCTGTGTCAAATAAATAAAATCTTTACAAAAATTCTCTGCAGTATGGACTAAGTTGGCAATGCCTAAATGAATTGTAAATCATAATCATAACCATAGCTAATTTATTGACCATGTGCTATGAACTATGTACTGTATATCATGCGAACATGTGATAAAATATAATCTCATTTCATTTCCAAAAGCTTAGCTTTATTTCTATGAAAATTTCAGAGGGACCGGGAACATATTGGCCTTGTTCCTGCTTATATCCTTAGCATGTAGCTAACACAATGGGCTATAACAGGTGCTCAGTAAATACTTGTTATATGAATGAATAAGTGATTTAATGAATGAATAAATCTTCACAACACACTGGAAGTTATATATTCCCCACTTTAGAAGTGAGAAAACTGAAATTTAAAGAGGTTTAGTAAATTGCTTTCTGCTATTGAACCTTGCTAAACAGCTATTAATCACCAGCGTTTGAATGTAAACTCAGGCCAATAGGTTTCTAATGTACGTCACAAGCAATTATTCTAGTCGCTTTTGGTTGTGGTTTTATTTAATTGTGGCAACAGGAGTCATGAGGAAGAGTTTAAATGACCCACCCAGGTAATGACTACATTTTTCACTTCGCTTTTTTATATAGAACTAACATGTCACCTAGCTATACATAATCAAATTTAGCATTGTGGTAATTCCACATCTAGTCTACTATGTGGTAGGAAACAGGTGTTACTGCAATGTTTGTTTTGTTGTGTTTATTTTATTGTTCCTTGTAATATGAACCATTGAAGAGAAAATCAATGGATGGTCTATGTGTTTTTCCTTATTCCTCAAACTTTTTTAATTTTCTATGCTTAGGGCAATATACAGACAAGATGGAAAACGCTGAGCCATTTAAAAATAAAGCTAACATATTTCAAATATATGCTATCACTGTTTGCAAACTCTTCTGTTCGTTCAAAGTCTTGTGAGAATTGCTAATAACAGTAATTATATGTGTTGATTGGATATTTACCAAAGTCCACCACAATTCATTTACAGTTTGACACTCTGAAGGGGCAATTGAGTCCACAGTCCAAAGAGACAAGTATAAGCAGCATCTCTTTTGCTTTGCTCTCATTTGCCAAACTTCCAAGTAAATAGAGACCAGAGGGCATCATTAACACATCTGCTGTTCTGCCTTTGTCATGATGGGAAATAATTTCACACTCTAAGTCATTAGGGAAGCAGATGTACTTAGTGGAGATAGGAAAACATTTATCACAGAGCTTTATTTGAGGAATCAGATGTTTGGGGAATTCTCAGACTATTAAGCAAAGGCAAAGTGGAAACCTGAGAAAGAAAACTTCAGCTGATGCAAGAGAAGCAAAATAGTGACTTCTACCTTAGTTTACCTTCTTATTTGATGTGACTATGTTTACGGAGCTGGCATCATGAGCAATGAAACAAAGAGTCAGCTATCTGGAAGATTTCAGAAGTCTCAGGAAAACCATTCAACTAACATCACACCTTAGCCCTGGTTGGCTGAAACAAGAGAATTCTTAAACTAGATACTTATTTTCTTTGTCCCTTAATGAGTAATTTCAGAATTTAAATTTATAAATGAGTTAGACAAGTGGAATAAATTAAGATTCTGTGGTGAAAGGGGGAATAACACAGGAAAAGGCCAATTTTGCTCTTAGTAGCAAGAATTATTTTGTCTGTGTTTGGCTGTTGCCTTTGTCATCTGTTACCACTGATTGTGACTGTGGGTTAGTAGCGGTCCTTATGACATTAATTTCTTCAGTGATTGGAGCTGACCAGATTCCTCCCTGGTACGTTTCAGGCCTACCGTAAGATCTTGTTGCCAAAACCACCTTTCTTGCCATTGGGGTTAGTTAGCAATAGGGTAGAATAGTGGATATTTCATAAATAAAAATTTTAAAAACGTGGGTGTTAAATGTAGGTTTGTCAAACAGTCATTTTAAAAACCTTCCATCTATTATTACCATATTTTCATAAAAGAAAAGAACATCTTAATCCTGAACATTTAACAAGTTATGATCTTAGATAAAAGAAAATTTATTAGGGGCACCTGGGTGTTTCAGGCAGTTGGGTGTCCAACTCTTGATCTCAGCTCAGGTCTTGATCTCAGGATAGTGAGTTCAAACCCCATGTTGGGTTCCACGCTGGGCGTGGAGCCTACTTAATACAAAAAAAAGAAAGAAAGAATAAAAGAAAATCTATTAAGTTGAATAAGTATTCCAAAATGAAAAACTCACTACCTTGGGCGCCTGGGTGGCTCAGTTGGTTAAGTGACTGCCTTCGGCTCAGGTCATGATCCTGGAGTCCCTGGATCGAGTCCCACATCAGGCTCCCTGCTCAGCAGGGAGTCTGCTTCTCCCTCTGACCCTCCCCTGTCTCATGTGCTCTCTCTCTCAAATAAATAAATAAAATCTTAAAAAACAAAAACAAAAAACAAAACAAAAAACTCACTACCTTGTTTTTATTTTCATATTTCACAATGATCTGTAAAATGTCACATCCAGTGCTAATCCACAGACTGAGAGGGCTTAGGAAACCCTGAATTGGACAGTCAAGGCACCAATAATTTGAGAAAATGACATTAAAATGCCTACATTTCAGGAGATAACTTGAGAAATAATCTTTTTCTTGCTGCTTTAAAAACATCACATTCTAACCACTTATCTTTCCTCTCTGCCTTCCTTGGTCACACGTTCCTGGAGCACCACCCTGTGCTGGGCCCTGTGGCAGGTGCTGGAGATTCATGTGCCAGGGCTTCTGAGCTCCTTTATAAATGTGCTGTAGTATTTAGTATCTTCCAAAGTTTTCACTGTACTATACAAACTGAAAAATTTAGAATTCCTTTTTCTTAAGGAGCTAAGTCAATGGTTGTCAGAAGAAATGTAGCCCAAAAAACCTGCATTGTATGTTGAAATTGAAGACTTCTTTTATTTATTTATTTGTTTTTTTGATGTAGTGTTCCATGATTCATTGTTTGCATATAACACCAAGTGCTCCATTCAATATGTGCCCTCTTTAATACCCATCACCAGGTTAACCCATCCCTCCACCCCCTTCCCCTCTAGAACCTCGGTTTGTTTCTCAGAGTCCATAGTCTCTCATGGTTCATCTCCCCCTCTGATTTTCCCCCCCTTCATTTTTCCCTTCCTACTATCTTCTTTTTTTTTTTTTTAAACATATAATGTATTATTTGTTTCAGAGGTACAGGTACAGATTCAACAGTCTTACACAGTTCACAGCGCTCACCAGAGCACATACCCTCCCCAGTGTCTGTCACCCAGCTGCCCCATCCCTCCCACCCCCCACCACTCCAGCAACCCTCAG
>NC_138376.1:101966909-101995324 GCF_054177405.1 Leptonychotes weddellii | reverse complement strand
CCTGAGATTAAGAATTCCTCATATCAGTGAGATCATATGATACATGTCTTTCTCTGTTTGATTTATTTCGCTTAGCAAAATACCCTCTAGTTCCATCCATGTCGTTGCAAATAGCAAGATTTCGGAGTTTTTTTTTTTGATGGCTGCATAATAGTCCATTATATATATATATATATACCATATCTTCTTTATCCATTCATCTGTTGATGGACATCTTGGCTCTTTCCATAGTTTGGCTATTGTGGACATTGCTGCTATAAACTCTATTTTCAACTTTTTGAGGAACCTCCACACTGTTTTCCAGAGTGGCTACACCAGCTTGCATTCCCGCCAACAGTGTAGGAGGGTTCCCCTTTCTCCACATCCTCACCAACATCTGTTGTTTCCGGACTTGTTAATTTTAGCCATTCTGACTGGTGTGAGGTGGTATCTCATTGAGGTTTTGATTTGGATTTCCCAGAAACTGAGGACTTCTGAGTCTCAGTCCAAATATCCCCCAAAATTCGAAGGCAGTTAGGGCTTCAAACATCAGCTTAGGCAGTAGACCGTAAGCTAAATCTAGACACATTTTAATACCTTAACTCTTGGGGCACCTGGGTGGCTCAGTTGGTTAAGCATCAGCTTTTGGCTCAGGTCATGATCTTAGGGTCCTGGGATTGAGCCCCATGTGGGGCTCCCTGCTCAGTGGGGAGTCTGCTTCTCCCTCTCCCTCTGACCATCCCCCCACTTGTGCTCTCTCTCTCATTCTCTCTCTCTCAAATAAATACAATCTTAAAAAAAGAAGAAAACAACTCCAAATCATTTCTGTTCATAACAAATACACATTTATTGCCAAAATTAAACCCATATAGGCACATCTGCTTAGACTTGGCAGGGGATCAAAGTATGAATCCCTGTAGTTTCTCCATTGTTGGTCCACTTCCTGAAATAGATTTCCTGGAGGGTGGAGTTTGTAGCCAGACAGACTTTTATTAGCTTGATTCCCTTGGATACCTTATTATAATCCCTTATTCATTTATTCCCTCTTAAAACCAGGCATAGAGTGACCTGTCTGTGTCGGGCATTGTGCTAAGCACAGGGTATACAAGGATGAGTAAAACACACTCCCTAACTTCAGCAATTTACAGTTCAGTGGGGGGCAGAGGACATCTTAGCACAATGAATAAGTGCACCAACAAGGAAATGCATAGGATATTTTGGGAATTCAGAGAAAAACACCTACCTGATCTGGGGGATTATAGATGGCCTCCTGGAGAGATAACCCTCAAGAGGATTCTTTAAAATGAGTAAATGTCAGCCAGTTAAGGGAGGTGGAGTTGGGAGGAGGCATTTCAGCGTTTCAGGCATGGGGGGCTGCAGGAGCAAAGGCACAAAGGAGAGAAAGCACAGGAACTAGGAAGAGAGCTGGGATTTCAACTCAGGTTTGCCTGCTTCCAAAGCCTGAGGACGTCCCTCTGTGTGGGTGCTGCAGGCCTCTGCTCCATACTACTGTGCTTCATGGCTTACATAAAGTATCTGTTCAAGCTCACTAGATAGGTAGATAATAGTTACTTTGCAAATAGATATTGCTATTATACATGTATATATAAGAATATAGTTATTATATATATATAATATACATTATATTTTATATACATTTTATATACATTATTTTTTAAAGAAATAAAAAAATCCCACAGCCTCTCAAACATCCTATATGCCAAACACTGACATATCACAGACCAGTGATGTAAAAATGTGGCACCAAGTTCAATTTCCTTCTGCATAGACCTTGGAATAAATCTTCTGCTATTCTTTTGCATAATTGTAATTTTGAAATTTATTAGGAAAGAGGATGATATAATTCTGCACCAGGTTTTTTTTTTTTTTAAAGATTTTATTTATTTATTTGACAGAGAGAGACACAGCGAGAGAGGGAACACAAGCAGGGGGAGTCGGAGAGGGAGAAGCAGGCTTCCCGCAGAGCAGGGAGCCCGATGTGAGACTCGATCCCAGGACCCCGGGATCATGACCTGAGCTGAAGGCAGACGCTTAACAACTGAGCCACTCAGGCGCCCCCTGCACCACCTTTAAAAAGAAAAAAAATCCAGTATGTAATATTTGCCTATGGCAACTTCTCTGTGTAATCTGCCTGAGCATATTCTGAGTAAGCACCACCATAGCACATGCCAATAAAATGATAGGGAATAATACTAATAATGTATGTTTGCTGCGTGTTTTTTTTTTTTTTAATGTGCAAGTCTCCATGCTAGACAGTTTCTCTCATCTAATAATCAACAGTCTGGTGAGATGGGTAATATTATTGTTCTCATTTGTAGGTGAGTGAGCTAAGGCTTCGAGTTTTTAAGTAACTTTGTCCAAACATTAGCTGATAAATATGGCGCCAGAATTTAAACCTGTGGTATCTGGTTTCTAGGCTTTCCCTCTTCACCATAGATTAATTTATTGACATAGGACCTGAGTATCCACATTCTTTATATTTATATTATTGCTCCCCAGCAGCAGCCAGGGTTGAGAGACATACCACATTGTGGGGCACCTGGGTGGCTCAGTCGTTAAGCGTCTGCCTTCGGCTCAGGTCACGATCCCAGAGTCCTGGGATCGAGCCCCGCGTCGGGCTCCCTGCTCTGCGGGAAGCCTGCTTCTCCCTCTCCCACTCCCCCTGCTTGTGTTCCCTCTCTCTCTGTGTCTCTCTCTGTCAAATAAATAAATAAAATCTTTAAAAAAAAATACCACATTGTGAAAACATTGACAAATAAACAAATCTTAGAGTTTATCCTCTGTCTCAGTTATTATTTATCTGACATATATTTATGAAGAGGAAGGTTTGCCATTGATAAACCATTGTGATGGCTTCACTTTAAGCTTCTAAGTCACTTAAGTTGATAAATATGCTGAGAACTTTCAATTTGTATGAGTCAAGGTTTTCTCTCTCTCGGGAAAATTCAAAGACAGAAACAAATTAGATGCTGATGTTGATATGACTTTACAGGAGAACCAGCCTCAACCAAGTTAAAATGTTGGAGCAGTATAAATACACTGGGAGCTTAAATACTTGGGAAAGGGGTTTTAAGAGGAGGAGGGATATGGAAAAGAAGGTCAGGACCTGTCAAAGATAAATTTATTTCCTTTGAATACTTTTTATTGCTGGCCATATACTCAATAACCTGTATTAAAACACTTTGGAAAATGCATATATACCTTACCTTAAAAAAATACTTCAATCTGATTCTTATATCATCTAGAATATTTGAGTGCAGCATTCAAAATATCTCTCTGGAGAGTTGTTTTGTTAGTACATTTTATAGTCTGTTAAATTTAAAAACAAATCATTCTTCATATATCTACACATTGAAGTTAAACTTCAAGCTCTTGTTGACAATATACGACTAAACAGAAACTGTGACTCACCAGAATCTACAATGGATTAGAGTTTATATGGTTTGTCTTATGTTTTTGGCAAGTATTTATGACTCTCCCGAGACTGGATTATTGAGTTCAAGAACCAAGTTAAAAATGGGGTTGGACCTTCTAGTTTACTGATCTCTTAAGATGGCTTTATAATTATTATTAATAAATCAGTTCCAACAAACTTCTTCGCTAATGCATCTATTTTTATCTCTTCCTGATTGGTATTTTATACAAATTTGTCTCTTTGAGAGGTGGTGAGTGGAAAATGAGACTATTTTGATTGGAAGTCGTCTGGATTTGGGGAAAGAATGTCATGTCATTGCAATCACTTTCTTGGCATTTACCATAATACAGTGTATCAAGTTAAGGTTCTTTCCATGGATGCAACTAAAAATTATTCTCGAAAGAATTTATTGGAAAACTATCTGAGATTCATGGAATACCTGAGAGACTGGAGAGCTTAGTTTGGAAATGGACAGACCGCGAGGCAGCTCTGGAGTCTGGTAAGCAAGAACCCCAATAACACGAAGAGCAGTCTGGCCAAGATCCTACCACGTGGATGGAATGGAATTCCACACATGTCTTCAATGTTTTTTGCTAATGATTCTGCTAAAGATCACTGTTTTTCCCCTCTGCTAAAGATTTAAATTCCAAAGAAAGACTTTATGGAAATGTTAGTTGGCTTACCCCCTGTCTATTTAGTAAAGGGGAAAGGCAGGGGTCTATCTTCTCACTACAGTTCCAACAAGCTATGTCCAGTCAGAGTGGGAAATTTATCAAAGGCTAATTGGATGCCAACTGGGAAATGGACTCTGGACAACCAAAAGGCAAAAATACTTTCTGCATGAGGGAATGGAAGCTAGAGTGATGCTGGGAATATAGAAAGACAAAGTGAGCCTGTCTTCTAGTTGTGCTAAGAGAGTGGGTTATAGGTTATCTCTTATTGTGAGTCTTAAAAACAGAGGCTACCAAGAAAGATAGGCTATGGGGCTGTAGCATTGGGTAAAAAAAAAAGGTCGAATTATCTGAGTCACGAACTTGTACCAAGAAAAATGTAGGATCGATAGTAAAACCTGAATAGTAATTTAAAATAAACGTTGGGCGCCTGGGTGGCTCAGTTGGTTAAGCGACTGCCTTCGGCTCAGGTCATGATCCTGGAGTCCCGGGATCGAGTCCCGCATCGGGCTCCCTGCTCAGCAGGGAGTCTGCTTCTCCCTCTGACCCTCCTCCCTCTCATGCTCTCTGTCTCTCATTCTCTCTCTCAAAATAAAAAAAAAAAAAAAAAATCTTTAAAATAAACGTAAGACAAGAATGACTCTTATCACCACTATCAATATTACTCTAGAAATTCTGACTAAAGTACAGCAAAGAATATAAATAAGAATCATAATTATTGGAAAGGAGATAAAACTTAGCATTGTTTGAGGATAACATGACTACATAGAATGAAAGTCCAAATAAGTCAACTGAAAAGCCAAAATAAATTTTACTGTATGCCAGCAATAATGGTTACATAGAAAATATAGTGGTTTAAAAAAGATTTACTCACAATAGGCAAAACACACATACACAAAAGGACAGAATGTCTGGGAATAATTTTGAGAGGAACCTATGGGAGCAAATGAAGAACACCACAGAAACTTGCTATACGGTACCGAAAGCTGTCTAAATATTTTTGTTCCCTTTTTTTTAAGATTTTATTTATCTATTTGAGAGAATGAACAAATGAGAGAGCATGAACGGGGGGAGGAACAGGGGACAAACAGAGGGCTGAGCAGGGAGCCCAACGTGGGGCTCCATCCCGGGACTCTGAGATCATGACCTGAGCCAAAGTCAAAAACCGACTGGGCTACCCAGGTGCCCCCTTTTGTTCACTTTTTAAAATCTGACAAAGTGATCTCACAGATGAAAAAAGTCTAGGTAGTTTTTGACACTGGCAATTAGCAACAATTTGTCTTACTTTATATTAAATGAAAAGATAAATGTCCCAGAACAAAAATCTAGTCAAATCGATAAAACATAATACATAGTCCTGAAACAGACCATGATCGATGGAAGGATTTAACATCCTAAGAGATCATCAGGTCTGTGAACAGAAACTTGGATGCAAGAAGGTGCAATGTAATTTCATTTAAAATTAGCTACTTTACCCCAACCTATTCATGAGTGTAAGTTGCTGTTATTAAATAAATAAACCCAAATCGCTAGGGCTACTCAACATGCAACAGACTGCATGAAGTCTGTAGGAAAAACAGCTCAACTGGAAATCAGTGCTTATCATTTAGAATGTTTGCCCGCTTTCTGTTCTGGAATCTTATTTGAAACCACCATTTGTTCCTCTTTTTCTTTTTGTATATGCCATCTTAATAGGCATGGCATGTCTATTCTGATTATACCTTGTGTTAATCCATCATGTTTAGCTGCACTGATGGATGGCTGCTCCTCTTTCAGTGTAGCCTGGAGCCCAAGAAGGGAATTTGTTTTACTTCATAGAGCTTGTATTTTGAGTCCTGTCATACCAGGCACAACCTTGAAATATGGTAAAATCCTTCCAGACACTTTCATAACCTTCACTAGCAAGTAACAGAAATTTGGTTTAATTTCCATCATTAAAAAAAAAAAAAGAAATTGAAATCTAAGTGGTCAACCATAGGGAAATGGTTAAAAAAAAATCTTGGGGGGCACCTGGGTGGCTCAGTTAAATATCCGACTCTTGATCTCAGTTCTGGTCTCGATCTCGGGGCCATGAGTTCAAGCCCCATGTTTGGAAAAAAAAAAATCTTTGTAGATCCATACAATGTAACATTATACAGTCACCAAAATATTATGTTTTTTAAGAATTTTAAATGATATAGTTCTTTTAGGAGGTAAGCTATGAGTGATATCTTCATTTTTATTTCGTTTCTGTATGATTTTTTATTTTTATTTTTTCTTTATTTTCTTTCTTTTTTTTTTATTCTTATGTTAATCCCCATACATTACATCATTAATTTTAGATGAAGTGTTCCATGATTCATTGTTTGTGCATAACACCCAGTGCTCCATGCAGAATGTGCCCTCCTCAATACCCACCACCAGGCTAACCCATCCTCTCACCCCCCTCCCCTCTAGAACCCTGTTTGTTTTTCAGAGTCCATCGTCTCTCATGGTTCGTCTACCCCTCCGATTTCCCCTGCTTCATTCTTCCCCTCCCGCTACCTTCTTCTTCTTCTTTTTTTTTTTTCTTAACATATATTGCATTCTGTACCTCTGAAACAAATAATGCAATATTTTTTCTTTATTTTCTGATTTTTTTGCAACTTTTCTGAGAATCAAGAACATCTATTATAAGAAGATGAAAATTAAGTTATTTGAAAACTGGAATATATATTAATAAGGATTCATAATAAATAGCAAGTCATATATAAACAATTATTTAATAACATTTAATGTGTACTTTCTTTGATTTTACAAGAAGGCATTTATAGTCAAGCAAATGAATGACAAAGCCATTCTAATTTGCATTCCCAAATACATTCCCTAAATAACTGGAGTAAGGTACTTCTGGCAATTTCATGGCAGTTCATGTAAGGCCTGGGAAATTTCTTTAATGAAGAGCCTTCAATTCTGGACTTGCAAAGCTTCTATGGATAGTAAAATGGCAACGATCACATCTACTACGTCTAAAATAGGAAGCAAAATATAAGAGTCTCACTATACATTCTTTGGCTCAAATAATTGATAAAAGACCTTGCAATTGGTGCATGTGGTTGATTATGTCGTGATCATAATATGATCACCACCTGTTTTGCAAAACAGTAAGCAGTAAATATAATAATTCTATGGATGTGATTCTAAAAATAGTTTATAACTACACGAATCTTTTTGGAAAATTTTACCATATAGAATCATCTTCAGTGCTTTTCTGAACCAGGGATAGAAAAACGCATAAACCAGTGGATTGAAAGTAGAGTTTAAGTAGCCAAACCAAATCAATGCATCATTCAAGGTGGATGGAATACTATAGCCCAGGAAAGGATCCATGACCATGCAGACAAAGAAAGGACACCAGCATATTAGGAAAACTCCCATCACAATCCCTAAAGTCTTTGCAGCTTTCCTTTCTTTGCTTTGTGACATTCTATTTTTTTCTTCCAATCCAATTTGAAACTTCTGATTTGCATTGTGAATTGATCTTGCCTGTCCTTGAGCAATGAAATATATTCTGGAATAGACACACAACATAATAGATCCTGGTATATAGAAAGAAGTCATAAAGGCCAATACCCCAGATGTTTTGCTAAAGAAGACAGAGCAACCCCCTAGGCAGTGAATGTATTTGTAATACATCTCTTCAGCTCCTTTGAAGTTTAGCTCCAGAAAAATCATTCCAAATGCAAAAAGAGCAGGGACACTCCAACTAATGAAGATCATCACAAAGATAACCAAGATACTGATCCTGGCTTTGTATCTCAATGGATCACACACAGCATAGTAGCGGTCAATGGAAATGAAGGACAAGTGGAAAATGGATGCTGAGCTCAACATAATGTCAATGCTGGTGTGAATTTTACAGAAGACTTCTCCAAAGTACCAGCCATGCTCAACAGATCTGACCATGCTATAGGGCATGACCAAGCACCCCAGCAGAAAGTCCACAGTGGCCATGGAATGAATGAGCCAATTAGTTGGGGTATGAAGTTGCTTGAAGTGTGATATGGAAATAATGACTATCAGATTGCCAATGAGTGTGGTCAGAATTATGAGCACCATTAAACTATACAAGGAAGCACGAACATCATTTGACCTGCTGTTTTTAACACAGGAAATATTAATTATATTGTGGCAAAAAGACATCGTTCCTGAAGGTTGTCCACCAGTTTATTTCTTCCTTTGTGTGTTGAGGAATCTTTCTTCAAAATCCATAATCAGGTTAGAGTTCCTTGTTTTACTTCCACATATCTATTCCAGAAACCCGGGAGGAAAAAAAAAAAGAGAGGGAGAGAATCATTGGCAATTTGGTTCCTTTCACTTCTAACACACTATTACTCCTTGCTAAAAAAATAGTTATTTTAGAAAGAGCTTTTATTCTTAAGTTTAATTCCATAGGTCAGTTCAATAACTTTTTTTTAACACTTCCTCGATGTTGAATACTATGCTAGAAATGAAAAGTTGAATTATTAGGTTGAAATATATGAAACTGCCACTTTTTCTGGCCAGAAAAGGTGAAATGATGAATTTTTCATATGCTTCAATTTATGGAAATAGTCTTTGCTCAAAGAAAAGTCTTGTGGGAAAAGTTTGTGTTCTAAAGGGTAGATATAAATTGCCAGAAATTTTAGAATTAAAATATGTTCGAGAGAAAAAAGTGAAATATTTTAAATGTGCCTCTTGTTCACAATAATATCCACTAGTGCCTGCTTTTGCCCTTAAAACATATTTCTTATTTTATAATTAATTGTAATGGAAAGAAGCTTACATGCCTTTACTTCCAGTTTGCAAAGCACTTATACATACATTCCAAGCATTACTTCATTTAACATTTTTGCATCTATGATATAAACATTATTCCTTATAAGGAAGACATGACATGTTTTGTTAGTATAATTATACTGGCAAGAAATTGAGTCTCCATTCATGAAACCATTAAAGCTGGAATATGACCTAAGGTCTCAATTACTAGTACAGTTTCTTTTTTACTAATCCACATTTTCTTTCCACGGCAGAAAGGATCAATTCAGATAAATTACTTTCAAGAACATTAAACTTTGAACTTTCATGTAAGAACATAGGATGTCTTGAAAAGTGGTACCTTTTAGTGAAGTGTGATATTGTTGTCCAAATTATTAAGGATTTTAAATATACAGACCAAAGTCTGTGGTAAGACATGATGTGGCACAGGGGAAAAGATGGCTGAGGTGAGAACCCAGGGAACCTGAGCTTCCGTGTGGGCTGTGGGCATGGCACTGGAGCTCTTTTTTTGTTTGTTTTTCTTAAAGCTCTGAAACCCATTAAAATTTTTTTTTTCATTCAATCCCAATTTTAAAACAAAAGTAAAATCTTGTTAAAACAGAAATGGCTGGGGCGCCTGGGTGGCTCAGTCATAGAGCGTCTGCCTCCTGGGACCAGGTCATGGTCCCAGGGTCCTAGGATCGAGCCCCGCATCGGGCTCCCTGCTCGGCGGGAAGCCTGCTTCTCCCTCTTCCACTCTCCCTGCTTGTGTTTCCTCTCTCACTGTGTCTCTGTCAAATAAATAAATAAAATCTTTTAAAAAACAAACAAAAAAAATGGCACCTTCTTCCTCCTTATGTCCATTAAAAATCCCAAAGCTCCATGAGAGCTGGTTTAAAAATATCCCCTTTGGGAGTGCCTGGGTGACACAGTCAGTTAAGCATGAGCCTCTTGATTTAGGCTCAGGTCAGGATCTCAGGGTCATGAGTTTGAGACCCTCTCCCCTGCCCCAAGACTGCTTCTCTCCTTCTCCCTCCTCCTCTGTCCCTCCCCCTACTGGAGTGTACATTCTCTCTCTCTCTCGATTTCTCTCTCTAAAAATAAATAAATAAATCTTTTAAAAAATATCCCCTTTGTTTCTATATGATTCTGAATTTTCAACTAAATTCTGGAATTTTCAATATATTTTGAAATATATATATATGGTATATATAAATATATATGTATATATATATATATGAAGAGAGGGAGAGAGAGAATTTGGAGGAAGAATGTGAATTTCTGGCAGTCAATGAACAACCTGCACAATGTTGAAATGCTAGAAAATAGCAACAAGTTTTAGAATATTCCAGGAGTCTGCCTTCCTTTTCATTTCCTCCCATTCCCTCTGGACTGACAGTTTAGATCAAGACTACATAGAAATCTAAATGTATCCATAAGTGGAAGTGCAGGAATAAAAATAAATAAAATATTTAGGTACTAAAATGCATATTTTAATAAATTTAAAACACCTCTCCTCCAATCCTTTCAAATATGTAGTACACTTCCATAAAAACAATAAATTCCTCAGAAAGAATTATTTTTAAATCCACGTCTTCCGATGATCCCCTTATATTTCCCCTTTATGGGAAAGGAAAACAAAACAAAACCTCTTTGAAAGAGTCGTTTACACTCCTCGTCTTTCATTTTTCTACTAACCTTTTGAATACACTCTAACAAGACTTTTATTGTAAACACACCACCAAAACAGTTTTTCTTTTCAGCTAAAACAGCAGAAGAGATGATTTATTGTAACGTGTTACATTCAGCCACAAATGAAAACAGAATTAGTCCAGGAAGTCACAGGTCCAGGGCAAAGGACCAAAAGGGACTATTTTGGTATGAGCAAGGTGGGTTTCTCAAAGGTGGTCATTGTGATCAGATGGGGATGGATGTTCTGGACCCACGGAATCAAGTTCTAGAAAGTAGGCAAGCAGTCCAAAAATTGCTACAAGCATCGCTGGCCTCTCGCTTTCCTTATTTCTGCTCCTGTGGCTTCCACGGATGTACAAGTCAGCACTTGACTTGGACCTCTGTTCCATCTTCCTTCCTTGACCCTTCAGCCTGTGCACGTGCTGCTTCCTCTCATGGGGCAGAGGTTTCTAAGAAGATGGCACTAAGGCCAAGAGCTCAAAACAGTTTTTTAATTTTGTTGTCCTAGGTTATTAAACCCAGTGGTAAATTCTCAGGCTTCTTCTTCCTTGACCTCCTAGATACTTCTTGAAACAATTCCTTCCCTTGCAGCTCTGAATTCAATGGCTACTCTTTTCAGTCTCCATTGCTAGGTTTTCCTCAACTCACTTGCCTTGAGGCTAGTCCTTGGTTCCCTTCTCTACTTATATCTGCTCCCTATTTACGGTCTCCTGGCTTTAAGCTAATCTATATGCTGAGGAGTCTCAAATGAATACCTCCAGCCATGACCTCCCCCGCTACGTTCTGGACAAACATGTCCTGCTGTCTAGAAAATATCACCACATACTGTGTCTAAAGCCTCCAATCTTCTCCACAACATGTGTTCATCTCCTTTTCCTTCCTACACATCTCAAAAACGGCAACTCCATTCTTGAAAATCCTGTCTTACACCTTGAAGTAATTATTGACCACTCTCTCACACTCAATAATAAAGCCAAGCTATCAGTAAGTATCTTGACACTTCATTGAAAATACATCCATAACTGGACCAGTTCTCATGGTCCCAGCCACCAACCACTGTCAAATTAGTAGCCTCCCAACTGGTTTCCCTGCTTCTTTTCTTTTTTCCCCCTTCCTTTCTAGTTTAATTCTAGAGTCTTGACTTGAGTACCTAGCTTCAAAGCCAAAGAGTGGATTGGTTCCCTCCTCACCATTCTTTCAGAAAAGGTAAAGAATATGAATGCATTCTCTGGACGGTGTGGAAAGCATGTTCAACAGATGATGTTAAGCAGAGGAGAGATTCATTCTGTTTGCCATCAGTTGTAATAATTAGTTATAAAGTCAAGGAAAGAGGCCCACAGGGCCCCTTGAAAAGGTAATCATGGCGTGCAGAGGAGAAAGTCATAGTTTTTGTTTTGTTTTAAGGAAGAATTGCCTTCTATTGATACGTCATTTTCAAATTACTGATACAAACTTGTCAGAGAATAATTATGTATTTTGCTCAACATCAGTCTGCAAAAAGTTTCCAAACATAAGTGCACTTCTTGTTCAGTTTCCAAAAATAAATAAAGGCTTTCTATCTGAAAGCATTTACATTCCTAGCTCTCTAAAGTAAACATTAAGAAACAAAGTACAAAAAATGATCTCCCGGCCTCTGAAGAGTCCACTCAGTTACATGAAGTATTTTTTTTTGCGCAACACTTTTTCAGATTCAAAAGGTATTTACATCCTAGAAACTGGCGGATCTTCATTTCAAACCCTTCAGTCCGTTTCCATGGCAACACTGCAGCACTCCTTGGTCACCAGAAGTCACATTAGTTGACTGTGGAATTTCTCAATCTTCTTTACACTCGGGCTTGGTCTGTTCTTTGCACCAAACTCAATCACTTGTTACTTTAATATACGAAGTCCCATCAGAATGCCAGTTTGTGAGAACCACACGTGCCTTCATAGGGCTGGCGAGGTCCTTTCTCAGCCGCGCTGCTGAACGCCTCCCACGTCTAATAATAGTTTGGCATCGTGCGCCTGCACTCGAGCCCCAGAGGAGGTGAGGTCAGGCCCGCATGCGGCGCCACCTGGCCCACCTCCAAAGTCATAGCTTCTTAAAACTCAGGCAGCAGTCACTGGTGTGCAGGTGAACAGAACCAGGGAGAGGAAGAAGTGACACTAGCCTAGATGAGGAATTTCTCAGCATGTCACAACCCTACAGGAGAAAGTCACCTGAGCTCCAAAGTACATTTAGGGAGACATCAAGATCTTCTGCCCCTTACCCCAAGGAACCTGGCAGTTATTCAAGGAAAACAACAGTAAAATGGCCTGGAGTTGCAACAGTGCAGAACCTTCTGGTATGTCTTAACCCAGATGCATAAGCCAGATAGAAATGCAAAAAAGCAGTTTCCTAGCAGAAAGTGTAGAGCAGTTAAATTCCTAGGGAATTCAAGGCAAAGACCACTTGATACATTAAAGGAAACTAAGAATAAACAACTGTCCTTGATCCAGATAGAAGCCAGAATCTCAATGCCTTGTTGGCTTGTTTGGATTTTTTAAGTGACTTTCTGTTTCTTCTAGATGGTGACTTTGTGGTTAGCACATAATGTAAAATGAGGGATAGAGATATGAAACATTATAACTCAGGATTTCATTTTTTGTTCTAGAACTTTCCATAGATATTCTATACTTGCTTTTATTAAAAAAATGAAGTACATAATACCCTGACTGATTTGAGGGAGGGAATTTAAAAGTAATGCAGACTTAAATTACAACTAAACTTTGTTTTAACCCAAATAGATTGCTGTTTTATGATTGTTCTACTGCTCCCAGATAATATTATAAAAAATTGTATGGGGGTGCCTGGGGGGCTCAGTCATTAGGCGTCTGCCTTTGACTCAGGTCATGATCCCAGGGTCCTGGGATCGAGCCCCTCATCGGGCTCCCTGCTCCGCGGGAAGCCTGCTTCTCCCTCTCCCACTCTCCCTACTTGGATTCCCTCTCTCGCTCTGTCTCTCTGTCAAATAAATAAATTAATTAAAAATCTTAAAAAAAAATTGTATGATCTTACATAAACTATTGTACTCAAACTTTTGGCAAACTTTCAAAGTTTCAGATGATTCTTGCTTAACCAATATGTGACCATTTGATCATCATAAGAAAACATTGTCAGCCAATGCAACCAGTTGAGCTAATGAAAGGTCACGAGTCCATGGTGCTCAAAAGAGATACAGGATTTAAAATATGCTAGGAAAAAGCCATAAAGTCTGTGTGAATCCAGTGAATAGTTCTCAAGTTTGTTTAGAGACCATAATTGCCTTCTCCCAATAGATGGGACTGGAAACTTGTTATCCTGCATTTGGTTCCAGAACCAAGAAAGCAGGATGTTATTAACCATGCCTTAAAATGAAAAAATAATTCTTAGAATAAGATCTTCTGAAAGGGTTTTCAAGTCCCCACTAAAAGAGCAGTGGGTTGGGCGCCTGGGTGGCTCAGATGATTAAGCCTCTGCCTTTGGCTCAGGTCATAATCCCAGGGTCCTGGGATCGAGTCCCAGTTGGGTCTCCTTGCTCTGCGGGAAGCCTGCTTCTCCCTCTCCCTCTCCCTCTGCCTGCCGCTCTGCCTATCTGTGCTCTCTCTCTCTCTCTACGTCTCTGTCAAATAAATAAATAAACCTTAAAAAAAAATTTTTAAATAAAAGAGCAGTGGGTGGGACAAGAAGAAGGGACTAACCGCGGGCTGCTAGAGCTGGTATAAACTGGATGGGGTCTTGGGCTCTTTTTCTCAGGTCTGAGAGTGGAGCCCTCAGGAATGGGATTAGTGCTCTTATAAAAGAGACCTCAGAAAGCTTCCTTCTACCACGTTATGATACAAACAGCCTATGACTTGGAGGAGGACCCCCATCAGAGGATGCTGGCACCCTGAACTCAGACTTTTAGCCTCCAGAACTAAGGACTGTGGACCAATCTATATCATCACCAGCTAATGAAGAGGAAAATGACCCAGAGCAGGCCCAGGCCAGGAGGC
Source organism: Leptonychotes weddellii (assembly GCF_054177405.1). Lineage (NCBI taxonomy): Eukaryota > Metazoa > Chordata > Mammalia > Carnivora > Phocidae > Leptonychotes > Leptonychotes weddellii. Next base: position 101,980,798 of record NC_138376.1, on the reverse strand, counting down.
CCCAGAAGATGGAAAGCTACTAACAATAAGCTAGAGCTAATCAGAAGCCCTGCTGGGAGCAAGAGATAACCAGCAGTTTCTGCTTCTGTAAACAGGCTTCCCTCCAAAAGTTCCCCGCACTACTGTTCCCACCTAAAGCAGCCTGGCTCACCCACTTTAAACCCACCTACCAGCGGTCAGCACAGCCCTTGGAACCTGACTGCCTGCCATCCCCCATAAAAGCCCTATTACGCCGTTGCCCGGGGCCCAGAATTTCCAGCATGAGCTCATCTGGGTCTGCTGGGGTATGAGTTCTCCTACTTCTCCGAGTTTCACTTGGTCTCTCGCCGGTCTGATTTCTATTTTTCCACAACACTATCACTGCAAGAGTGAGTTTTACTGAGCTAACATCAACAAGAGATAGAACTGATTTTATTCTTTGTCATCTTGATAGGCAGAAAATTGACACTTGCCACTTTTTATTTATATTTCCTGTACTTACTAATATACAAAAAGTCTTCCTATGTTAATTTTAAATTTTTGTATATTGTTAGTAGTCCTGACTTTTTTGATATAACTATTTCTAATTTTTTAAAAATTTGTATTATTATGATCATTTTCTTTTCATACTTATATATCGTTATATGTACATACTGGGCATTTAAAAATTTTTATTTATATAATTTTATTTGTGGTACTTTCTGGTATATGGAATTACATGATTTATGAAGTCAAAAAAAAAAAAAAAAAAGAGCAGTGGGTGTAGCAAGCCTAAACTTTCTAATCTAGCAAGACCCCATCCTACGAGAGATTGTTGCCAGGGCTATGTGTCCCCCGTCAGAGTTTCTGGAGAAACTAAAACTGCTGATATTTGCAGGGCTCACTCACTTTCTTCTCTAATTAAAGATACCTGGTAAGTACATGCATTCACAGTCAATGCAGTCCAGAATTTAACTTGATAATACAGTAGATATAATTTGGTATCTTCCTACAAATCCAAAACCCCAAAATAATGTACCTTTACAGGAACAAAAATAAGGCTGACTTCAGTATATAGAGAGCTATGAGGAGAAAAATTTGAAACTAGAGGATTTTATATGCAGGAAATGTACTTATGGACTGTGAAAGATGGTGGACTATATTCAAATGTTCATAAAACATACTACCCCTGTATTCTTTTTGAAAAAAAAAAAAAAGAATTATTTGCAGAGAAGTATCAGTTGCTTGTGGAAGGCATGAGAATTAGGATCTCAAGAATTGGGAAATGAAGTCTTAAAAGGACTAATAATTAGCTTTTTACAAATCAAACAGAGGATTGAGTTTAAATAATTCTGGTAGGGGTATCTGGGTGGCTCAGTCAGTTAAGCATCTGACTCTGGGATTGAACCCGTGTCCATGTTGGGCTCCCTGCTAAGCAGGGAGTCTGCTTCTCTCTCCCCCTCTGCCCCTCCCCCACTTGTGCTCTCTCTGACTCTCTCTCAAATAAATAAATAAAATCTTAAAAAATATATAATAAAATAAAATAGTTCTGGCAAATTTTTCTTTAAAATTGAAATGCAGTTGATGAAGAGATATCTTTTAAAAGCAAGTTAGAGGAAAATCATACCATTTACAAACTGGAAGCAAGCATTGTAAACAGCCTTGCCCGTGAAAGAAAAACTTCCACCTGGACTTTAACAGCCTGGCCTGCCAAAACTGTCTACACCCCTGATAAGAGCGCTCAAAGTTCACAATTCATTTTAAGAAAATAGCAATAGCGGCACAGAGAGGGGTCAAGACAATTAGGAAAGGTGGCTGGCTACTCTAGAGGCAGACAAATGAGAACCTTAAACAAAATTTAGTAAAAACACCCAAGAACATCAAATTAGCGCACAGAAAAGGTTCTACAACCAAAAGAAATGATATCAAGGTATTTTTAAAATCCATAAAGAATTTATAAAAGAGAATAATCACAGCTGAAGACTAAGTCACTGACCCTGGGAATCAAATGGAAGAATATCACACATACTAAGCTACAATACAAAGAAAGAAGAATTCACTCTTTTTTTTTTTTTTTTTTTTTCATAAATATGGAGTGAATGCTTTCCCTCCATCAGACACTAGGTCCTGGGGTGACCAGACACAACAAAACTTCCTGCCCCTTGAGGAACCTCCGTTCCAGTTTGGGTGAGGGACACAGACAATAAACGTGATCAATAAATGAGAAGTTAGATTGCAATGTTTGCTAAGGGGAAAAGATAAAGCAGAAAAGAGAGAGCTGCAATGTTTGGGAAGAGGACTGAACTTCAGGGTAAGGTAGCCATGGAAAACTTAAATAAGAAGCTGACTCTGAATGAAATACCTGAATGAGGGGCGCCTGGGTGGCTCAGTCGTTAAGTGTCTGCCTACGGCTCAGGTCGTGATCCCAGGGTCCTGGGATGGAGCCCCACATTGGGCTCCCCGCTCCGCGGGAAGCCTGCTTCTCCCTCTCCCACTCCCCCTGCTTGTGTTCCTGCTCTCGCTGTCTCTCACTCTGTCAAATAAATAAATAAAATCTTTAAAAAAAAAAAAAAAAAGAAAGAAATACCTGAATGAACTGAGGAGCTAACCACATGGATACGTAGGACAAGAGCAATCTAGGGAGAGGATCAAACTCAAAGGCCCTGAGACGGGAACATGATTTAGTGTGTTTGTAAAATTAGCAGATTGCAGTGTGGTTGGAGCAGAGCCAGCAAAGCAGAAGAAAAGAGATGGGGAAACGAGGGAGGCTGTACAAAGCTACACTGAATAGGGCCTCACAGGTCAGAGTAAGAATTTTAGCTTTGCCTTTGAATGAAAAGGGAAGACACTGGTGGGTTTGAACCCAGCAACATGATCTGACATGTTCTGGCAGATTCACCCTGGCTACTGTGCTGAGAACAGAGGCAGAAGGTAAGGACAAAGGTGAGGGAAGCTGCCACTATAACCTGGTGAGGGAAGATGATGGTTTGGACATAATAGTGGTGGGGAGTGTAAAGAGCAGTGGCCAACTTTGGAAATGTTCTGAAGACACCGCAGACAGGATTTACACATCGACTGAGTGCGGGCTGGGAGGAAGTTATCAAGGGACATAGCAAGGCTTTTGGTTTGAGCAGCTTGAAGTGGGGGGCTCCCATTTACAGAGATGGAAAGGATGGTGGTTGGAGAAGGGCAAGGAGCAGGAGAAAATTGGGAGTTGGGTTTTAAATGTGTGAAGTTGGAGCTTTGTGCTAAAGAGTGTGCCTTTTAGTGCCCACTGCCTCTGTTCAAGTCCAGTCAGGCCTGGCCATTCACCTGTTCTGTGCTTTTGGACAGCTACCCAACCTCTTGGGGCTACAGTTTCCTTATGCAAAAAAAAAAAGGAGGGGCGCCTGGATGGCTCAGTCAGTTAAGTGTCCACCTTCAGCTCAGGTCATGATCCCAGGGTCCTGGGATCGAGCCCCGAGCCCCACATCGGGCTCCCTGCTCGGCAGGAGGCCTGCTTCTCCCTCTCCCATTCCCCCTGCTTGTGTTCCCTCTCTCGCTGTGTCTCTCTCTGTCAAATAAATAAATAAAATCTTTAAAAAAAAAAATTTTGCAAACTGTTTTAAAACACCATGCATAGGGATACACATACTCACACACATACACACACACACACACACACACACATACTTGTATAAGCATGAAAAATAGGTATGGAATGGTATACTCCAAATTCTCAGTATCATTTATTCAGACATGGTGAGATTGAAACTAAAAAAAAAATTAAAATTAAACAACAACATAAAAGAGAAATAATACCAAATTTTAGAAAAAAGTTTTCCTGGGTGGCAAAATAACAGGTGAGTTTTACTTTCTTCTCTCTAATTTCTACATATTCCAAGCTTTCTACTATGAGAATGTTTCACTTTCATAACTAGAAAAAGTTATTTAATAAAATTAAATTGATTGTCTATGAATCGCTCCAAACGAAAGTTTAATGAAACTTGAAAAAAACTATTGGTGAATAACTATTAACAAATTATATAATTTGTGCTTTTTGCACTTATTAATTCTTTATATGAGTTATTGATCCATTTTAACATTATAATAAAATTAAATTTTTGCTAAATTTCTGAACTGAACCCATATCCTGTTTTTGTTCTATACAAATTTAGAAATATAATTAGAAATAAGCTTGATAATAATTTTATTCCAAAAATATGTTTGCAGCTCCATAATCTATCCAGTATTCCTTATTAAAATACTAAAAGTATTTTTAAAAAATACTTATTTTATTTTTTTAAGATTTTATTTATTTATTTGAGAGAGATAAAGAGAGAGCACAAGCAGGGTTAGTGGCAGAGCGAGAGGGAGAAGCAGACTCCCCACTGAGCAGGGAGCCTGATGCAGGGCTCAATCCCAGGACCCTGGGATCATTGAGCCAAAGGCAGACACTTAACCGACTGAACCACCCAGGCACCCCAAAAAATACTTATTTTAAAGGCAAGAAAGAGTCAAGGGGCAGGAGAAACAATGTTTTCATATATTTAAGTCATGAGTCTTGATAGGGGACATCACTGGAAGCAATCTGTTTCCATCTTGAAGAAACAGGAAACATGGCAAATTCCATTTGTTTGCTTATCCATCAACATGGACGGACAGAGAAGAGAAAAAACAATCTCTAGCAATATTATGAGTAGGTAAATAGACTATACCTGAAAGTTTTTCTGCTATGTAGACCTGCATAAGATAATACGTATCAGATTTAGGTCATCATAACTAAAAGATTAATAAGTTAGTCAATCTAATATATGGCATGTAGACACAAAAAGACACACACGCACACACACAACACACACTAAAGAGTGAAGTCATTCAACAATGGGCCATGATTTTTCCCACCAAATAATATTAGTGCAAATAAGATTTTAGTTCTGTAGTTTAGTATATAGTAACAATAACATACGATTTCATTTTAAAACCTGCAAAAATCTATATGAAGATCCTTTTCATAATGTTAAAACCAGCCAACATTCACAAAAGGAATGTCCTTCATTTACAAGAAAAGGCGATAAAAAATCACGTTTCAACATTTCAAGTTTCCTAGGTTTTCATAGGTGAATTTTTAATAAAAGTGAAACATTTTAAAAGCACATGTAAAGCAAGCTATTTAAAAATATAAAACTATTTTTCAGCTTCTCTTACTAACATAGGTTTTAGGTAACTAAATTACAGAAACCTTGTTAACTTTTCTATAAAATAATCATAAATTTTAATGTATAAGTACCAAGCCACTGATAACTTTTATGATCTTCTGAGTTCTCTCAATAAAAGATGTCCTAGGCCCCCAGGCTAGTCCTTGCTTTTTGGTGTGGCTATTGAGTGCATTCAGACCTACCTTCTCAGGTAAGAGTGAACAGAGAGAGTGGATGAGCTGGGAGCAGAAACACAGCCCCTGGGAGGAGGCCCACTGCCTCTGTCCCTTGCAGAGCTGCTACTGGTTAGAGCCACCCACTGCGCTCCGATAGGCCACAGTTCACATAGACAAGTGACGCAAATATTAAAATCTGGAAAAGATAAGCCGATAATAAATCTTTCATAAACAAGGTAACAATATATTATTGGTACATGTAACTGTGAGGTTCTTTTATTCTAAACCAGCATCAGGAAGCTAGCAGTGAGCAAGCTAAATAGAGAAGGTAAATATTACCATTACTTTAAAAATAATCTCAAATATGGGCCACCAGTAACCACAGTCATGGGTGTTAATAGCATATATATAAAAGCACATGTCCATTAAAACTGCCCTAATTGTTAATTGATTTGAAAGAAAAGTACTCCTGTATTAGACATCTTTACAAAGGAAATAACTAGCACTAAAAAAAAACAGTTCAGCTTCAAAACAGGTAACTTACACCTGCCAAAGGATTAGTTTGAAAAATTAGAATGTACTTAAACCCAATAACATCCTATGGATAGAAAATAAGTTAAAACAACGGCTTTCCCAAACTTTGTTTTAACCACAATAGGAAGAAATATATTTTATATCATGAGTCTCAACTCAATATACATGTAGGTAAGCATCCACAACAGAAGCAAATGCTCTCATTAAAAATTATGCTTACTTCATTCAACCCACTCTGATATTTTTATTTTCTTTTTTTAGTAACTGGCACTTATACTCCAATAATGTTACTAATCACAATTACAGAAACTCTGTTTTAGAGGTGAGATGGTCACATATATATAGCCCATCTAGTTTTAATTCCTCTAAATAAAACTTCCAGAATGACCCTCCCACACATGGAGCCAGACCCTTCAATATAGCAAAATGACTAGCTTAACAAGCACAATTTCTCATCTATGTCTGTTTGTTATTCTGCCACAGGAAATCATAGGATCATTATGATAGACTACTCGTCCTAATTCTGCACTCTCTTAGCATCTACACCTATGTCTTTTCTTCACTGAGAATGAAGGTTTCTTCCCTGTCCTTCATACTTCAGCTTTGTCACTTTACTTTTTTGGCCCAAAGAATATAGACAGAAATAAAAGTGTGCCAGTTCTAAGCCTTGTCTTTTTTTTTTTTTTTAAGATTTTATTTATTTATTTGAAAGAGAGAGAATGAGTGAGAGAGAGCACAAGTGGGGGAAGGGTCAGAGGGAGAGGGAGAAGCAGGCTCCCCTGCTGAGCAGGGAGCCCGATGTGGGGCTCGATCTCAAGACCCTGTGATCATGACCTGAGCCGAAGGCAGACGCTTAACCAACTGAACCACCCAGGCACCCCTCTCAGCCTTGTCTTGAGGAGGACTCCCATATTTATGAATGTCTTCCATGCCCTCCTATGAGGAAACCATGCTCCAGTGAAGCCCACGGGTCCAAGGAGGATGAGAGAATGTGGAACAGATTGGGTCATAGAGATATGCAGCATATGGCCGAGCCGCCCTAGCTGACCCCACAGATTCATGAACATAAGTTGCTATATTTTAAGCTACTGACTTTTGGGGTGGTTTGTTATACAGCATTTTAATGGTAACAGATTACTGGGTTAATTGTGTTTCTGAAAGAAGCCACTGAGATCTATTACCCCATTCTCCCCCTTGCAGAAACACTGACACCACACGATGGGTCACCTGTGATCTAAACAGCCATTAACAAAAGCTGCCATAGGAAAACCAAAAAAGCATAAAGTGAAAATTACCCTTTACTAAGTGAAGCTGACATTTTACTAGGTGAATTTAACTCCTGTTTCAGAAATTTCCAGATATTCTGTTCAAGAAATAACATACAAGTTCACTTTTTGTAACAGTAAGTAGAAAATATCATTCATCTTTCCAAACATGAGTTCGATGTTTGCCTGAATCATACATACATCTTTTGTGAGTGACTTTTCTTTGCAAGTAAGTACAATGCCTCACGTAGTGGAGTTTAGTAAGCTCTAGGAAATCAGGGATCTCATCTGCTTTGTTCATTACTGTCTCCTCATACCTAAAATAGTGCCTGCAAATCAGTTTGCTCAATAAATATTTGTTGGTTGAATGATGATAAATTACTAATTAAGTTAATTATTCATTTTTAAAGGTTTTTCAAAGTATTACCTGACTATGGAATTCTCATAATTTCACTTGTGTTAAATATAAAACCCCCCTGAAGTCTTTTCATTTTATGTCACATTCTTTCTTTTAACCTGAACATTTATTTAGCTGATAATCACTGGGTGGCAAGCTTGTGAGATAAAATATAATTATGATTCTTCCTTTCAGGTGAGTTAGATGTGCAAACAAATACAGTATGATAGAGAAAGTGCTGACTTGAACTAGAAAGGCTGAGTTATGGTAGCACATAAGAAAGACCTGGAAACCTCACATGGTAGCCAGGAAAGATTGCTCACAGGAGGTCATATATAAGCTGAATCTGGAAAGGTCTCAGAGAACTTCACAAACAGGCTATACTTATAATAGGGAAATATACACAAAAACTTCGTATTTAATCTTAATAAAATAATTTCATAGTGGAAAATTAAAATCGTTTAATCGGTAACAATCACGTCTTACATTTTTATTATCTTATTCCAGCATCATTTTTATCAAAAGAAGTGTTTTGACTGTTTACGTTAGGCATTCAAGTTACTTTTTCCTTCTTGTTACACACACACACACACACACACTTAAAAAAATAGAAGCTAGCAAGTGTCTAATTCCCACTGTCTAAGCCCAATGAATTCCAAGTTAATGATTAGCTTTATCCCTCTTGCCTTATTTGCAAAGAACAAAATTGAGGTATCTTGGTTTGTATTTGGAATAACTTAATATCATTTTTATAAATGGCATGTTTCAGTGGGTATGTTGATGAGGTTTTCAATATATATATATATTTTTTAAAGATTTATTTATTTATTTTAAAGAGAGAGAGAGAGAGCATAAACAGGAGAGACAGGGAGAGGGAGAGAGAATCTCAAGCAGACTCTGAGCTGAGCGCAGAGCCCTACGTAAGGCTTAATTTCATGACCCTGAGATCATGACCTGAGCCAAAATCAAGAGTTGGACATTTAACTGACTACACCACTCAGGCACCCCTCAAAAAATATTTTTAAAGTTATTTCTATTATATGTGAATAATATTAATTGAGGCCTTATTATGTATGGAATTAAGTACTAAAGCAGTATTTTCACTTAATCCTCATAATAACCAAATGGAGTAGATATCATTATTCCCACTTTATAGGTTATGATGAGTTTGGGAGAATTTAAGTGGCTTTTCCAATGTCATATTACTAGCAAACAGCCAAGCCAGAAATCAAGTTAATATTTCTTAAACACCCGACCCCATGCTCTGAAGGAAGATTCTACACTGCCTCCAGAGAACAGCTTTGTAATATGTATAGCAGTTCATTATTGAAGAAAACATCACAATCTCATAAGGGATGAAAATTTTTAATGAAATGGACTGTGTGAAGGCAGGAATGAGTAAATAGAATAATTTGCACTAATATTACTGCTTTCTTGCTATTCACATTTTCTTAGAAATGAAAAAAATGTCTTTGAGAGAAATGAAAGTCTCTCCACTGACACAGGCTAGAGCATTGGTTCTCAAGGTGGTAAGGTGCCCCCCCCCACCAGGGGGGACATTAGGCAATATCTGGAAACGTTTTTGATTGTCACAACTGGGGGGTGTGGGATGGGGAGGGTGCTATGGGCACCTAGTAAGTAAAGGCCAGGGTTGCTTCTAAATATCTTTTAATGCATGGGACAGTCCCCACAACAATTATCCAGCCCAAAATGACAATGGTACCAAGGTTGAGATACACTGGGTTAATTGATACTCTCAGTCATTATGAGTATTAAGATCCTCCTAACTAATATTTGCAGGAAAAACAACTTCAAACTACATTCTTTGGAGAAAAGGGGGACTTCAGGAAAAAAAAAAAAAAAAGACACTGCCTGAAAGAATCGGCATAGGCTAGGACTAGAAATAAAATAACAGCCATCCACTTCCCAGTTTTACTGAAAACTCTATACATGGGCATGTTGCCAAACTTCTGGGAACATGAGCTTCCCAATTACAAAATGAAGGGTTTATCAGTTCCATCATTGAATGATTCTTAATGATGGCATGATCCATGTCCCTGGACATGCATCCAGTTTGCCTGTTGGTCTGGGGTTTGAGTGGGACATCCTTGTAGATATCATGAGCTTGATGAAGACAGAGACTGCATAGGCTTTTTTCACTGCTGTGTTCCCAGGACCTGGCACATAGTATGTGCTCAATAATGACTGGTGGATTGACTGCCTGAGATTTGTAGCAGATTAGCTGAATATTTGTGTCTCTAGCACAGGAGGAGTCAGAACCCGTGGTACGATTCAGAAGGCATCATTCTTTCTTTTTTTTTTTTAAGATTTTATTTATTTATTTGACAGAGAGAGACACAGCGAGAGAGGGAACACAAGCAGGGGGAGTGGGAGAGGGAGAAGCAGGCTTCCCGCGGAGCAGGGAGCCAGATGCGGGGCCCAATCCCAGGACCCTGGGACCATGACCTGAGCTGAAGGCTCATAATCCTCTTGCCAACTATATGATACAGGAATGTCTTGCTCACGGACCTGAGAACCATCTCTTTGAAATGTAATCATTAAGGAAGATAATGTCCTTATCTCCCAGTTTCTGTGGGATAAGCCTAACCTCAGTGGACATCTCATTTCCAATGTGCAAGAATACCTCTTGTCATAAAGAGTTCATTTTTTCCTTTGGTTAAAGTCAATTAGCTCACACAGATGGTCACCCCAACTACCAAGTGAATTTAGGATGAACTGTGTGGGACAAACAATGCTGTCAGTGCTTTTATTGAGGACTAGTGATCATTTATCTTGAGAACATATATGTATTAGTCAGAGTTCTCCAGAGAAACAGAACCAATAGGTTGTATATACAGATGGAAAGAGACTTTATTATAAGAAATTGGCTCATGCAATTATGAAGGCTGACCAGGCTCAGGATCTGCAGGAGGATCCAGCTGGTTGGAGACCCGGGAGAGTCAATAGGGTGCTTTCAATCTAAAGGATAGCAGGCTCAAGATCCAGAAAGAGCCAAAGTTTCAGTCTGAGTCCAAGGCAGAATAAAGCCAATGACCTGATTCAAAGGCAATCAGGCAGAAAGAAACTTCTCTTCCTCAGGGAGAGTCAGTCTTTTTGTTCTGTTCAGTCCCTCAACAGATTGGATGGGGCCCATCCACCTAGGAGAGGGCAATCTGCTTTATTCAGTCTATCAATTTCAGTGTTTATCTCATCCAAAAATATCCTTACAGAAACACCCAGAATAATGTTTTACCAAATATCTGGGCACCTCATGGCCTAGTCAAGTTGACACATAAAATTGGCTGTCGCAATGGAATGGGGTATCTGCTTGGCTATATAAAAGAATGAGATTTTGTTCTATCTTTGCAATTTCTTAGCAGATTACCCATGGTGTGCATCACATTCTGGTTCAATGTTTATTCAGTAACAAAATTGTTTTCTTTCTCTTCTAGCTTTGTGGTGTGATTTTCTGGGTTGAGAGATGTTGTTTTTAGTTATATTTCCCCAACAGAAGCATTCATTAGTTGGACTAGAATAAGCGTGAAAGGATTTGTCAGCCACCAGGACAGACCAGAGAAAAAGAAAGAGTAAACACTAAAGGGGAGGAATTTGATGGGACACAGGCTCAGGTCGTGATGGGGACAGAAATACGGGAGGTGATGAGCATTAAAAATAAGAGGAACTCTCCCATCTTGCTCTTTCTCCTCTTTCTGGTGGAATTAATTTGCTAGGATTGTCATAACAAATGTCACAGGCTGAGTTCTAACAACAGACATTCGTGTTCTCATCATTTGGAGCTGGAGGTCCAAGATTACAGTGAGGCTGATAAGGTGGGCCCCAATGCGATCTAACTAGTGTCTTTGTAAGAAGAGGAATTGGGACACACAGAGACAACAGCGATGTGCAAGACCTTGTGAGGACACTGCAGGAAGTCAGTGTACTGTAAGCCATGGAGACAGGCCATAGGAGACAACCACACCTGCCTACGCGGCAGACACAGAGCCCAGTGTTTATAATATAATGAATACGACTGAGTTCCTATCCTCAAGGTAAAAGAGTTTACATTCTAATCCTGAACTGCCATCAAACCTGTTGGTTTGTCTTGCTACTCTTGTTTCTCAGCTTCTACATCGATGGCTCACTTTGCAAAAATCATGCTTCAGTAAGTCTTTTCAGACTATCTTTCTCCTATTGTAATTGTGGTCAATACTCTTTAGTTTTCAGGCTAGATATTCTACAGTCCTCTGGCCTCTACACATCACATGAATACACATCACATGAATACTAAGCAATTAGATAGAATGATGAGATATAATTTGAATGCCCCATAAACCTAATATATCTGCCCTCAGCCATCTTTCCCAGCAATGAGCAAGTGTACCTGAAATCACCTCTTTACAGTAGCTTCTTTGGATTAAGGTATTCTCTCAGGAAGTTTCTTTTGAAATGCAAGTATTATATCTTCTGTTGTACTTTATTATAATAATTGATTGGGACTGCATCCTTAATCTCATATTTCCCATGGTGGCTTTAATGTAAACAATGAATGAAGTAAAGTTCTCAGAAGATTATACCCACTAGCATTAATAGACATTTAACACAAGTTAGCTTATGAGAACAGAGCTTCTGGGTAACAGAGTATTAAGGTGGGAAGAAAGGTTCAGGATAGATTTGGGGACAGTTCTCATAAAAGGAATCGGGGTATCAAAGATAAATTTAAATGCTCTGAACTATTAAAAATGTACTGAAAGCAGATGTATTGAGGCAGAACGTAGTTGGCACAAATATTCTTTTCCAATATAATGGAAAAAGATGAGTACTATAACCAGCTAGCACCATAAATAAATCAAATTCTTAGAAAAGGTGGTAAGTCATGAAATGCATAAGCAAGAAGTAAAGTATCCACCTTTAGATTCATAGAGGTTTTCCTTGCGAAGTAAGTGAGGAGTCAACAAATTGTTTCTATAAAGAGCTACATAGTAGATACCTTAAGCTTTGAGGGCCACAGCGCTGTAGCAACTAATCAGTTCTGCCATTGTAACATGAAAGTAGCATAGATGAGACATAAATGAATGGGCGTGGCTGTGTCCAATAAAACTTTATCTGCAAGAAAGAGTTTACTGACCCCTGATATAGATTATAGAAGAGAGACTATGGGGTTTCATATCATCAATCAAAGCAAAATGATGGGGATTCAAAACCATTTTACTGGTAAGATCCTTCTTTCCATTCTGCTACACATACAGAAGATAACTAGGGTAGAAACATCACTTGCAATGGGGAAAAACATCAGTTGATTGAGGCAAAAATAAGGAAAAGGAAAGTCTTTACAATTCTGTTTGAATTTTCCATTTGGGGCTGTTGCCTACTGACATAAAGACAAACGGTGTTGTCACAGCAAGAAATCATGTGTATAAACCTCTTTGTAAGGTTACCATAGGCATAACTGGTTATTACTTGGAAAGTATTCCAGAAATGTCTTAGACTTAAGGCGAATTCTCGGATATGGGGAGCCTTCTCATTTCTTAACCATCCCTCAAGTTTTTACAGTAAATGCAGCAAAGATTTTATCTGAAATCTTTCCACCTTTCATTATTTTCAGATACCCTCCCACTTCTTTCCATTGTAGAGCTCATCTTTTCAGTGAGTGGTCGTCAGTGACCCCAAGTTTTCAAGAGCAAACAAATATGACCATGCCCAGAGATACTTGCCATTGAAAGGACTTAAGCAAACCAGGTCTTCAATGCATAAAAGAATGTCTCAACTTAAGGAATTTGGGGCAGATGGGACAAAGGTCTTGGTTTAAACAATGTGGCTTCAAGCCCCTGAAATCACAGTATAGCCCTGGCTTTGTCTAGGACTAAGCCTTTCCTGACATGGGCCATGCCTATAGTCAGTTGAGCAGCACCACTTCTGCTGTGAAGAAAACTGATTCAGCGAACTATCATGGCCTCCTGAAAAGTATTCCACAAAAAGATAAATACGCTTGGGGCGCCTGGGTGGCTCAGTTGGTGAAGCGACTGCCTTCGGCTCGGGTCATGATCCTGGAGTCCCGGGATCGAGTCCCGCATCAGGCTCCCTGCTCAGCAGGGAGTCTGCTTCTCCCTCTGACCCTCCCTATGCTCTCTCATGCTCTATCTCATTCTCTCTCTCAAATGAATAAATAAAATCTTTAAAAATAAATAAATAAAAATAAATTATTTTAAAATAAAGAAAAAGCTATACTGAGACCCCATTTTTCACCTATCAAGTTGGTAAATATATATATTAAAAAGTTGATCTGGGTGCCTGGGTAGCTCAGATGGTTAAGCGACTGCCTTCGGCTCGGGTCATGATCCTGGAGTCCCGGGATCGAGTCCCGCATCGGGCTCCCTGCTCGGCA
>NC_138376.1:101942786-101966409 GCF_054177405.1 Leptonychotes weddellii | reverse complement strand
AAAAAAAAAAAAAAAGACTGATTCTCAAGGTGGCTAAGGAATTTGGTCTCACAACAGCAAGTGGCAAAGCCAGGAATCAAAGGCAGGTCTCACTCTGAAGTTCCATTTTTCTCTGCTACCATTTTATTTCTCTCATTATGCGGACACCTAGAAACGCTCCGATTTATAAATTGTCTTTGGTGAGTTTAGTTAAAGTGGTTCAATTTCCCAGAGCCTGATCACTTCTGGAGGCATTGAGACAACTGAGTTGTAGAGCTTGCAGTTTAGAAAACCAGACAGGGAAAAGAACCCTCTCCCCTCCAAAAAAGGTAACTTTGTACAGTTTGTCAATTTTCTGACTGTATTAGCAGACAGTGTATATGTACAGGATATGACAACGATGCCTTTTACTAGCCTGGAAAAAGACATGCAGCCATCCTCGGGCGTGAAATCTAGTAGAAAGTCAAGTGACCATAGAAATCTTTGGGCAGATCTCTATATTAGTGCTGAATATTATATCTGGGGCCACTTATATCTAAGTATCTCAGCATATCTGGAGCATTTTTATCTTAAGGGCCTAGCACAGCCCCTGGAATTTAGAAACCCGGTAAATAATAGTTATGGAAACTAATAATAGTATGGAGGCTGAAAAGCAAAGTGATACTTCAAGAATTGTGTTCAGTTCAAAGCCCTGAGAACAGACCAAATGCTAGCAGGTCTCATAAATCTCTTAAAACTCCTTTCAGAAAACAGGTTGACTAATAAATAAAATCATCCTGATGCCACCAACCCTGAATATTTTCATGAATATTACAGGGAGGAGCTTTAGAGGATTGTCTATATATCTATTCTCTTGCCACCACAAAAAGAAGAAAGGAATATACGGGGAATTCAGCTTATACATTTCAGGAAGGATATTCTCTCCTTTTGAAACTATCCTAAGACATTCACTTTGAGTGTCAATTTCTTATTGAACTTGAATCTCTGACCCAGATATTATATTCATTTGGACCTATAGAGGGCGACCTTTGGGTTTTTATACTGGATCTCTACTCCCCACGGTCCCAGAATGGAGTGTGACCCAATATGAAGTAACTTCAACCCTCTTATCCTTTTTGTTTGTTTTCTCCATGGGAGGGGAGAAGAGGGATAAACTAGGGCAACAATTTACAATAGTGAATTTCCCGCAGTGTGCTGCTGAGAACCTTCTCTCACATTTTAGGAACTCTTGAAGACAGAACCTGAACATACTGCTCATGTGGGCAGCCTAAGCTTGGTTAATGTCAGTAGCAATAAAGAGAAATAATAAGGAGGAAGACAAGGGGAAAGAGCCGTGGTGAAGGAGGAAGAGAAGGAAGAGGAGGAGAAAAAAGAGAAGGAAAGAAGAGAGAAAGGGGAGAAGGAATAACTTACTGAACTTGGACTTGTCACTGGGCAAAGAGCATTGCATGAAATCTCTAGTTTATTCCCAATACCCTCCAAATATCTGAAGAGGGGAAAACAGAGGGAATTACTACGTTAGTGAAAATTTCACCTAACATCCACCTATGGGTAGGTGGACAGGGGAATCTTATTAATTATAAGCTAAGCAAGATGACATTACAACATACTAAATAGTAATTTCAGAACACTTTCCAAAAAAAGGGTGGTGCCTGGGTGGCTCAGTCGGTTAAGCATCTGCCTTTGGCTCAGGTCATGATCCCAGAGTCCTGGGATCAAGTCCCTCATTGGACTCCCTGCTGAGCAGGGAGTCTGCTTCTCCTTCTCCCTCTGCCCCTCCCCACTGCTCAGTGCTCACTCTTTCTCTCTCTCAATTCTCAAATAAATAAATAAAATCTTTTAAAAAAATAACATTTTCAAAATAGTATTTGTAATTGTCTTATTCAGTAACACCATTATAGTATATTTTTACCAATAATCTCGGAAGATAACTTTCACATCTTTATTTCAGTTAAAATTAAATTATATATGTACGTAAGGAATAATTTCAGGCTATCAGATTTTATTTTTTTGCTATAATGCTTTTATAATGCTTTTATAACTACTTTCCTAGAACTAGGTACATACAATGGCAGGCTGGTTCACAATGAATTTCAGTTAAATCAACATCATAATCTGTTAAAAGAGTATTTTGGGATACTAATATTTTCATAACTCAATTCAAAGTTTATCCAATCGACATGTCTACAAAGCACATTGCCCAAACATTAACTTTTTATTAGGTAATCTACCACCATGCTGACAGGTGGGCCTTATTTGCCTTGGCAGGAGTTCAAAGTTTCTAGAAGGTATTGATAGCTAAATAGCTATTAACACTGATAAGAGCTCTTGCTGTTATTTCTGTGGCTAGACCACCATATAGAACTGATTTCAAAAAAGAGTAAAAGAGCTCACCCTTCTGTTAACGTATTCATTGATACTTCTAAACTTACCTCCCAAGACTGAAAAATTCCCACTCTTTATGTTGACAATCTTCTCCCAATTTCTCAATGCAAATTTTTTTCTCCATGCCACGTCAACAGGTATGACCAACTAAGTTCAATCTTTGTTCCAGGATATATATATGCTTTAATATTAATCATATATTTTCACCTTAGCACTCATCCTGCATTCTATCAAAGTCTGTGGCTATTAAAGCTAGAAGACTATGAGAAATGCGGCATATCTTTCCTTTAAAGGTAAGGATGCAATTAAAATCTGGCTTTAATAATCAGAGTAAATAATCAGTGTCCAGCATTTCAACCAACAATATTAATACTGAGTCTCTCAGAAAGCCACAGTCCAGTGTGGTTGTGTGAGAAACAACTTGCACCCTAAAATGCTAGCGAAAGCATTGGACATGAAATTAAAAGATTCTGGTTTGAGGATCTGATACACATAAGTTAGGAGATTAGAAAACAGTACTTTGTTCTCTAAGGTAAAGATGGGGAAAAATATACCTACCTTGTGAAATAAAAGAAAATGTATGTTAAAATGTTTTGTAAACTATAAAACACTATAAAAAACATCATTAATGTTTTAATTAATGATTAATTAATTAAATGATTAATGATGCCTTTACATACTCTGGGTAAGAATATAAAGGTAAAGTTTCCTTCAGATTAATGGAAAGGGCAAGAAAAGAAAAGAAAACTGGTGGTATTGGCTTGCAATTGGCAGGTATAGGGGGCTGACAACAAAGAAAGGGGGTAGGAGGCAAGGGGTATAATATCACTATAGGTTAGAGAATAAAGGAATGATAAATAGCAGCCCTGGTGACTCATGGCAGACATTAATCATTTATTGAGTGATTTCTATGTGTCAAAGTGGAAAAAGAATGTAAGATACATGCCTTTGAGGAACTTACATTCAGTGATAGACATTACTAGTGTTAACCAATATTTATGAATCTCTTCCCTTTCCTGGACATTAAGGGAAATTATACTTCCTATGCATCTAAATTTGGCATAGCTATATGACTTGCTTTGACCAATAAAATACGAGTGGAGGGGTGCCTGGGTGGCTCAGTCGTTAGCGTCTGCCTTCGGCTCAGTTCATGATCCCATGGTCCTGGGATGGAGCCCTGCATCGGGTTCCCTGCTCAGTGGGAAGCCTGCTTCTCCCTCTCCCTCTACCCCTCCCCCCTGCTTGTGTTCCCTCTCTCGCTGTGTCTCTGTCAAATAAATAAATAAAATCTTAAAAGAAAAAAACACGAGTGGAAATGACAAGTATCACTGAGAATGAAACCATTTAAAAGGCAATGTGCAATTTCTCCATATTTTTTTATCATGCTCCAGAAATGATGGGAGCACTGGTTGATAAGGAAACAACACATAATGAAAAAGCCTGAGGTTCTGAGCTTTGACATGGAGGCTGCCCTAGAGTAGACTTTGAATAAGCAAGAGCAACTTTGAATAAGCAACTTTTGTCTTATTAAGTCAGGAGAATTTTTGGTTTTATTTGTTACTGCACCGTGAGCTAGCCTATCCAGACTAATACCCATGGTAAAGAGAAATCCTTGCCGATAAAAAAAAAGTTAAGTAAATATGTTGATGTTCTTAAGACCCTTTTTCCTAGTAGTGTCATTTCATGAATTACTGTTTCTGGAATTTATGCTCTTTATTCTATTGTACTTTTTAATGTGTATTCTTATAAAGTAGAATTCTGAGAAGTGAATGTAAAAGTGACAGGTGTATTATCAGAAGATGGTGTTGCCCCAAATGAGTTAATCCAATCAATTTGAATTTTACTATGGACCAGAAGTAGAAATCACTAAATTTAACCTTTATTATTACAAAGTAATTGTAGAAACTTCTTTGGCACAATACCTTTCAGAGATAAATATTGGGAGTATATTTTGAAGGATGTATTACATATATAGCAAAAGAAAAAAAAATCCTGTCTTAAAATTATAAATACATATATATGTGTATATATGTGTGTGTGTGTGTAGCGTACGGTAAATATATGTATTTACTGTAATAGGCAGCATCCCAGATGACCTGCAAAGATCCTTACCTCTTGGTATTTTCACCCATGTTGTACCACTGTTGGTCTAATAGCATATGGCAGAAGTGAAGTCACTTCCATGATTAAGATATAAAAGACTGAAACTTCCATCCTTCCATCTGTTTCTCTCTACCTCTACCTCTAGTCTACCTGTCTATCTCATCACTCACTGTAGGAGATGCCAGTTGCCTTTTTGTGAAAACTTTCAGGCACCTCATGCATAAGGGACAAAGGCCTCAGAAAACTTCCAGTAGGGCCCCGAGGCCCTTTAACAGCCATGTGAGTGAGCTTAGAAGCAAAGTCTTCAGCTCCAGCAGAACTTGAGATGCCTGAACCCCTGGGGCAGGTTCATTACAACTTTGAGACCTTAAGCCAGAAGACCCATTGAAACCACTCCCAGATCCTGACGCCTGGAAACTTTGTAAGATAATAAATGTTTTAAGCTGTTACATTGACAGTAATTTGTTATGCTACAATGGATATCTAATATATTTGTCAAAATTGAACAGAAAAAAAAGCACATAGGGTTTATTGAAGCCTTTAATATTTTAAACTTGTAACTGTTACAATTCTCTTCTTTAAATTAAAATTATATGGGGCGCCTGGGTGGCTCAGTTGGTTGAGCGACTGCCTTCGGTTCAGGTCATGATCCTGGAGTCCCTGGATCGAGTCCCGCATCGGGCTCCCTGCTCGGCGGGGAGCCTGCTTCTCCCTCTAACCCTCCCCCATCTCATGTACTCTCTCTCTCTCATTCTCACTCTCTCAAATAAATAAATAAAATCTTAAAAATAAATTAATTAAAATTGTATGATGGTATTGAGGCTTGCAATGATGACTGCTGTTCTTAAATACACAGGGGTTTATTTTCTAATGGGTCTTTTTTTAAAGACAGTTAATGCCACCCAAAAGCACAAGATGAATTTTACTCAAATATTTATTGGATGATACAGTATCTTTTAGGAAAAGCATCTGCCACAAAAAAATGTTCATTTCAAAATGCTATATTGCTAGTAGGATCACCGCTCTCCTTTGCAGAAGGGCATGTTTTGCACAGCGTGGGTGGGGCTGACTTCAGGGTATGTGGATAGTCTACCAGTTGAGAGATGTTTTGACTTAAAAGTTGTTCTTCGTTTCACTAAATTGTATAATGTCAAAAGATTCTGCCGTTACTGAAAAAGAACATTTAAGGTCAGATTAAATACATGACTTTATCAATGTGACTTTCTGATTTCCAAACTCCAGAGGATCTTCAATGATCTGATGGTTTCACTCTCAGTTCATCAGCAATGCTTCTCTAAGTGGATCTAGTTGAGTCTTGGGGAACCAGGCTAGCTGGATATTCTTAACTGGGTAACCATTTCGTTTAAGCTGCAACTTCTGGTGGAAATGGAGAAGAGAGGGGACTGGAATCTGTATTAGTTTGCCAGGGCTACCACAATAAAGTGCCACGGATTAGCTTAAGCAATAAAAATTTATTTTCAAGATTCTGGAGGCTAGAAATACAAATCAAGTATCAGGAGGGTTGATTTCTTCTGAAGACCTCTCTCCTTGGCTTGTAGATGGCTATCCTCCTTTGTGTCTTCATAGAGTTTTGACTTCGTGCATGTCTATGTCCTAATCCCCTCTTCTTACAAGAGCACCAGTCATAGCGGTTTAGGGTCCACCCTAATGCCATCATTTTACCTCTTTACACCCTATCTTCAAATACAGTCACATTCTGAGGTATGAAATTCAGACCTCAATATATAAATTTGAAAGGGGACACAATTCAGTCTATGAGACCTGAAATATATTGTTTAGATAATAAACTAAAAGAACAAATAAGTAAAATCATTAGAACACTTAAGCAGAGCTGAATAAGAGATACGTGTTACAGTAAAAGTGGCAATGGATTCAGATTTATTATAAATAAGTGACAAGGCTCAGAAACTATGTAAGAAATAATATAAGAATCACAGGTGCCTGGGTGGCTCAGGCAGTTAAGCATCCAAATCTTGATTTCAGCTCAGGTCATGATCTCAGGGTCATGAGACTGAGCCCTGTTTTGGGTTCTGTGCTGGGCATGGAGCCTCCTTGAGATTCTCTCTCTCCCTCTGCCCCTCCCCCCAACTCACGTGCTCACTCTTTGTCTGTCTCTCTCTAAAAAAGAAAAAAATGAAGAAAGAAATACAAGAATCAATAGCAACAAAACAATCATGGAGAATTTATCCATGGAGCCTGGAGGTGGGGATCATTGGGGATCATCTTGGAAGAGGGCTACTACGTGTAGAGTGTGTGTCTGTGTGTTTTACATCATCACGAGGTTGATAACAAATTATATCTTTAAATGAGGGAGCGTCGAAAATTGCTCTCTGGACCACTCAAATTCATCAAGGTATAAAGAGATTAAGGAAAACATATTTGAGCATTGATATTTTTTGGAATTGGGTTGTTTGTATTAAAAGAGCATCGCAAATGTTTTATGCAGAGGAAATAAAAATCACAGTTAAAAAGCATATCAAAGCTATCATAAAATACGTATGTGTTAAAGAAATCCAGAGTGAAAAAGTAACCAGAGCTGGGTATGGACAGAGTAAATACCATTTCTAAAAAGTAAATTCACTACTTGTAATGTTTAAAATTAAGAAAAATCATGCTAAGACAAGCTAGTTAAGTTTGTCACAGGGGAAAATATGAGAGAGTATGTTCAGATGAGTAGTTCTTAGTTGATTTCCAGGAAAAATTTGAAAATAAAAACTAATATGCTTTCTCTCAGGAATTTTAGAACATACCAAATGCAAAACAAAACAAAACAAAAAAACACTTTGTGGTGTGTATCTTATAGTGAATAAATATCAATAATGTTCATAAAAATTAGCTTCACTTATTTGGGCTATTTGTTTACTTAGCACATTTGGTTTAAGTTAATCAGGGTAATCTTGTGTGTGTGATGGTGTATCATACAAAGCAAATAAAGATATTTTATTTCTCCTTTTGTGAAAGAATTACAAGAAAGACACTTAAAGGCAATTTGCCCACTAAGTTGTTTTAAAGGTTTTCAATACTAAAATCCATTGTTATTTTACTTCCGTGCAGGAGTCAACAAACTTTTTCTGTAGAGGGTCAGGCAGTAAATATTTGCAGCTTTTCTGGCCATAGGGTCTAGTTAACTACCCAACTTCACCACCACAGCATAAAATAAAAACAGCCATCAACAATACTTAAATAAATGTGGCTGTGTTCAATAAAACTTTAGATATGGAGACTGAAATTTGAATTTCAGATCACATTCATGTGTCACACAATATTCTTCTTCTTTTGATTCTTCTTTGTTTTTCAACACTTTAGAAACATAAAAACCTTTCTTAGCTCACAGGCCATGCAAAAACAGATCACAGTCCAGATTTGGTAAATGTTTGGTTTAGAACCACCCTATTAATATGCTTATAGGCTGATAAGATAGGTAAAACACTGAAGAGGCACTGAAAAACACTCAAAAAAGTGGAGGCGCTCTAATAAGTTCCTAGGTGTTAAGTCCAGCTGCCTTCTGGGATAATCATTGTTAGGTATCGAGCCAAAACCAATTAACTGATGTTGAGTTCATTGAGTTTCTAACTGAAATATGCAGGGTGGCTGAGCCAGGGGAAGATGTTTACACTTTAGACAATCAGAGGTGATGTAATTTTAGCAATAAGTATATCACACATGGTTTTATTGTGATAGTCATACACATTGTTAATAGCTAGCACATATAGAGTACTTTCCATGATCCAGAAACTTGTCTAAGGACTTTAAATGCATTCAATTATTTAATTTTCACCAAAAAAAAAAAAAAAACCACCTAAAATGTGGGTAAAACTGTTACCCTCATTTTATAGATTTTACCTTTCAAAGTTGTGTCACTGTTTATCTGGCTTCTATTATCTGGGGTGTGTGTGTGTGTGTATGTAAAAATAGTGAACTATATATGTATATATATTTCTAATCATTTGTACAAGAGACCATGATCACTGTTATGATCTTCATCCTTCTTTTCTCATCCATCATTTTTTTAATTACACAAAATAAAAGAGAGCAAATGGAGATATTCTACCAACTTAATGAGCACACAACTGGCATTATGACTAAGAGCATTATTCCCAGTGTTTGTGCCTGGGGGTCTGATGAAGCCTTTAACGTCTGGTCCTTCTCATACATTCTCCCAAATAGAGTCACGGTCAAGAGAGGTCCAGATGGCGGCTTCACGCTGAACAAGCGTCCATCACTCGACACCTAATTAAAACATAAAGAAGTTGACTGGGTCTCCCTCTAACTTATACAACCTCGTAACACCTTCTAAAATTCAGTACAACTGGATGAAGAAACAATAAAAATAATGGCTAACTTCTCTTCTAAAAGAAATTTTGAAATGGTACAGGGTATAAGAAAAATTGGAGCTATGGAATTGGCACTGATTCATTTATTATTGAAATGGCTATAATCAGCATCTTATAATTTACTTATTTGAGGAAGTATTCCATGAGTCAGTAAGCATAAAGCAATAGGTTTGGGAGTATCTAAGAGAAATCTAGTCCTCTCAGACATAATAGGCTCCTCCAAGTGGACAGAAGGGATTGACTGAGGGGTTTTGAGCTGAGCCTCTTTCATCCCTGTCACTCACTCACCACAGCCTCCCAACCTGCTCACTGGCCCTAGTGCCCCACAGTAGCTGTTCCTACAAGGAAGGGGGAATAAGAACAAAATCCACAGGTAAGTCAGGGGAAGAATATGGCTGGGCAGAGTTTATGCAGTAAGGAAATATTTCTGGACTTTAAAAAAAAAAGTGCTTGCTTTCTTGCCTATTTCAGCCACTGGGTCTTCACCCACACAGTGAGAGGAATTCCCTTCAACTTTTCTAGGCTATCACTGCCCATGATGTGAAGGGGTTCCCTCTAGTGGGACCAGTCCTGAAATCCTTCTCGAGTCTTCTTCCTACTCAACAGACCCAAAACAGTCCAGCCTCCTCCCAATAGTCTCCACAGCAACATATTTATTTATTCTTAAGGATACACTAAGAATTTCCAGACAAGAAATTCAACCTGCTCAGTGTCCTTCATGATTCCCCAAGAACAATTTTATTCTTTCCAAATGGAGACACTTTTGATATCTGTAAACACTTCAGTAGGTTTTGTACTCAAAAAGTGCTTCCGGGTGCCTGGGTGGCTCAGTTGGTTAAGCGACTGCCTTCAGCTCGGGTCATGATCCTGGAGTCACAGGATCGAGTCCCGCATCGGGTTCCCTGCTCGGCAGGGAGTCTGCTTCTCCCTCTGACCCTCCTCCCTCTCATGCTCTCTGTCTCTCATTCTCTCTCTCTCAAATAAATAAATAAAATCTTTAAAAAAAAAAAAAAAGTGCTTCCTCTTACATGAAATGTCAATATTAAGCAAAGGTTCTTACCTGAAATTCTCCAGGTGCAAGCTGACTTTCACTTAGCAACACCTCAGGGAAGACATACTGAGTTCCAAAAGTGCCACTGAGGGAAAACATTTCAAACCTGGTAGAAGCTGTTTCAACTGCACCACCACAAGTGTTTAAGTTTGTTGTTTTACATTTCAGCAGGGTACAAATCTAGGAGAAAAAATGCAAACCAGTAAGTCCTAAGAAAGCCAGAACTGATACACCCTCCTGGGCTAGAAATAAGGCCTATGCAAAGCCTATGCCCCTTTGTTTGATAAAATATTACATTTTCATTAGATTAATCCAGCTCATTGATAGCTAATTCAACAACTAATTCAACTAATTCAGAAAAGTAAAGGACTTCAGGCCCTATTGCTTTCTCCAATTCATGGTCAAACAGATTAAATCCCTTTTTTTTTTTTTTTTTATTGATGAGAGACAGAGCGAGAGAGAAAGGCAGAGGGAGAAGCAAGCTCCCAAGGAGCAGGGAGCCCGATGCGGGACTCGATCCCAGGACCCTGAGATCATGACCTGAGCCGAAGGCAGACGCTTAACCATCTGAGCCACCCAGGCGCCCCAGATTAAATCTCTTAAAGAAACAATCAGACCCTTGGTCATTAGCCATGAACTATACCTTCATTGTTCTCAAGCTAGCAATGCTTTTAATAATCAAGTGTTCTACTTTTTTTAAAAAAGGTTAAATTTGGGGCGCCTGGGTGGCTCAGTCGTTAAGCATCTGCCTTCGGCTCAGGTCATGATCCCAGGGTCCTGGGATTGAGCCCCGCATCGGGCTCCCTGCTACGCGGGAAGACTGCTTCTCCCTCTCCCACTCCCCCTCTGCTTGTGTTCCTGCTCTCACTGTGTCTCTCTCTGTCAAATAAATAAATAAAAAATCTTAAGGAAAAAAAAAAGAATTTATTATTATTTTTATCCTTATTCCCCTCTTAGGACTAGGTTAGGTCTTTCAATTGTATGCTTTAATTGTCCATGGTACTTTCCTTTTATGGCATTTGTCACAACTAAAATTAAATAGTGATTTTCTTAGTTTTCTGTTCAATCCTGTCTTCCCACTAGTATTAAGTTCTATGAAGACAGTGACTATATTTGTCTTGCTCACCTTCATATCCTCAGGCTCTATCAAATACTTGAACACTGAAAGCATTACATAAATATTTAGTGAATGAAAATGAATCCATATGTTATAGATGATGAACCACATGTTTAAAGAGGCTAAAAGACTGGCTCAAGGCAGGTGGCCATTACCCAGTAAAAAAGGAATTTACCCAGAATTTCTGACTCCAGAATCTATGTTCGCACCACGTTGTGTTAAGCCCCTGAATTTAATCTTTGGTTTTCGGCAGAGTTGTTATCCCTAATTTCTTACCCTGTTGGGAAATAGCTTTACATTCTAGAAGACTGATAGGCCAGTGTTTGGATGACTCTGACCTTGGTGGGAGGAAATGGAGAGGACAAAGGGTACAGAAATAATCTAAAGAGGAAAGTCTCCTAAGTATATTGGGTAAAGGGAATGAACTTCTTTCATTTAGTTTATTCCTTCTTTATTCATCAATTTACTCAATGATTCTTTAAAATATGTAAACTGCTCCTTCTCCCATTCTCCTATAACAACTGCTGTAAATCTGTACCCAATCTTTTACTATCTTCTACTCTAGAAAATGCTACAAGCACCTTCTTTCCCCATGTCCTTAAAATTCACTCTAGAACACTCGGAAAATCTCTGTGGCAAGATGCAGAATTATTGAACCCTTATCTCCTTTTCTTTCCCTTCTCTCCTTAGTTAAGAAATAGATTTTGGTGTTATAGAGATTTTTCTAGCATTAATTATCATCACAGTTAGACTATGAAAGATTATGAATATAATACCAAAATCCCTCGTCCTCAATTCCAAGACCAACCTTCTGTAAAAATAAAGGCTTTTGTAGCACATTTGACATTGAGACCTAACTTGACTAACATAACTATATTTTTATTTAAGCTATTTAGGATGAGTAGTCCCATGTTTTCCAGCAGACATATTAACATGTTTGATTTGGGGTGCTGCCCTCAGATTCTGCTGGTCACGGCTCCAGTTGAATGTCCCATAAATACTTCAAAACCAGAACATTCTAGGGGCGCCTGGGTGGCTTAGTCAGTTAAGCGTCTGCCTTCAGCTCAGGTCATGATCCCAGGGTCCTGGGATCGAGCCCCACATCGGGCTCCCTGCTCCGCGGGAAGCCTGCTTCTCCCTTTCCCGCTTCCCCTGCTTGTGTTCCCTCTATCACTGTGTCTCTCTCTGTCAAATAAATAAATAAAATCTTTAAAAAAAAAAAAAAAAACCAGAACATTCTAAGTGAACTGAGCATCTCCCCACTACCACTCAATCTGCTCCCCCTCTAGCATCCTGATCTGTCAGAGCACGGCATTCACCCAGGCACTCTTCCCAGAAACCTGGTACATTCTAGTCCTCTCAATCTGCTTTTCTATATCAAATCAGCTATAAGTTAAGTTTTCTGCATCTTGCTTGACTCCATACCCTGCTCTTATTCCTACTAACATACTCTTGGTACAGGCCCTAGTACGACTATTTTAATAATCTAACTAGTCTTTTTGCCCTAGTTTCATCATCCACAGTGCTGCCACATTGATCTACTCAATGGCAGATCTGATCACATCATGCCCTTGCTGAACACCTTCCAACAGAAGACTATCACCCAGAAAATAAAGTCCAAACTTTAGGAATGACAGGTAAGATGCTGTCACATGTGATCCTGCCTCTAGGGTCATCTTCCACCAATCCTTGTTTCTTACATTATACCTTAGTAACACTGATCTACATACCCTACTTCTTGACACATCCACACCCCTGCTCATATTCCACTCCACCTAGAATTTCCTCCCACTCTTTTCATCTGGATAATAGCATAAGCTCTTAACATCATGTCTCCAGAAACTTCCCTGAATCCCCGAATTAGGCTAGGTACAGCTTGTTAGTATTCCTACCACAAAATGTGCATTCTATGTTCTAGCACATGCCAACCTATACTGACATTATCTATTCATATGTCTTTCCCCACTATTAAATTCTTCAAGAGGAGGGCCTTTACTTATTCATCTTCATATCATCAGCTCTGAATATATACCTACTATGCAGTAGGCACTCAATAAGTGTCCAAATGAGCAAGCACTGGTAAAGTGCTTGTCATGCAGCAAAGAGAATGTTGCACAGTGGGCAGAGTTCCAGCACTCAAAGGATTTTCAGTCTCAGACAACTATGTGCATAATTTCACATAATACGTCCTTGATAAAACTGAGCATAGGATGTATGAAGTACCTAGCCCAGGTGGGGAGGTGGGAGTGGTGCCACGGAAAGTGTCAGGGCAGCCTTCTTGGTGAAGACAACACCTGAAATGCACTGTGAATGGTGAGTAGGTGGGGCCATCATAGATAAAGGAAACAACCCGTGCACACATCCAGAGGGTCTGCAGATGCCCTCACACTGCAGAGGAGGAAATGTCTCAATATGAGAGAAGCCCAGAGCACATGTGGGTGGAAGTGAGAGAAGAGAATAGAGAGTAGGAAAAGGCACATGTCAAAAATTTATGAGCATGTTTTGTTAAGGAATTTGATTTGCCAACTAGAAGACAGTGAGGAATTTTAAGAAAGAGAGTGAAATAATCACAAATGGCTTTTAGTAATTTTTATAATCAGAGTGTAGGAAATAGACTGGATGGAGCTGAAACTCAACTGGAAGCCCTGAAATAGGATGGGAGACAGATCAGGGAAGAGGAGAGCAAAACGAGAGGAACATGAAAGTTGTTTGTTCTTAGGGGTCACACCTTACCAGCCTATAATAGTTCCTCCTTTAGTGTTGGGGGCTGTGAGATACCCAAATCTTTGCAGTAGTAAACTACTCTACTACGTATCTCAGAGGCTGACCCTATATGTCTCCAGGACATGCTTAGTGTCAAGCTCTTAATGAAACAAGATAAGCTTTAGTGAACATATAAAGAAAATGGATAAATTTCTTCAGGCAGGAAATATCAGAGGCTAATCATCCATTAAAATAATCTGTAATTTGATTATCATATCATTTTAAATACAGGTATTGTAAATAAATCTCCTGCCTTTTTTCCAGCCATTTTAAAACCGGACTGACATCTAGGATTTCAAGTTTAAGCAAACAAAAATTCAGGATGCCCAGCTAAATTCGAATTTCAAATAAAACAAAATTTTTAGTGTACAGGTATCCTCAAAAGTGAGACACTTACAACAAAAACAATCCATTGTTTATCTGAAATTCAAATTCAACTAGGGGTCCTGTATTTTATCTGGTTAACTCCCCTGACACCAAAACAATCATTACCTGTAAATAATACGTCCCTTCGACAATATGTAGTCCATCAAATGCCCCCAGGGCGTAAACTTCATCTCTTCTCTTTTCAGACATCTTGTAGCTTAGATGACAGCAGAGTTTTTTCTGACAAACTGTGTAATTTCCTGTGACTCTTGTGAGCTCCAAGAAGGTGAATTCATCAAAAAAGGCAGTACCCTTAAATTCCTGATTTCCTGTTGAGAATGCCTTTATACTACTGGCATAAGAAGCCCAATTCACTACAGGGCTGTGTGAGTGAGAATCCAGTTGTGAGAGAAGGAGTTTTCCCTCCTTTGTCTTCATATCATAATGAAATGCTCTTGGAGAATCAGGTGCATAGATGCCACTTCCTGAAAGTGATGTTGGAAATGGCATTTGAAATAGAAAAGTGAAAAAGGATTGCACAGTTGTTATTGTTATTTTAAACTCACATTCTCTGAGCTATATACGTCACTAATTTCAGTAAAACATACTGAGAAGGACAAGTGAGAGGAGATCCAACAGAGTATGATATCAAAAAGCCAATAAGTGAAACTTTCATGTAAGAAGTGGTGAATTTTTGAGGGGAAAAAAAAAGAAATGGGCATGTAAGTTGAATAAAACTAAATAAATCTACAAAACAATTTAGATTGAGATGGTTCTACGGTATTTCACCAGCTAGATATGCAAAAATTAAAGAGTTGGAAAACATTATATTAAGGAGTACATGCTAGCTAGGAAAAATTATTTTTTCTTTTACTTTTTTGATTACATAAAGTTTGTAAATCTTAGAGCTTACACATTACCTGTCATTCTCTTTGAGGGGTGATGTATATTGGATGCAAGGAAGTTGACCCCCATGCCCATTGCCCAAGCTGAGTGGAACTGAATAGCTGACAAATGTGGCAAAACATTCATCCATGCTGTTGGGAAGACTATGGTATCGACATGGAAATCTTTCACCAGAGTAACAGCAGGATCATAGAAGAGTATATCGAAGCATGTGAAAATGCCAAATCTTCCAAAGATGGTGTCAAAAGTCACAACCTCAGGCTTCTTGGGTACATTGAATTGATTTTCACCCATGAAAAGGTTGTGCTGTAATAAACAGAAGATGAGGGGCACCTGGGTGGCTCAGTCATTAAACATCTGCCTTTCTGCTCAGGTCATGATCCCAGGTTCCTGGGATCAAGCCCTACATCAAGCTCCCTGCTCAGCGGGAAGCCTGCTTCTCCCTCTCCCACTCCCCCTGCTTGTGTTCCCTCTCTCGCTGTCTCTCTCTCTCTCTCTCTCTTCTCTCTGTCAAATAAATAAATAAATTTTTTAAAAAAATAAAAACAAAAGATGAAGGGGAAAAAAGTCTCTTTTCAGAAGTTGGCCTGGGTTTACTGTGTCTGAAAAAAGTGCAAGCCAACAACTCTTAGTGCCAATTTAATCCATGACCACTGTCTTCACAGGGAAAAACTGTAAGAGAATAGAGATTACTATAGCTGATGGGAATTGGTTCAACCTCCACATTTTATAGATATATAGGCAGGATTCCTTATTTATTAAGACCCTCTTGAATCTTACAAGACATAGAAGTGAAATAGATGACTTCTATTTGCCAAGAACACTTAACTATTTTCTGTGGACAAAGAACTTTCTTTGCTCCTTTCTCTTCAAAATCAAGTCTATCTGGTAGGTAGTTTCTCCTTCTAGTCTTGACCCAATGCCAGGGCATGTCTTCAAAAGGACAAAGTCTAAAAGGTAACATTATATTTCAATAGAGGTACCTCCTGCTGATTCTCATACACTTCCACAGACACATTCCTACATTTCTAAATACATAGGAAACCTCTTGAGCCTCTTTATAGGAGCTTACCATACCTAATCATTACTTTCTATGCTTTGTCTCCATTCTGCTTCTAAAGTATGCTTATTATCTACACTAATGATTTTTCCTTCTTGTCCACTTTATTTTGTTAAACACTCAGTAACTGAACTGTTTGCAAATTAACTTTACCTTATGATAGCGTGCCACCAGTTTTCCCTGAGAATCAAACACCACATCGGTGTTGTACTGGTAACGACCATCGGGGGGACACTGAGGGTCACTGGCATTGCATGGCTTCTTGTCCCCAATATTTGCCACAACGTAGATAGAGTTGTCCTTGGCCAGGCAGCTGAGTCTTTCTTGCACTGGGGTGTAGCCAAACCTATATGCTCATTAGAAAAGAAAAACAAAAATGAAGTTTATCTTTTAATAAAATTCAGAATTATATTCCTTGAACCTATTATGTGATACACACAAAAATAAATTCTGAATAACATCAGAGAAGGGAAAGATTAAAATAAGAATAGATTTCAGAGGAAGTACATGCTTGTGGGAATTTGGTTGTAGGAAACTATTCTAGGATAAGATTCTAGGCCATGTATTTTTTTCATCATAGCATTTACATCATTTATAACCATGTGTTCATTATGTGTTTATCTTATGTGTGGCACATCTCATAGATATTTTGGGACAATGATACACATCTTCTGTTCACTGACCCTGGCAGAAAAGAGGAATTAAAAAAAATACTTCAAGTGAAAGAACGACAACTTGGAATTAGAATTCTGGGAAGATGGCAGAGTAGGAAGCACCAGAAATACATCCCTCCACCTAGATGATATTTGTACTGGCAGAATCTGACTGATAGAGCTATTTTGAAATTCGGGAGTCTATTTCAAGGCTTGTAAGGCAAATTGCAGTCAATTTCAGTCAATTTCACCTCTTAGCTCAGCAGTGGCTACCCATGCTTTACCCCACACCCAGGCCCATGACAGATAGTCATGCTGGAGCACCATGCAGGTGGCTTACAGAACCAGGTTGGACACTAAAACCCCTAACTTCCAAATATCAGGGATCTGTGTTCTGATCACTGATAACTGCTTCTGATCATGGAGGTGCAAACACAGGGGCAGGCAGCCACTGTTTTACCCCACCACCACCACCACTATATTGTTGCAAGTCCTTCCCCTACTGGCTGAAGTAATTTCTAGAGGATTTAAAGAGCCAGAGTTGTCTTCTCTTCTTCTTCCTTAATTTTTCCTTTTTTCTCTTTTTTTGAAATCAGACATTTAAGGATTAGGACATACAAAAGCAATCATATATATAGGAGAATTTAGAAAGTCATCACATGTGCTCCAGGAAAGACACAGGCTAAGACAATGCCTCAAAAGATCTTGGGGCGCCTGGGTGGCTCAGTCGTTGAGCGCCTGCCTTCGGCTCAGGTCATGATTCCAGGGTCCTGGGATCGAGCCCCGCATCGGGCTCCCTGCTCGGCGGGAAGCCTGCTTCTCCCTCTCCCACTCCCCCTGCTTGTGTTCCCTCTCTAGCTGTCTCTCTCTCTGTCAAATGAATGGATAAAATCTTTAAAAAAAAAAAAAAAGATCTTAAGTTTACACATCAAGCTTATGCCTAGTGCAGAAACAGCCTATAGGAATCAAAAAAAAAAAAAAAAAAAAACAAATAAGCAAAAGGCTAGTACTAAACCCTGGGGAAAGAGAATTTGATTTTCAGAATGATCACATTTTCAGATTCAAATATCAACTTAACAAAAAAATCATTAAGACATACAAATAAACAGTAAAGCATGGCCCATTCAAAAGGGAAAAAAAAAAAGAATAAACCTACAGGAACCATCCTGGAGAAAGACCAGATGGCAAACCTACTAGACAAAGACTAAAACAACTGTCTTAAAGATGCTCAAAGAACTAAAGGCAGATGTGGAAAAAGTCAAGAAAATAATATATGAACAAAATGGAAATATCAATAAGGAGATGGAAAACCTAAGAGAAACCAAAATGAAATTCTGGAGCTGAAAACTACAATGACTAAAATGAAAAATTTACTAGTGGAATTCAAAGATGGATTTGAGCTGAAAGAATCAATAAATTTAAAGCTAACCCTGACCCTAACCCTAATTATATGAAGAAATCATGTCCAAAAACTTCCCAGATTTGATTAAAAACATGAATATATAAAGATCCAAGAAGTTCAATGATCTCCAAGAAAGATGAACTCAAAGACACCATACCAAGACACGTTGTAATCAAACTGTCAAAAGTCAAAGACAAAATAAAAATGTTGAAAGCCAAAGAGGTAAGTGATTCATAACATACAAGTAATCCCCAATAAGATTATC
Organism: Leptonychotes weddellii; assembly: GCF_054177405.1. Lineage (NCBI taxonomy): Eukaryota > Metazoa > Chordata > Mammalia > Carnivora > Phocidae > Leptonychotes > Leptonychotes weddellii. The sequence continues at coordinate 101,948,004 of NC_138376.1, read as the reverse complement.
AGTTTTGTTTTTTTTTAAGATTTTATTTATTTTTCAGAGAGAGAGCACAGCAGGGGGAGCAGCAGACAGAGGGAAAGCAGGCTTCCCGCTGAGCAGGGAGCCTGACGTGGGACTCGATCCCAGGGCCCTGGGATCATGACCTGAGCCGAAGGCAGACACTTAACCGACTGAGCCACCCAGGAATCCCTATCAGCAGTTTTTAATCAGATACTGGAGACCAGAAAACAGGGGGCAAATATATTTAAAGTGCTGAAAGAAAAAAACTGTCAACTAAGAATCTGGTATCCAGCAACACTGTTCAAATGTGAGGGACAAATTAAGACACTCTATGCTAATATCAAATAGACTCTAAATTAAAAGATTACAAGAGATAAGGAAGGATATTACATATTCATATTCAAAATACAAGAGAACTCTTAAAATTAAACAGTAACAGTAACAACAACCTAATTTAAAAATGGGCAAAAGACTTTTGGATAGACTTTTCTCCAAAAAAAAATAGCCATACAAAGGACCAATAAGCATATGAAAAGATGCTCAACCTCACTAATCACTAGGGAAATGCAAATCAAAACCACAATGAAATACCACCTCATACCCATTAGAATGCCTACTATTAAAAAAACGAAACAACAACAACAACAAAAAAAAAAACAGAAAATAACGAGTGTTGATGAGGATGTGGAGAAATTGGAACACAAAGACATTATTGGTGGAAATAAAAAAAGGATGTGGTTAGGAAAAGAACTGCCAGGAAACCAGTTTGGCAGTTCCTCAAAAAATTAAAAAAAGTACCATCACATGATTCAGCAATTACATTGCTGGATATATTTCCAAAAAACTGAAAGCAGCAACTTGAAGATACGTTTGTATACTCATGTTCATAGCAGCATTATTCACAATAGCTAAGAGGTGGAAGCAACTCAAGTGTCCATCAATGGATGAAAGATAGCAAAATGTGGTATGTATACACCGTAGATTATTATTCAGCTTAAAAAGGAAGGAAATTCTGACACATGCTACAACATGAATGAACTTTGAAGACATTACGCCAAGTGAAATAAATCAATCACAAAAAGGTAAAAACCATACAATTCCACTTAAAAGGTAGCTAGAGTAGTTAGAGTAGCCAAAATCAGAGATACAGAAAGTAATATGATGACTGCCAGTGGCTGCAGAGATGGGGAAATAGATGGGGAAATATTGTGTTCTTTCCCCAGCTTTACTGAAATATAGTTGATATATAACATTGTGTGAGTTCAAAATGTAAAATGTGAGGATTTTATATATGTATATATTAATAAATGTTTACAATTAGGTTAGCACATTTTTTAATTAGTATAATTACCATTTTATTATTCTTACTGTGAGAACATTTAAAATCTACTCCCATTGCAACTTTCAAGTAAACAATACAATACTGTTAACTACAGTCATCATGCTATACATTATATCTCTGGAATTTATTCCTCTTATAACTAGAAGTTTGTACCCTTTGCCCGATTTTGCCTCATTTCCCCCACCACCAGCCCCTGGAAACTACTGTTCTCTCTGCTTCTATAAGTTCAGCATTTTTAGATTCTACATATAAGTGAGATCATACAGTTTTTGTCTTTCTCTGCCTGGCTTATTTCACTTAGCATAATGTTCTCAATGTTCATCTATGTTGTTGCAAATGGCAGTATTTCTTTCTCATGGCTGAATAATGTTCCACTGAATATATGTATATACCACATTCTTTTTTAAAAAAAATATTTTATTTATTTATTTGACGGAGAGAGACAGTGAGAGAAGGAACACAAGCAGGGGGAGTGGGAGAGGGAGAAGCAGGCCTCCCACCGAGCAGGGAGCCCGATGCAGGGCTTGATCTCAGGACCCTGGGATCATGACCTGAGCCAAAGGCAGAGGCTTAATGACTGAGCCACCCAGGAGCCCCTGTATATACCACATTCTTTATCCATTCATCTGTTGATGGTCATGCAGGTTATTTCCATGTGTTGGCTACTGTAAATAATGCTGCAATAAACATAGGGGTGCAGATAGCTTTTTGAGATTGTATGGTATGTTCAGATTTTCTATTTCTTCATGATTCGGTCTTGGTAGGTTGCCTATTTCTAGAAATCCATGGATTTATTTTAAGTTGTCTGATTTGTTGTCACATAATTATTCAGAGTAGTCTCTTATGATTTTTTGTATTTCTGTGGTATCACTTGTAATGTCTCCTCTTTTCACCTCTAAAAATATGGACTGCTTCAGGAATTTGCATGTCACCCTTGTGCAAGAGCCATGCTAATCTTCTGTATTGCTCCAATTTTAGTATATGTGCTGCCAAAATGAGCACAAGCAGAATTATTGTTCAAAGGGTGTAGAGTTTGAGTTTTGCTAGATAAAAAGTGTTCTGGAGGGGCGCCTGGGTGGCTCAGTTGGTTGAGCGACTGCCTTCGGCTCAGGTCATGATCCTGGAGTCCCTGGATCGAGTCCCGCATCGGGCTCCCTGCTCCGCAGGGAGTCTGCTTCTCCCTCTGACCCTCCCCCCTCTCATGTGCTCTCTCTCATTCTCTCTCTCAAATAAATAAATAAATAAAATCTTTAAAAAAAAAAAAAGTGTTCTGGAGATGAGTGATGGTGATGGTTGAGTTAACAATATGAATATACTTAATACCACTGACTGTGCATTTAAAAATGATTAAGATGGTAAACTTTATGTGTATTTCACCACAAAAAAAAAAATTAGAAAAAAAGACCGTTGGAGGTTAAGAAAAGGGAAATCTTGTTCAGGGAACTAGTCAATCTGGCTGGAGCAGAGACATTGTCAGGGAAGAAAAGGGAATTTAAAAAGATGCATCTGGGGTCATAAAAGATAGAGCTCAGCACAAGAAGTTAAAAACTTCTTTCAAATTTAATAGACAAAAAGATTCTGAGGACAGAAGTACCATGATCTGAATTTTCTGTAAGATAATAGGCCATTAGGGTATAGAATATACTAGAATAAGAGACTAAATGTAGGGAATCATTAGGAAGTTTTTGCAATAGCTCAGATTAAAGGCAACAAGGATTGGGCTAGGGCAGTGCCAGACAGTATGGAAAAATGGAAATACTGGAACACTTGTTAATGCTTGATTTCTTTAATTCTTTTTTTTTTAAGATTTTATTTATTCATTTGAGAGAGATGGAGAGAGGACGAACATGAGCAGGGGGGATAGGCAGAGGGAGAGGGAGAAGCAGACTCCCCGCTGAGCAGGGAGCCCAACATGAGGCTCAATCCCAGGACCCGACCCAGAGATCATGACCTGAGCCAAAAGCAGGTGCTTATCCTATCAGGTGCCTCTGATTTCTTTATCCTTTATCATGTTACCAGTAGTTGTCCCAATAAAGCAATTAAATGCAATCTTCAAAAGTGAGACCCACTACATGTAACATATAACCATATTTACTCTCTATTGGCACAGCCTTTAAATAATAAATGGTTAATAGTAGGTAGGTTATTGAAGAATAGCTGAGAAGGTTAAAGTAACTATTGAATGAATGGAAATTTAGTGCCATCTGCTGGCAATAGTAGTAAAAGCTTTCTTCGAGTATCAAATCTAGACCATTAGAACTACAAATTGGTATAATTAATATAAGCAAAACCATAGCAATTACCTATAAAAACATGCCCTTGAAAAAGACCAAGAGGGATGAGAAAACACATCTAAAAAAATTATTCTAATGCATGATATATAAAGAATGACTATTTGATAGTTTTTCTCCCTCTTTTGCTTCAATTAATGTCTGAAAGACAGATGTAAACACATCAAACCACTTGAAACATATTTAGCCCAAGTCTTTTCAGATTTCCACAATTGGCAGAATATACTGGTACATGAAATAGAAATCTGGTGTTAGGGATTTCTTAAACAGTCCTGATTACATATTTCCCTCCTGTCTCTATTAATCTTGAAAGTGCATCATATATTCAAATATATTTACATTTAAACTACATTTTTCAGACTGTTTGCTATACCCAGGAAAGATTACAAAATGCTTTGTTAGAACACACACCCATATGACCTACTCCCTCACTTCTTCCAAGTCTTTACTTAGATGTCACCGTGAAGCCAACTGATGACCAACAATTTAAACCCCGTGCTTGCCACCAGATTCACCTGTCCTGCTTTTTCTTCATAACATTTACCTTTACTACATATCATAGATAAGTAGATAGATAATAGATAACTATATAGATATTATCTTTGTTTCTTCATTGACTATCTCCCTACCCTAGAATATAAGCTCCAGGAGGGTAGATTTTTAATCTATCTTGTCCACCCTACTGTCCAGAATAGTACCTGTATGTAATAGGTACACACACAAAAAATTGTTAAATAAATGAATGAAGGCAAGGAATGGAGATGCTATTAGCTGATAGAAAATAGGAAAGGCAACCAGACTCCTTGAAATGGAATGCATGGAACAGCCACGTGGGGATTTTCAGGAGGCCCTTGGAAAAATTTGATTCTAGGAAAAGGTCATTCAGATACAAGTGAAGTCAACACATGATGGAAGGGCACACAGAGTGCTTGCCCTTTAGAAACTGAAAATCTGGCATGAAAGGTGGTCAAATAAAAAACAATTATGATACAATGAAATATGAAGAAAGTAGATGATTAAGATAAATAATACTAAACTTGTCAAAATCAAGGTGTCTCTATAAGGATTTATAGTAGTTTGTGTGGTTTGAAGAGCAATTCCAAAGAGGGAGTTCCTATGATGTTAGCAATAGTGCCTATAGAAAGAAGTGAGGTAACTGAGAGGATTCTCTTAGATATATAAGGTATTTCTTGGTCTACATTAAAAACAATAGTGCTAGGGGCGCCTGGGTGGCTCAGTCGTTACGCGTCTGCCTTCGGCTCAGGTCGTGATCCCAGGGTCCTGGGATCGAGCCCCGCATCGGGCTCCCTGCTCGGCGGGAAGCCTGCTTCTCCCTCTCCCACTGCCCCTGCTTGTGTTCCCTCTCTCGCTGTGTCTCTCTCTGTCAAATAAATAAATCAAATCTTTAAAAAAACAAAAAAATAGGGCGCCTGGGTGGCTCAGTTGGTTAAGCCACTGCCTTCGGCTCAGGTCATGATCCTGGAGTCCCCGGATCGAGTCCCGCATCGGGCTCCCTGCTCGGCGGGGAGTCTGCTTCTCCCTCTGACCCTCCCCCTTCTCATGCTCTCTCTCTCTCTCTCTCTCTCTC
>NC_138376.1:101924870-101942286 GCF_054177405.1 Leptonychotes weddellii | reverse complement strand
AACACAGCCAGCACAGCCCCAGAGCCAGTGTGTAGAGCATCAGCGGGGAGCCAGGCGAGCAGGGAGCTTTCAGGCAGGATCCGCTCACGTTCTGGTAGCAGAGCTGCTCGGCGGCAGTGGGGGACCAGTCGGTGCTCATGGTGCATGTGGAGAATTCTGTCCTTCTTGATTTTCACAAAGGATGTAGGATTCTACTTTTTAATACTCCTGCAGAGAAAAACATAAGTACACCAGGATCCCTGAAGAAATTACCAGATATTATTACTAATGTTTTTTCAGTTTTCCATTTATGATTATAAATCTCAAATGTTTTCTATAACAAAATAAAATTGAACAAAAACTATATTGTACAAGATTACTGGGGGTTAATTTCAACTAACGCATGCTTGGTTCCTTTAAAATTTGACAAATTTCATTTTAGTCATAAATATACATTTTTATTTTTACCTCTAGTGTTCCTCTTCACAACAGCCTCCGATATGGGATGCAACTGTGGGGTGGAGGGATCACCTCCTCTTTATCTCTGTGTTGTCTGACCTGTATTACCTACTAAGACATAAATAAATGCCATCAATGGGAAAATCCCTGCATGGAATCCCTGTAGTGCAAGGTGTGAACTTGGAAGATTATTTTTCAACAGTGATTATTAGGAAAAGGTATTCTACAAAACAACCTTTACCTTAAATTAGTTTAGCCATTATGTTTCTTGGGTCAAAGATTTCTTTTTTCTTAGACTTGAATGTTTCCCCTGTTCTCAGTCCTGATGTAGCCACCTCGCTGGATTTTCGTACAGAAGTCCAATAGAGTGTAAACAGTGGAAGTTAATACTTGGCTTTTTCTTTCTTGTTAGGCATCATTTTTGCATCTGCACTGGCTACCAGCAAACAGAAAAGGGAACATACATTAAGGAAAGCTTGAGATTGGTGAAATACATCACACAGGCATTAAAAAACAACATGGTATTTCGACACATCAGCATTTCTGAGGTGCTATGACTGTCAGTGCTGGGAGGAAGGAGATCAGTTCTCCTCTCAGGCGTTGTCTCTGGAAGCAGATGGGGGACACCTGTCCATCCACTTGAGAAATGGACTGTGAGCCCCCTGACTACACGCATGTCTGTGGTTGTAGCTGACAGCATTTCTGTTTCCAATGCTAAAAGAATTCAAATAAGGAATGATGAGCAGAAAGCTGGAAAATGGGAACACGATCCCTTAGTCATTTCCCAGCCCTGGAATGTTGAACACAGCAGAGCAAGGAAAAGCACTATTCAACCTTCTCGAAGAAAGGTTCAAGACTCTTGCCACGGCAGGGCTGTGACTTTAGAGGTATGGGTGAATTTGCATTTCAAGTTACAAAATGCCATAGGTATCTTCATTAGTCCATCTGGCCATCTGATTCCTCATCAAGAAAATTAGATTCTTTTTAATATTATTTCTAATATTTTCTGAGAATTTGGTTTTGTAAAATAACGATAATTGCTTACATAAGCAAAGGTCTAGGCCAGACTTTCTCAACTTCAGCACTGTTGACATTTGAGATCAGATAACTCTGATGTGGGGATCTGTCCTCTGCATTTAAGGGTGATTAACAGCATCCCTACTACTAGATGCCAGTAGGTGTCAGTAAAATTTCCCCAACTATGTAAACCAAAAATGTGTCCAGACATTGACAAATGTCTTCTGGAGGAGAAATATCTCAATGACCTGCCCATTGAGAACCACTTTTCTAGGGGAAAAAAAAAGTATCACACGATACTAGCCACTTAGGATAGAGAAATAACTTTATATCTCCCTCCATTACTCTGAGGTTAATTAAATTAATTAATTAATCCATTCAATATGTATTTATTGAGCACCAGGAGCTGGGTACAAAGTAATGAACAAAAAACCTGGGTACATATGATCTCTATCCTCATGAAGTTTGAAGTCTTGAGAGGGAAACAAACCTTAAGCAAGTAAACAAAGAAATAGATACATGAATACAAATTGTGAAAAGTATTAAAAAGGCAAAAGACAGTAGGTTACGATGCAGGAAGCACCTAGGCAGGCAGGTGTAGACGAAGGGGTTCCTTCAAACAGGATAACACAAAAACTCTACTTCAAATATTTGTAGAATTTTAATATATAAGAGGAAAAGGGAAGTGAGAATGGAGTGGAAAAATAGCTGGGGTTTTTAGACCTTTCCTAGCAGAGGGTAACTTAACGAGAAAAGAATATTATGCCCAAAAAGGAGAAAGGCAGAGAGACGAGAGAGAGAGAGAGAGAGAGAGAGAGAGATGAAAGCCTTGCTATGATCTGAAAGCAGGAATGGGTGGGAGACCTGGAGCTTGTTCTAGGAAGAACTTGGACAGAATCCCACTTCTCCATAAATTACTTTTTAAAACAAAGAGCTAGACATCTTCCAACTTTCTACCAGCTCTAATTTCCAATTATTCTATCTTAGCTAATTCTTAGGATATTCAGTTAGGATTTACATTCTTCCCCCTTCTCACCTGTCCCACAACTTTCAGGGCCCAATTTGGGAGAGGTTTAGAAAATGCTTCCAAAATCCACAGGATCAAAACAAATTGAGAGTGATAAGTTTTTTGAGCCAAGGCATAACAGAGAAAGATCTTAAACTATGTGCCCAGCCCCACCCCTCCAGCTCTATTAGGTGGACCCAACAATCTCTAAAATATAATCAAGAGACCAGAGAGCATCCCAAATTGATTCAAGTAATAAGAATATATCCTTGGGAAAAAATAAGCCATCTAACCAATTGCATTATAAACTGTCAGACTGAGGATTTCATGTATTAATTAGAAAGAGGTTAATTAAATAGAGGTAGAGAAACCAGGGCAACAAATCAGAATTTGTTTGCATAGCTAGGGATTCTACTGCTCAGATTCAACCAAAAAATGAGCACAATGTGGCAAAATATTTCATAGAAAAGAGGCAAATAGAAAGGAAATTGAAAATAGTACCTTGTTTCAAAAGCTAATCCCAATGGAGGAATGAGGAGCAATGAATATCATGGTCTAAGAATCCTAAATCTTGGGTATGACACCCAGGCTCTGTGACCTTGGGCAAGTTGATTTACCATCAATGAGTAATATACAAATATGCCTGGCGTAGGTTACCAGCAAATGGTCAACTACAGTTGACACTTGAACAACATAAGTTTGAACTATACAGGTCTATTTATATGCAATTTTTTTACAGTACAGTAATATAAATATATTTTCTTTTTTCTTATTGTTTTCTTAATGACATTTTCTTTTACCTAGCTTACTTTATTATAAGAATACAGTATATAATATATATAGTATACAAAATATGTTTTATGCATCGACTTTATGTTATCGGTAGGGCTTCCAGTCAACAGTAGGCTATAAGTACTTAAGTTCTTGGAGATCAAAAGGTATACATGGGTTTTTGACTGTGCAGAGGGTCGGCATTCCTAACTCCCCATGTTTTGCAAAGGTCAATGGTGCTTGAATAGAAAAATCAACAGATACCTATTTTCATGGAAGTCAAAGTGTCCCCTTTATCAAGATCTCTGGGACAAGAGCCCCTGCAATCTTAGTTTGGAAACCTAAACTAACAATGGGTTCGTTTTTTCTTTATTGAGATTCTAATCAGTGAATTTGAAGACACTTCTCTTTTTGTGTTGGCTGTTAAAAATGAGTGGCCAGATTTCTTGCTCTCATTAGCAAGTGTGTGTGTGTGTGTGTGTGTGTGTGTGCATGTGTATTTATGACTATGATATATATTTTAGGTCCATTTATGCCTCCATTTTTCACCCTCCCCTTTTCTGTGTTTCTTTTTTCTATTGCTTCCAATTTTAATGTACACTGTTTGCTTGAATTTTATATTTCTCTGTAACTTGCTTTAAATTTATTCTGGATCAAGGCACAATATAAATTCATAAACTAGAAACAGCTATATTTCAAAATACAATAAACTATTTATTTATTTATAAGAGAGAGAGAGAGAGAGAGCACAAGTGGAGGGGGAAGCGGCAGGCAGAGGGAGAAGCAGGCTCCCCACTGAGCAGGGAGCCCGACGCAGGACTCAATCCCAGGACCCTGAGATCATGACCTGAGCCAAAGGCAGACGCTTAACTGACTGAACCACCCAGGCATCCCCACAAATTATTTTTAACAATACTCATTTGGTGTTAAAGAAAGCTACTTCCATTTATTCTATAACCACTTAAACTGAAAGTTTTTCTATATTTTGGTCTTTTGTGTGGAAGATATTATTTAATCAAATTACTGACTTAGATTACTTAAAATTGCAGATATCCTGCTGTTATAAATTATTAAATAAATGTGACAGTTAACAAATAAGGTCTTATGACATCACTTAGTGTTAATCAGTCCATTTGGGATATAGATCAAATTTTTCTGCCTGAAAACTGGTTATCTAGACCCTGAACCATCATGGCCCAGCTGCTTATCTGGGAGATCCTCACAACAAAAGAGCACTCATCCCCTTCTGTAGTGAACTGAATGGTAACCCTCCCACACACACATACATAAAACAAAGATATGTCCACATTCTAGCCCCCAGAACCAGACCTTATTTGGAAAGAATCTTTACAGACTTAGCTAAGATGAGTTCATCCTGTGATGATCTCATTACCTGGATGAGCCCTAAATCCAAGACCAGTGTCTTACAAGAGACACCAGAAGAGAAACAGAGAAAGAAGAGAAGACCATGTGAAGATGGATGCAGAGATTTGAGTTATGCTGTCACAAGCCAGGAACACCCAGAGCCACCAGAAGCTGGAAGAGGCAGAGAAAAACTCTACCCTGGAGCTTTGGGAGGGACCATGGTCATGTCAACACTTGGATTTCAGATTTCTGGCCTCCAGGACTATGAGAGAATACATTCCTGCCAGAGAATAAAACCAACAGGTTTGTGGGAATTTGTGATGGCAGTCAAAGGAAACTAAAACACTTTCCTAGATATTTTTCATTTCAGTGATAAAATGATTGACAAAGAAGAAATTGGAGCAAAGGATCACGGAAAGAAAATCAACATAATTTTTCAAAAAATCTGATTCAGAGCTTTGAAAGAAAATTTTAAGGAATGAGAACTTTTATTATCAGACATTTAACAGGCACTAACTTTATACTGTAGGTGTGATTAAGCTCATTTAAGAAAAGTAGACTTTATTTTTTCGAGCAGTTTTGGGTTTACAGAAATATTGACAGGAAGGTATAGAGATTTCCCATGGACTCCCTGCTCCCACAAGTGCACGGCCTCTCCCACATCTAGTCTATTTTGAAACTAGACAAAAGATAGGGAGTTTCAGTCATGGAGATGAGAGAGAAGTTCAAGCCTATTCCATACCTGTGTTCTTTTCATTCTCCTCATTGTGCTGCTGAGTACCAAAGCTACACCCACCAAAAAGTCCAACGAGGCCAGACAGGTGATGAGACAATTAGTTGGGGAGTACAGCTGCTTGAAATGAGGCCAATAGAGAGGCCAGCACTTTGGAGAGCTTGTATTATCAATTTCACTACTACTTTGATGAGATCTTTTGTTAGTCTTCTAACTGCCATTTGGGTTTTATTTCTATGCTTTATGTCATTTCTTGAAAAGTTATAAGCAGCGACAGTAAATGTGTTGGGCATAAGTTAGAGAACCCATCTTCTAAGACAGGAAGGCAGCATCCTTAGAGAATCCTTGCACAGGGCTGTGAATCAGAAAGCTCTGAGGACAAATCCTGGCCATGTGATCTTGGACAACTTACCTAACCTCTCCCAGCTTCAGATCACTCATCTCTGAATATGGAAGCAATGTTACCTACCATATGGAGCTGTAAGTAAAGATAAGGAAGGAAAAGAACTTACAGCTAAAAGTTAGTATGTAATAACCAATAATAAAATATGACAGATCATAGATAGATAGATACATAGATAGATAGATGATAGATAGATAGATGATGATAGATAGATGATAGATAGATAGATAGATAGATAGATAGATAGATAGATAGGGTAAACATTAACAAAAATAATAAGAACAATTGCATGATCTTTTCCTCCAACTTCAACTTCACTTCTAAGAAGTGATTAGAATCATCAGTGCTGGCATTTAAGCTGGATGAGGACAGTGAAGAATCCCAGCAAGTGAGAGGTGAAAAGTTACTTGTAGTTGGTTTTCTAGAACAAGGGAGCCTGAAAGGCAGGAGTCAGCGATCAGATACACCAACTGGAGGGATTTCAGATTTTGGTACAAGTCCAAATTCTGAAGTTCCAGAAGCTAGAACACTGGAAGTTTGTGTCAAATTAATTTGGTGACAAATACTGACATGAGGTCATTTCATGTCTATTTCTTACCACTCGGTCTGAATATTCATGCTTTGGTTTGATCCACTGTCAATTACATAACTAATTCAGTTTCTCTTTTTTGCTGGCACCAAATTTGTGGGTCATAATGAAATGCATTTACTAGGCTCTGTCTTATGATCATGTTGTGTCCTTCATTTCTATTTTGATACATTTTTTGGATTAAATTTTATTTTATTCTATTTTATTTTATTTTATTCATACATACAGTGTTATATTAGTTTCATGTGTACAATATAGTGATTGAACAATTCCATACATCCCCCAGGGGTCGTCACGACAAGTGCCTTCCTTAATCCCTAACTCCTATGTCACCCATCCTCCCACCCACTTCCCCTCTGGTAACCATCAGTTTGTTCTCTATAGTTAAGTGTCTGTTACTTGATTTGTCTCTCTCCTTTTTTTTTCTTTGCTCATTTTTGTTTGTTTGTTTCTTAAATTCCACATAAGAGTGAAATTATGTGGTATTTGTCTTTCTCTGACTGACTTAACTTTGCTTAGCATTATACTTTCTAGCTCCATCCATGTCATTGCAAATGGCAAGGTTTCATTCTTTTTTACAGCTGAATAATATTCCATTACACACACACACACACACACACACACACACACATATATACCACTTCTTTATCCATTCATCTATCAATAGACACTTAGATTGCTTCCATAATTTGGTTATTATAAATAATGCTACTATAAACATAACAGTGCATGTATCCCTTTGAATCAGTGTCTTTATATTTTTGGGGTAAATGCCCAGAAGTGCTATTACTGGATCACAGAGCAGTTCTATTTTTAACTTTTTGAGGAAACTCCATACTGTTTTCCACAGTGGCTGCATCAGTTTGCATTCCTTCCAACAGTGCGAGAGGGTTCCTTTTTCTCCACATCCTCACTGACACTTGTTGTTTCTTGTGTGAGATGATATTTCATTGTACTTTTGATTTGGATTTTCCTGATGATGAGTGATGTTGAGCATCTTTTCATGTGTCTGTTGGCCATCTGTATGACTTCTTTGGAGAAATGTCTGTTCATGTCTTCTGCTCATTTTTAAATTAGATCATTTGTTTTTTGGGTGTTGAGTTGTATCAGTTGTTTATATATTTTGGATACTAACCATTTATCAGATATATTATTTGCAAATATCTTCTCCCATTCAGTAGATTACCCTTTATTTTTGTTGAATGTTTCCTTTGGTGTGCAGAAACTTTTTATTTTGATGCAGTCCCAATAGTTTGTTTTTGCTTTTGTTTCCCTTGCCTCAGGAGACCTATCTAGAAAAATGTTGCTACGGCTGATGTCAGAGAAATTACTGCCTATGCTCTCTTCCAGAATGTTTATGGTTTCAGGTCTCACATTTAGCTCTTTAACCCATTTTGAGTTTATTTTTATGTATGGTGAAAGAAAATGGTCCAGTTTCATTCTTTTGCATGTAGCTGTCCAGTTTTCCCAACACTATTTGTTGAAGAGACTTTTTCACATTGAATATTCTTTCCTGCTTTGTCAAAGATTAATTGACCATATAATTATGGGTTAATTTCTGGGTTTTCTATTCTGTTCCATTGATCTATATGTCTACTTTTTGTCAATATCATACTGTTTTGATTACTATGGCTTTGTAATATAACTTGAAGTCTGGAACTGTGGTACCTCCAGCTTTGCTTTTCTTTTTCAGAATTGCTTTGGCTATTTGAGGTCTTCTCCAGTCCCATATAAATTTTAGAATTTTTGTTCTAGTTCTGTGAAAAAAATGCTATTGGTATTTTGATAGGGATTGCATTACATGTGCAGATTGCTTTGGGTAATATAGAAATTTTAACAATATTTGTTCTTCCATTCCATGAACATGGAATGTCTTTCCATTTCTTTGTGTTGTCTTCAACTTCTTTCATCAGTGTTTTATAGTTTCATAGGTCTTTCACCTCTTTGGTTAGGTTTATTACTAGATATTTTATTATTATTGGTGCAATTGTAAATGGGATTGTTTTCTTAATTTCTCTTTCTGCTGCTTCATTATTTGTGTGTAGAAATGCAACAAATTTCTACACATTGATTTTGTATCCTGTGACTTTAGTAAATTCATTTATCAGTTCTAGTAGTTTTTTGGTGGCGTCTTTAGGGTTTTCTATATAGAGTATCATGTCATCTGCAAATAGTGAAAGTTTTACTTCTTCCTTACCAATTTGGATGCCTTTTATTTCTTTTTGTTGTCTAATTGCTGTGGCTAAAACTCTTAGTACTAAGTTGAATAAAAGTGGTAAGAGTAGAGGGGCGCCTGAGTGGCTCAGTTGGTTAAGCGGCTGCCTTCGGCTCAGGTCATGATCCCAGGTCCTGGGATCGAGTCCCATGTCAGGCTCCCCGCTCAGCGAGGAACCTGCTTCTCCCTCTGTCTCCTGGCTTGTGCTCTCACTCTCTCTCTGTCAAATAAATAAATAAATAAAATATTTTTTAAAAAAAGTGGTAAGAGTAGACATCCTTGTCTTGTTCCTGACCTTAGGGGGAAAGCTCTCTTGCAACCTTGAAAATTCTTTATCACTATTTTTTGCCATTTTAATTACTATGTGTCTTGGTGTGGACTTCCTTGGGTTGAATTTGTTGGGAGATCTTTATGCCTCCTGAAACTGGACCTCTGTTCCCCTTCCCAGATTTGAGAAGTTTTCAGTCATTATTTCTTCAAATACATATTCTGCCTCCCTTTCTCTCTCTTTTCCTTCTGGGATCCCTATAACATGAATGTTATTACACTTGATGGAGTCACTGAGTTCTCGAAGTCTATTTTCATTATGCAGTGTTTGTTTGTTTTTCACCTGGTCAGCCTGATTGTTTCCCATTAATCTATCCTCCAGGTCACGGATACATTCTGCCTCCGATAGCCTACTATTTATTCCATCTATTGTATTTTTAACTTCATTTATTGAGTTCTTCATCTCTGATATTTTCAGATTTATTTTTTTATCTCTTTGTCAAGGGTCTCACTGATCTCCTCCACCCTTTTTTGAAGTCCAGTGAGTATCTTTACGATCATCACTTTAAATTGTGTATCAAGCATATTGCTTATTCTCTTTCGCTTAGATCTCCTGCTGTAATCTTGTCCTGTTCTTTCAGTTGGGACATATTTCTCTGTCTCCTCATTTTGGCTACCTCTCTGTGCCTGTTTCTCTTCATTAGGAAAGTCAGCTACATTTTCTGCTTTTGAAACCAGTGGCCTTATGAAGAAGAGGTCCTGTGGTGCTGCACAGTGCACTATCCCCTGTTCACCAGAACCTGGCACTTCAGGAGAGTCTCCTATGTACGTCCTGCTATTGTGTCTGAGTCGCTTTTCCTTTCAGTCCAGACATATGCACTGACTCTTTTCCTGTTGTGGGCTGTACTTTCTCTCTGTGATGTTAGTGAGACCGAGGCAGGTGGTTCTGAGGGGACTAGACTGCAGAAGCAGAAGGGCTTGGGGGCGGGGCAGTGGTGTTAGCAAAATTTCCACTGAGCTGTTAGCCCTAGGCTGGATCCCCCGGGGTATGGCTGCAGGGGTGGAGCACAGAGGCAGCCACTGGGCAGGGCACATACAGTTTTAACAAAGTTTGTGCTGAATCCAGGTCCAAAGCCACCAGACTTGGAATGGGAGAGTCTTCCGGAGAACTCATGGGCAGCACACACTGCTAGCAGGTTAGGCAGCAAGCATCTGTGTAGCACTGCTTCCAGCAGAGGGCTCTGTGTTTATGCTGGGGGGCGGGGGAGGGGGGGAGGAATCTGGCACCTGCCAGGTCCTTTTTTCCTGGAAAAGTCCCTCAACATGCTCTGAAATCAGTATAAACACATCTCCCTTCCACTGCTGCTTCTATGTCGCCTCTTCTTGAGCTGTTGTCTCTTTAAGGGCAGGTTCTGGCCATCACTCGCCCTCCCCACTCACCCAGTACCGAGTCAGCTGACTTTTAAAGCTCTGGGCTCCAAGTCCCACTAGTTACACAAATTCCTGGAATTCAGTGCTTCTGTTTTTCCAGGCCAGAGATCACGGGAATTCCTTTTCCCCATGTGACCTCCCAGGTGCTTTCCTCTCTCTGCTCCCTCCCTCCTGTAGGCAGCTCCTGACCACCATTTCTGTCCTTCCTAACCTCTCCAATGCAGCTTCCTGTCTACATTTAGTTGTGGAATATGTTCTGCCAGTCTCTGGATTGCCCTCGGGTTTATTTACTCTGATGTGAGTGAAATTTAGTTGTAAATGTGGGACAGGGTGAGCTTAGGGTCCTCCTGCTCTGCCATCTTCCCAAGCCTCCCTTCTCCTTTGACACATTTTTAAGTTATGCTTTCATGTGTATCATTGAAAGCCCCTGTAAATAATTTTTGGAACTATGTACAATTAATTGAACAATTAATTAATTAATTAAAAAATAAACATAATGAATGACAATCTTAAAACCCTTGCCTTAAACATATGCTAACTGGTAAAATTTATGAACTCTAGTTGATTTCATCAGAAGATTTACCAGGAAAAAGCCCACTCAAAACATTATCAACCTTACAAATAAAATAGCCAGTTACTTATCCAACAGAAATGGGTTAATTTGGGAATGGCACAGGAATTGCAATTTGGGACATGCAAACCATACAGAACCATAGGCAGGTCCAAAGAACAAAGGAGGAGAGTGCCTTTCATAGAGGAAATAAGGAAGTTGTGAGGGGTTGTTTTGAAAAAAAGTTCACTGGAGGTGAGTGTGAGTTTGGGGTTGTGGTAGCTTCTTATTGGCTGGATTGTTGCAGGATGAGGAGAAAATCTTCCTACTTCCTGCTGGAGTGTGTAAAGTGAGCTTCTTTCTCCTGAGGTATGTAAAGTTAGCTCCCACGAGTTATGTGCTGTACACAAATGAGAACCCTCCTTTCATTGCTTCCTGACTCCATTTTGGATTAGGTTTCTTTATTCATTTTCCACAAAATAATTTCCAAAAACAACAAAGTGTTACTTATGGAGCCAGGTATCTTTCCCATTGCAAATAACTGAATTGATATTACCCAACTGATTGATCTTACCCACCTCTAAAATCACATTCTTGGACTCACAAATCTGGACACCAGACAGTACAGACTCACTCCTTTGCCTTCTTGGAACAAAGAGCCACCATCTCTGTAAGTATCTCTTAGTTGCATTTACTTCTTAGTAGAAAAATATTACAAAGAGATGGACAGAGGATATGGCCAGGGATTGAACTAATATAAAGTAATAAAAGGCAGGATTTAGAACAAGAAAAAAAGAGGCAGAAGAGATGTCAGTCCCTCCATTCTTTTCGACCGGAGTTAACGCTGTCTCAGGACACCTCTCCAGACTTCTGCATGGGTTAAGTTAGGTAGGATTCTTTTACATGATGACTTTTGGCTATAGATGAAGATGCAATCATCAGCATTTGGCTTTTCCAGCTAGTGAGGGAAGAGGCGATTAGAAAATGTTGGCTCAGTCAACTAGCACTATCTCGAGCAAATGTATGTGTGTTTTACATATTCTAGAGAATATAAAACAATTTCTACTTTCATCAACACATACGAACACACTCATTCCTTGTCATTCACCCAACACAGCATACTATTATTTTTCAATACTTGCCAATTTTATAGAATGAAGAAAGTTAACACATTTTGAGTTATATTTATGGGACCACAAAGAGAATGAAGATCTTTTCATATTCATACCAGCAATTTGTGCAATTTCATTATAATTGTGACCTGTCCACTTTTCTGTCAGAGACATTATCTCTTAATTTTGGATTTTTTCAAGAGCATTTTATTTGTAGTTCTTAAGAAGATTGATCCTTTTCACATGCTGCAAATACTGCCTTAGCTTTTTAATGATTCTTTTTTTTTATTTTGTGGGTGATGTTTTTGGATTTGCATACAATTAAAATCAGAACTGAGTTATAAAACAAATTTTATTAAATAAGCAGGGCTAACATTGATGAATATTTGCCAGGGAAAGGTAAGTTCTGGGTGCCAAAGTCATCATTTTGATTTTGAGAACAATCCTATCAGTTGACTAAAGAAATAAAAATCCAGGAAGCATTCCTAATTCCTAACTTTAATGTGGTATCATTTACCTATAGTTTTCTTGAAGTCTCCAGGTCACTGTCCATAATCTCCATGTAATAAGGCTTAACATATGGAAGCTTTCCAGATACCATAGCCCTAATATACTGCTTCTTCAGAGATCCTAAAACTGAAATGGTTTCCTACTCTTAATCCCTTTCATTTAAATCTAGTCCTTAATGTGTACTTACTGCATTGGGCCTGGCACTTTCAAACTTTTCTTTTGGCTCTGTCCTGCCCAGATCAGGTCCTGGTTCTGTTCAGATTGTATCTCTTCCACATATTGCTCCTTATTCTGAGCTGAAAGTCACTGTCTTCTTTATCCAGCCTCAGCGTCTGATGACTAATAGTGAGACAGAGATGCCCCTTTCCCCTTCCCTCCCATCTCCTTCCACAGGAGAAAATAGACAAACACAACTGATTCTGCTTTATATTTCCTCAAATACTCCTGACCACAAAAAGAATAACTGGTAAGCAAATTAACAAGAAGGTTGCTTGTTAAAAACAGAACAGACAAGTGGAAAGATTGATTCTAGAAGGCTAGCTCATAGAAAACCTAGTGAAGCCTGATGGATCCACAGGGTAAGAACGTGCAAGGCCCCTAATTCCAATACTGCTCATCCCTGGGGCCATGGCCAAATTCTGCCTTTCTGTCTTCTGGTGCCCTGCACTGGTATGCTCCCCATCCCCTTTTGTTGACAGAGTCTTAATATGGCGCATTAGATTACTTAGTCCCCCTGCCGTGGGTGACATAAGCTGCCAGTGCTCTACCCACAGCCCCTTGCCAGAACTGAGTCAGTTGGCTTGACTTCCAACTGCCACCACCATAATCTTTTCCCCTGAAGCCTTTCTCTTGCCTCTAGAGCCCACTTTACACCCACAAAGTAGGTGGGAGATCTTGAGAATTAATGCTTCTTGGCAGCAGCCCTGAACCAATGATCGACGGGAGTTGGTGTGTAAACTCTCCAGCTTCCTTGCCTTGTAGGGGAAATGACTCTGAGGTGTGTCTTTACACTGGTTGCCAGTCTCCGGTCACTTCCTGGGTGCTTTCTCCTCTCTGTCTTATATTCCACACTCGTGCTGGTATTAACTCCACCCCCTAAACTTCAGCCATTGACATTTTTGTCTTAGTGTCAGCATCTGGGGCAACTCAAACTAAGTTGCCCTTTTTTTTTTTTTTGTCCTGGTGGATTGCCTGTCTCTTAATAATAATTGTGAATAAATAAAATTTCATCCATTAGATTTTATCTTACTTCTCTAACTTCCTTATGAGAAACCAACATGTGAACCAATAATGACAATGCAATGAGTTGATTGCCACAATATACACATATATAGAGTGCAATGGAAAAACACCATGATGAGGCAATGTCTTTTATCCAAGCACCTTTGGGGTATGTTTACCAAGGAAGTAACTTTAAAGATAGGCCCAGTGGGTTGAAGATAGATTTAGGGTAAAAACAGAGAAACTGATATCCAGGCAGAGAGGACAATGTGTGCTAAGGCTTGGAGATGGGGAGGGCAAGGTGTTAGCAGGGATCAGGAGTGTGGAGGGGCTGTGGGACAGGCACTGTGTGGGGAGCAGCATGAGATACGGGAGAAATGGACACAGGGTTAAGATGATTTTGCCAAACGGTATGGATTTGTGCAGAGGTCAGTGTGTGGGAGGGGAGAGGCCGTAATACATAATTGTGATGGGCACAAATCTTAGCTACCACTTACTCAGGTGTGCTACAATGCAATTTATTTTTCTGCAATACTCTTTTTAAAATTTTTTTTATTTAAATTCAATTTAATTAACATAGAGTGTATTATTAGTTACAGAGGTAGAATTTAATGATCCATCAGTTGCAGATAACACCCAGTGCTTATTCCATCAAGTGCCCTCCTTAATGCCCATTGCACTGTTACCCCATCCCCCACCTACCTCCCCTCCAGCAACCCTCAGTTTCTTTCCTAGAGTCAAGAGTCTCTTACGATTTGTCTCCCTCTCTGGTTTTGTCTTCTTTTATTTCTTCCTCTTTTCCCCTATGACCCTCTGTTTTGTTTCTTAAATTCCACATATGAGTGAAATCATATGGTGTTTGTCTTTCTCTGACTGACTTATTTCATTTAGCATAATACCCTCTAGTTCCATCCATGTCATTGCAAATGGCAAGATTTCATTCTTTCTGCAATACTCTTAAATCTTGTTTAGAGGCTCACATCCCACCAGGAACAGACATAGATCATGGTAAATTTAGGAATGCTGCTCCTTTTTCCCCAGGGTGGCATCCAAGCTCCAGGGGTCTTGGACTCCACATTAGCATCTGTGGGTGCTCTTGGAGGCCTGTCTATAAGGAATGGGTTTCCCTGCCTCTAAGGAGCAGACTCAGCTGCAACCCCCTCCAAGAAGAGAGGTGCCCTCCTTCCAGCCCTGCTGGGAAGTTAAGTCTCTCCTCAAAGCAAGTGCATGGACTGACCACACCCACTGTTGCTGTTTTCATTTTTCCAGAGAGGGCTTAAAGAGTAGAAATAAAACACAAATAAAAGATTGAGAAGTGACTGTTGCTAGCTTCCATAGAACCTGAATACAGCACATAATTAATCTTAGAGGGGAAGAGTTAGAGAAACTTAGAGATCTGATGCAAAAAAAATTAAAAATACTTAACAACATTAAGATGTCATTTCTAAGATAATTTAATCACTCTAAGATGTAGTCCCTGAAATATACCAATTCAGTACAATTTCATTTCCTTAGGTAAGAAAAAATACAGCAGAGATATATACTCAAAATATATTCTCTTGAAGACTCCTGGGTGGTTCAGTCCATTAAATGGCTGCCTTCCGCTCAGGTCATGATCCCAGGGTCCTGGGATTGAGCCCTGCATCCTGTGCTCCCTGCTCAGCGGGGAGCCTGCTCATGCTGTCTCCCTCTCTCTCTCTCCTTCCCTCCTCTGTGTCTTAAATAAATAAATAAAATCTTTAAAAATATTTAAAAAAAAAAAGATATTCCCCTGAAATAAAACAAGCAAATATATAGACAAACCTAACCTCAATGCTCAGATAAGAGTAGAGATGTGTATTGATAATATCTATTTGATTTTATTTTATAATATCTATTTTAACATATTTAATTCATTTCAAATAATAAAATGACAAAAATAAATTACAAAGCAAATTCCCCACCCCACGCCATATACACTTGCCTGTTTATTTGTGTAGGGAGGTGTTAGGCTATGTCTTACCTTTTGTAAAAGGTCTTTATTTTTTAAATCCTTAACCCTCCCTTCACCATGTATGCTGCCAATAGTTTTCCCAAATTGGCTTCCCCCCTCCCCAAATTTGGTTTTGTTTTCTTTTGAAGTTTTAAAATTTAAATTACATGCACAAATCTACAGGGGTTTTCCGTCAGGATTCCTCCAGTGAAAAATTATAAAATATTTTCTTTGTGTTTTCTAACATCTTAAAGAAATCAGTTTTGATTCTGTGAATGACATGAGACAAGATGTTTAGCAATATCTTCTAAAGAGCTATATACCATTTCTTCATTTCTTGAATAACCCATCCTTTTACCATAACTCATAATGCACTGCTTTTTAGGTCATCAACAATACACTATTTTGGATAGTGTTAATAAAGAAAAGAAAATGACAGAAGATCTCCCCCCATAATGGCTGGAAAGTAACACAACACACCTCATAGGATGAGAAAATCATCACATAAAAATGCAATCACAAGTGTAGAAATTACACCATTGGCTCATAATTATTCCAGAAATATCTCCAAAGATATAAAATATGAGTCTAGTCCTGAGCCTGAAGTGGCTGTTGTGTATGGTTTCGAGACCTCTTAGGAGCTACAGGAAGACCGGACCCCAAAAAACAGCTGCTTAAAATGGAAGTCAAGTACCCCAAGTCCAGAGAAGACAGGGTCTATTAGACTTCCTAGGGGACACGAAACCAGGAAGTCTTAAAAGGTGACACAAAGATAAGCTTGAAAGGGAGACTTGGAGATAAAAAAAATATTAACTGACAGCAGGGAAGTGCGCAGATTTGGGGAAACTAGGAAATATAAACTTTGTGTCAACCATTGTTTAGTAAGTACATTTCTATCAAATGCTTAAAGATATTTACCACAGTAAGAAAATAAAAGCATAAAAATCATGCCCCTGAAATTGAGGTATCATTTTTCCTCCTCGGTTTAATGGATCATTATCACGAACTGTGATTCATGTCATATGCATTGAGAAATTCCCAATATATTCCCAAATTCCTCAATTTGAAATTTAGGGTTTTTTAGAAAATAAATTTATAGTTGATGAACTATCTTTTAATACTTGACCACTTATAATGAGTTTTATTGCTCTCCTAAACCAAGGGTAAAATAAAGCATACATCAAAGGATTTACAGCAGAGTTATAATAACCAAACCAGCAAAATATCTCATAAACATATGAAGGTGTTATGAATTCCCCAAAAGAATCAATGAACGAATCGATGCTATACGGTAACCACAAGATCAAAAATGCTGTCACAGTGATACCCAGGGTTTTTGTGGCTTTTCTCTCTTACTCACCCTGGTTTTGTATGTCCCTGATGCTTCTACTTGGCTACTAATGTTTTCAATCTTCATAGCCTGTTTTCTAGCCACAAGAAAAATATTATTGCACAGAATCGTCATAACAAACATAGGTGTGAAAAACAATAGCAAATCAATCAACATCCAAAACTGATTTATAACAGGTTGACAACCACCTATGCAGCTGAGAGCACTTACTAATTCCTCCAGCCCATCATCATAGACACACCTGTGTAGAACACGGCACCGCTGTATACAAGGGGAAGGATCCAGAAGACGCTGACGCATAGCCCCGACACAGACACCGTGAACTTGCTAGGAGAGACCAGAGGGTCAGTAACAGCAAGGTACCTGTCGATGGAGATGAAGCACAAGTGGAAGAGAGAAGAGTAACAAACAGCCACCTCGCAGCACGTGTGGAAGGTACAGAAACTTGGCCCAAAGTACCAGCAG
>NC_138376.1:101918693-101924370 GCF_054177405.1 Leptonychotes weddellii | reverse complement strand
AACACAGCCAGCACAGCCCCAGAGCCAGTGTGTAGAGCATCAGCGGGGAGCCAGGCGAGCAGGGAGCTTTCAGGCAGGATCCGCTCACGTTCTGGTAGCAGAGCTGCTCGGCGGCAGTGGGGGACCAGTCGGTGCTCATGGTGCTGCCGCCAACAGCAGGTAAACATAGAGAAGTTCTGCCCTTGGTCAATCAAACCAAATAGAGCAGTTTCATATTTCCCAAAGGCAGAGAGAAGGTCGTTTACAGCTGCCTACCTTTGTAATAGTTATCAGATAATATCTCCGTGGCCTGTCACATATTCATATTAATTTTAATCTCTGAACATATGAAGTAATACATTCAATTTAAATGCTCAACAAATCTTAGCTATAATTCATTATTACCATTATTTTTCTTCTACTTTAGAATATACTGGGAAATAATTTTCTAAATCCAATCATTTAATTTCAAGTAAATCTTTTACAAATTTGCTAATGCCAAGGATTTCTTCTTGCCTTACAATTTATCAATAATCTTTTATTACCTGGTCTTGATAGAGGGATATTCCTCTTTGTCGAAGTTAGTGAGATGTGTGTGATTTGTTATTTATTGGTTACCTTTTATTACACCCACCCCAAGACTGAGGACTAATGACAAAATCCCCAGGAAGCAAAGCCAAATCCCATACCCAGAATCATATAAAGTGGAATCTCTGTAGTATAAGGTGTGAACAGGGAGAATAAATTTATATTTAATTATCTCCACTTAAAATTTATATTTTGATGTAGCTTCCATACTAAAACCCACGTATGATTTAAAAAAGGAAAATGAGAAAATACTCTCACTTACAAACAAAAATCCTAAATAAACTCTTACAAACTAAACCCAGACAAATATAAAACGTTGATATACCATGATTAGAGTCTATGCCAAGAATGAAAGTTTGCTTTAAAGTTAGAAAATCAATTATTGTAACTCATCTTTGTAACAGATTAAAATTTTATAATCATCTGATGAAATAAAAAAATGCATTTGATAAATTTCAAAATTTATTCGTTACTAAAAAGAAAAATTCTTAGCTAACTAAAAAAATAAGAGATCTCCTGTACCTAAAGAGGTCTGTACAAAAAGGGCCTATTACATAGGATATAGTCAATAGTGAAATTTGAGAGTATTCTCTTCAAGATGAGTAAAAAGGCATAGTTGCTTTAGTAAAAGATTCAGAGGACATAAGATGCCCATAGATCTGCCTGCAGTCCAATCCCATTATTTATATTTGTTTGTTTATTAAGCATCTATTTGTGCAAGGTCTTCAACATACAAGAATAAACACAAAATATCTTCTTCCCTTAGGGGGAGTTTCCATGTTAATATGAGAGACAGACATAAAACAACATAACAGTTCACTGTGCTTCAAGCTAACATTAACACATTTAAAAAGTGTTAAGTGAGAAATGACATCAACAAATAATATGACTGGGATAAATAAATAGAATTCACTGAGGGTATAAGTCTAGAGCCAGGTTTAGAAGGCTGAAGAGAAGGTATTAAGGTCAAGAACAGGGAAAAGTTTCAAAATTGTGCACAGCTTTGTACATCCTAATAATCATTTTAGATTTTATCCTCTGATCTCAACTACCACAGAAGGCAATTTTCTTGATTTTCTGTAACTGACCTTTAATTCTCCCATGAGCCCCATGTCACGGGGTGCAATAAACATAAGTTCAGTCAATGTGGGGTTCCCACTCTCCTCTCCCAGGGTTGCATCTAAATTCCAGGGGGCTATGTAGTCTGCCTCGCTTCCACAGGAATAGATTGAGATTGTCTTTGCAGGTGTCTTTTAGAATGAAATGGCCATCTATCTCAACATGGAAAAAAGGATGTTCACACAACCCTGAACTCTGAATGACGTGCTTACCAAACCCCCTCCAGACCATGCCCCTGACAATCTCTCATAGGTGCTCCAGCCCATCCTTGTGGGGTTCAGTAGGGGATGTGCTGCTCTGCCTTCTTCAGATTTCACAGCCAGTGTACCCTCATCAGTCTCTCCTGTATCTCCAGGAAAACGTTCCACTTTTATTGAAATTAAGAGATTAACTGGGGATCTTAGTTCTATGTTTCAAGCCCCTTCCTCTCCGGTGTCCTCAGCTAAGACTCAGAGATTTGAGTTCTGTCAGAGTCCTCTCTCATGTTCTCCCTAGTTTTCTTTCCCTCCTTCCATCCCTCCGCTCCCCTTAGCCTCTGCTAATTACCCTGTGTCTGCCCAGGAAACTGGAAATGTTCTGAAGTTCTCTCTCAAACTCTGTCTCATCATAGATATTCAGAGGTTTCTGAACCCAACATAACTTCAGAGCATCTACCTTACACCTTTACACCAATTTTCTTAGAGTTTGGGTCATAGCTCTTATCTTATGGCTTTTAGTAGTCTATGGTAAAATGCTTCCAAAACATGGCAGAAATTCTAGAAAGACCCGCAAGTGTCTTCGGTGAGTCACAGGGCACAGATTCAGGTGTGCAAAACGTGTTACTTTATTGTTAAGGCAACTGCCATTTTAACGGCAGCAAACAGCTTTGGAACATCTGCTCTATCTAGGTGTTTTACATGTAGTAAGTTCTTAAATAGTCACACACAGAAAACCGCCATGAAGTTTGTATGATTATTATCCCTATTTTACTGAAGCACTGGAAGTTAACCACTTGCCCAGGGTTAACATCTAGTAAATGATGAACTGAGGATTGGCATCCAAGTAATTTAGCTCCAGATTTTGTGTGTTGCTCCTCTATGCTCTGCAACTATAAATAAACTTGATGTCTGCGCCATGCCCCTGACCTCCAGGTGATAGAACTTCCTTTCTGTCTGTCTGGGTTTTCTCTACCTCCCCCACTGAGTTAACCAGGCTCTGTGGATTAGAGATCTGCTCTGGGTGACCATCCACCCTCAATGAGAAGTCCTGTCCGGTCTCTGGACTTTGGTCCCGTCCTGTGACAGTAGGCTCCTTTAACTCTTCCTTTTATCAGCCAATTTCAGTGTGCTTCTCAGAAGAATTCAGCTATCCTTGTGGCATCACAGGCCGTGGAACATTTAGTGGAGTTTCTAGGACCTGTCATGACTCCATGGCACCCTCAGGGGCTCAGGAATTTTTCCTGTCCCTGTACTGTGCAGAGCAGTTAGGTGCTCTGTGAGGCTGTCTCAGGCTATGGGCTCAGCCAACCTATGCAGCCATCTCTGCCCTGTGGTCTTCATACCCACTGAGTTCTGTCCAGGGAAAGGAGAATGAACTTCCTTGCACTTGGATCTTCTCCCCTCAAACATACTTGATAGATTCGTTTCTGTCGCTGCTGTAACAAATCAGTACTCACCTGGTGGCTCAAAATGACAGAAATTGATTCCTGCAGAGTTCTGGGGTCCAAAAGTATGAAATCCAAAATCAAAGTGTTAGCAGGGCTGTGCTTCCTCTGAAGGGTCTCGGAGAATCCATCCTAGCCTCTCCCTGCTTCTGCTGGCTGCCAGCATGCATCCTAAGTTTGCATTATGATCAACAGTGACAGTGTTAGATGATGTTTATAATATGCCATGACAGGCAATTAATTATTCCCACATCATGTTGAAGAAGTGAAGGGACATACCACATGAAAGTAATTATGTTGAAGAGGTAATTATTGTGGTAAATGTTATCTCTTTGCCATGATCAATTCCACTATGAGGGAATGTCCTCTAAACATCAAATCTTGGTCTTGTGCCAGATCTGAATTTTACATCTGATTCCCTTGCTGTTGGAAGAGCACTGGTGAACAGGAGGAACTGAACTCCTAGAGAGAGCATGAAGCAGAGGGTCTGAGGAGATTGAAGAAAAGAACTCCAGCAAAAGAAGATGTTGGAATGACAGTCAAGAGAACTAGAGTCTAGGGGAAGACCAAGAGCACATGGCATAGAGAATAGGAAGAAGAAAATGAGCATTGAAAGTAGCAGGGCAGGGGCACCTGGGTGGCTTAGTCCCTTAAGCAACCGACTCCTGATATCAGCTCAGGTCATGATCTTGGGGTCCTGGGATTGAACCCCACCATCAGGCTCACCACTTAGCATGGCAGGGAGGGGAGTCTGCTTCTCTTCCTCTTCCTCTGCCCCTCCCCCTGCTCTTACATTCCCTTTCTCTCTCTCTCAAATAAATAAATACATCTTAAAAAAAAAAAAAAAGGAACAGGACGGTGAGCATGAAAGGTGAAAATACCAAGAAAATCCCCCCAGAAGACGGGGCAGTGGAAAAGTGACAAAGCAGAGGAGTGGGCAGAATCAGCAGTAGGAAATCGGACCTTACTTCACCAGGGCAATAAATCTGTGGCAAAAGTTTAGAGAAGCTCACTTGAAGCAATGTTTGACTGAATCTGAGGAACTCCTTATTTCAAATTTGATATCACATTCATACACCGTATTCCATGTCATTATACATGGAAAATTCCCAACATCTCACAATTTCCTTGATTTTAATTCAGTCTTATCCTGAAAGCACATTTATGTTGATGAACTGTCCTTTAGTTCTTGACCAGTTATGTTGTTTTAATTCACTCCTAAAACCAGGATAAAATAAAGCAAGGAATTTACATCTGAATTTTTAAATCTGTATCTGGGGTAATCATTCTTAGGAAAGACAATCATGAAGTATATGGAAGAATCTAATTTCTTTCTTCTCTCCTCTGTGAAGTTCCACATACCCACCACCTGTCAAAAGACATTCCATATTTAGAATTGCACTGGAAATGTTGGTAGCATTTATAACAATATATTTTGCTTGCCCATTGGATAAATTTCAAGAATCTTTAATTTACTTTTGAACTTCTATCCTATTCATTATCTATAATTTGACAACAATGCCATTCTATGAGACATTTATTAAATACGACTATTATACTTTTTCACGTGCTTTTTTCTGTTTGTCCTCTATACTCTAAAAATAGGGAGCATGATATCCTTTTTTAAATCTGATATAGTTAATCTGATCTATTCAGTATAGTCATTGATCACATGAATTGGTTGTTATCTATGCTATAGTCTACTCATTTTCTTATAGTTTGCCAAGCCAATCCTCCATTTATGGAAATTAACCCTCCTGTCAAAAAAAGACCACACCCCTGTCTGCCCATACAGGTCTAATGCTTGAAGACTCCTCAAAAGGCCCTTCTACTAAAAAAGTAAAGTCTTTAACAATTCTTTAACCCCTCAGGCCATGACACCACATGTCAGTGAGGAGACAATGTTTTAGAAATGCCCAATGCCAAGTACCAGCCTTGTGACAATTAGTGACAATTAGTCCTTGCTCATAGGACTACTTTTCTGGTTCTCAATAATACAATTTAAAATGTATTGCCCATATTATCTACAAAATTACATTCTTTGAGGAAAATACTATATAAAACACATTTTTTTATTGTTAGGTATTCCTAACACAGGTATTTGCATATAATTTATGTCCAATGTTTGCTTGAAAAATCTCAGTGAAAACCAATGAGAAAAAAAAAGACTTCAATTGTTTTAATTGAGTGACTCCACAGATAAACCAAAAAGAAAAAAAAAGGTTTATAGACCAGTACTCTACTACAATTTAGACTCAGTATACAAAATACTCTAGATATGCATTCCAAAAAACTTCTATTGTATCAACAATGTAAAATATTTCAGGCAGCAAAATGTAAAATTATAAC
>NC_138376.1:101867760-101918593 GCF_054177405.1 Leptonychotes weddellii | reverse complement strand
ACTCTGGGGAAGTGAAACACGCAGTATATTCAAGTGAAGAAAGTTGGTATCACTGCTAGCCATAATTGATCATTCTTTTTTTTTTTTTTAAAGATTTTATTTATTTATTTTAGAGAGAGAGAGAGCATGAGTAGGGGGAGGGCCCGAGGGGGTGGGAGGGAGATCTGAAGCTGACTCTGCCCTGAGTGCAGAGCCCTACCCAAGGCTCAATCTCACGACCACGAGATCATGATCTGAGCTGAAACCAAGAGTCAGATGCTTAACCAGCTGAGCCACCCAGGCGCCCCAATAATTGATCATTCTTTCACTTGCAGATTTCCATTTCACTGGGCCAACTTTTTTGTGGCAAGTTTTTCCACTTGCAATTTTCCACTTCTGGGCAATGTCTGCAGTTAATACCTGATTCTGAGGCTGAATGACTGATCCCACAATATGACAGGTGAACATTCCAAGATTCTGTCCAGCTGTTAAACAGGAAAGGCTTACCTGCTGTCCCAAAAGCTCCTGGAAGGTACAGACAGTATCACAAATGAGCAGCAAACAAACAGACCCTTGAAGAGTGTCACCAATCCTAGTCTTATGCCTGTTATGGGCTGAATGGTGTCCCCCAAATTAATATGTAGAAGTCCTAACTCCTAGTACTTTAGAATGTAACCATTTATCGAGATAAGGCCTTTTAAAAGGTAATTAAGTTAAAGTGAATTTTTAAGGGTGATCGCCAACCCAATATGACTGGTGGTGTTATAAGAAGAGGAGATTAGGACACAGACACACATACACATGGCATAAACCATGTGAGGATGCAGAGAGAAGCTAGCCACCTGCAAGCCAAAGAATGGGGTCCTCAGAAGAAACCAACCCTGCTGACACCTTGATTTTGGAATTTTAGCCTCCAAAATCACGAGATACTGAATAAATTTCTGTTGTTTAAGCCACCTAGTCTGTGGTACTTTGTCATGACAGCCTTTGTAAACTAGTAAAATGTTGCAAAAGACAAGGAAAAAAAGACCATTTGAAGATAAATGAAAGTTGACCATAAAAGAGAAAATGATTAGAGATATCACAATGAAAAGTGAGATTCCAAATTCCATGAAATTGGAAGAAACAAGTGCATATGGCAAGGACATGTACAGAACACTAAGACAGATTACAGTGTAAGCCACCTCGTTACTTATTACTTAGTTCAGTAAATGTCTTTGCAATGATTTAATGGAAGCACCTTCTTGTGATTTGGTTTCTGGCTAATTTGAAAAAATAATATATTTCTCCAATTTTGAAATGTTTTGTTCATTTCTTACATCTGATTTTGTCATGAATTTATAATTTTTAAAATATTTTTAAATTTGTCAACTTAGTGTTTACATTTATTCTGCAAATAAACTAATGGTCGATGAACTATCCTTTAAAAATTCTCCACTTAAGGGGCGCCTGGGTGGCTCAGTTGGTTAAGCGACTGCCTTCGGCTCAGGTCATGATCCTGGAGTCCCAGGATCGAGTCCCGCATCGGGCTCCCTGCTCGGCAGGGGGTCTACTTCTCCCTTTGACCCTCCTCCCTCTCATGCTCTCTGTCTCTCATTCTCTCTCTCTCAAATAAATAAATAAAATCTTAAAAAAAATTCTCCACTTAAAATAATTTTTATGGCTTTTCTAAACCAAGGATAAAATAAAGCATAAATCAAAGGGTTAATGGCTGAGTTACAATAAGCACCCCAACAACAAATCCCATAAATATAGGCAGGGGTTATGAAGCCCATATAGGCATCAATTAATGTATCAATTGTATATGGTAACCATGAAATCATAAATGCTACCACTGTGATACCCAGGGTTTTAGCAGCTTTTCTCTCTCTCTTGGCCACTCTGGATTTGTAACTGTCCGAGGATGATTCTGCTTTGCTACCAGTATTTTCAATTTTTACAGCTTGTTGTTTCACTATTAGAAATATCTTACAGTAAAGAATTATCATAACAAGGGTAGGTATGAAGAACAACAGAAAATCTATCAAAACCCAGTCTTGATTTACAACCATCTGACAGCCACCTACACAGTTGAGAGCACTTACTAATTCCTCCATCCCATCGTCACTGACACCTGTGTAGAACACTGCACCGCTGTATACAACGGGCAGGATCCAGGAGACACTGATGCATATCCCTGACATAGACACCGTGAACTTGCTAGGAGAGACCAGAGGGTCAGTAACAGCAAGGTACCTGTCGATGGAGATGAAGCACAAGTGGAAGAGAGAAGAGTAACAAAATGCCACATCAAAGCAACTGTGCAGGGTACAAAATCTGGTTCCAAAGTACCAGCAGCTCTCCACGGATCTGACCATGCTGAAGGGCATGACGGTCACCCCCACCAGGAAGTCAGCACCGGCCAGAGAAGCAATCAAGAAATTGGCAGGAGCGTGCAGCTGCTTGAAATGCAAAACTGAAGTCATCACCAGGAGGTTTCCAAACACAGCCAGCAAAGATGCAAAGCCGAACGCTGAGTACAGAATCACCCTGGATCCAAGCGAGTAGGGAGGTTTAACACAAGATCCACTCACACTCTCATAGCAAAGCTGCCCAATAGCAGGGTGGGAAAGATTGCTGCTCATGGTTCTGCAGTTTGATGCTTCCTGTCTTCCTGCCCTCCCTTGTGGTAGGAAAAAAAGTTTTTCGATTCTGAGAATTAAAAAAAAAAAATCAAAGCACATATTTGAGCAACTGCTTTTAAGTATTGCCTTAGAGTCTATCCTTTTTCCCATTTTAATCATAAAAATAAGTTAAGAGAATTTCAAGAAGTTAGAAATGTATCCTTTCTGACTTTAATGCATGCAATTATTTGTGTAATTATGTCTAAACCTCACAGATAGTTAATTCCAAGCTAATCTATTATGAATTTTCATCAAGCCAGAATTCACATTATCTGAATAATCGAAGAAATGTAACTTAAATACCTGGTTCTTTACACCCCTGAAGTTCTTCCTTGCAAAGAATAGTCACATATAATATAATTACATATTAGAAAAGTCACCTTTTAATAGACTTCCACCTTCACGTTGTCTGAGAAGTTAACACTTAGAATGTTTTAGGAAGCTAGCCAATTAACTTCACCCATTATGAATTCCTCACAAGGAATCCCTACAGTGTAAGGTGTGAATCCGGAAAGGAAACTTTTGATAATTATAATTAGTAAGTTTTTCTACAAAATGCATTATTGCTCAGTGCTCTATTACTTTGCAGAAAGACTTGTGATTTTTCTAACCAAGAGATTTCTTTAAGTTCAACTATCCTGAAATAGCCTCATCCCGTATTTGGCAATAATATTATCTATTTCCAAGACTGGCTGTATAATCTGCAGAGCCCAGGGCAAAATAAAAATATGGAGATCTTTTTTCAAAAATATGTTAAAAAGTGCTCTTGAGTGTAAAGCTTTTTCCTTTTTTCTTCAGTCTCTCCTGACCTGCCATGGTGTTTGATTGACTAGTTGATTGATTTAATAATGCTTAATGGTGCTTAAGAAGCAAATGATGCTTAACCGACTGAGACACCCAAGCGTCCCTGATTTTTACTTATAATGTCCCACTTCCTTGGGCATGGAATTGTTTGTAGGGCAAGTGCAGACCGTCACAGTTCCCTGGAGAACCTGCCCTAGAACTCAGCATGCCTGGCCCACCTACTGCCAGTTTTCCCCTCCCTGCAACTGTTGAAACAATATGCATGCCCAGGTTGGGGGTCTAGGAAGAAGCTGAGCAAGGCATCTGTCCTTCTCCTGGGACTGTCACCTCAACCAAAGGCAGATAGCCGACTCCCTAGGGATTGCAACCTCCACATTAGGACCCACTCAATGTGTGGATTGAGAGTGCATAAGAGGGTTGGCCCTGCTAAGTTGCCCTTCGAATGTGCTATGGCCCTACAAGCCTGGATGGGGTAACAACTGCAAGACTTACCCTGAGACCACAGAGGGCTACCTTGCCTCAACCCTCCCTTCCCTGTATCCAGTCCTCCAACACGGCAGTCTTAGTAGGTCAGAGTGAGGAGGGGGAGGTTGGACCAAGCTGAAGGTGCCAGGGAAGGAGGACTCGGTGGGGGTGGAGGATGGGGGGGGTGAGGTGGCCGAGGACTAATCCAAGGGAGAAGGGGAAGTGGTGTAACGCAGGACAATCACATGTCATGCAACTCTAGGTTCCAAATTCCCTGCGCAGGCTCTGTTGTCCCTGAGGACTTCACGTAGAAAACACAAATTCAAAGGTAAAATTTTTCAGAATTTCAAGACCACAGCAACTGGCATCAAGCCCCAAGAGCAGGGTTCTGTGCCACTGGGCAGGTCACAAGCCCACAGGAGGGCCCACCCTGTTTCATTTCAGAGATTAAATTATCTCTTTGCAACAGCAATTAAATGATGAAACAAAGAAAACCCATTGAAAGCAAGTGCAAAACTGCCAGATGGGAAGGCGTAGAAGCTAAGCACCAGGGAGTTCTGATAGTAGCAGCCCGTCCTGACACAGACATTGCCCTTGCAGTATTAACAGGAATTTAAGGAGTTCAAGAGGGAAATTAAAGATACTGAAAGCTACGTTAAAAAGATTTCAGGTCTGAGAAAAATAGCTACCTTTGATCCTATACAGGAAATAGGAAGTTCTGAAGGCCTTTTTTTGTCCACAATGATATATTTAAAACTTGAAAACAGAAACATGATCTGTCACTTAGGATACGGATATTAAAGATATACTGGAAAAAGAGTAGAACAGGTATTAAAGGTGTGACAGGCAAACAATTATTCAGGCAATCATCTCCCAAATTCTTCTTGATAATGCTATCTTACCTTCTCTTTAAATTCTCAAAGCTGACTTGATTCCACCCTACCCTTCTTCAGTAGCTTTACCTCCCTGTTTTCTGAAAATATGAAATACACAATTTAAAGACTGAAAGAATGTAGGGGTTTAGGGTTGTATGATGAAGGCAGGAATCATGGGTGATTCCCATATTTGTAACTTGCCGACAGGATAGATAGAGTATATCCAAGAAAGACTACATTTGGTAAGGAAAGACGATGGGTTAGGTTTGGATTGGTCAGAGGGACATAAAACTGGAGTTGTTCAGTGGGTGATTTAGCCTCTAAGTTTTCGGCTCAGGAAAGCAAGTGTGCCAGAGATAATTGTTGGGGATTCCTCAGCCCACTAGTGTTTTTGAGGCCACAGAGTAAATGTGACTGCCCGGTGCAGGTCT
Organism: Leptonychotes weddellii; assembly: GCF_054177405.1. Taxonomy (NCBI): domain Eukaryota; kingdom Metazoa; phylum Chordata; class Mammalia; order Carnivora; family Phocidae; genus Leptonychotes; species Leptonychotes weddellii. The sequence continues at coordinate 101,913,376 of NC_138376.1, read as the reverse complement.
GCTATAATGCCTACCATATATCAGATACTCAGGAAGTAATTGTTGACTGGATTAGAGTGTGTACAGTGAAAATGGAAGGAACTGAAGGTGCACCAACTTTACGGTTATGCCTGCAAAAGAAAGAGTAGCCAGAAATAACAGATGGAAAAATGGGAAAAAGTGGACCCACTGACCCCATGGGATGAGAAAGGCTTATGAAGAAGGAAATATCAAGAGTGTCAAATGTTGACAATGGGTCAAGTTTAATAAAAGATGAAAATCATTTGTTGGCATTAACATCATGGACAAGCATGACTCCACCTCTTCTGGTGGAATGGTGAAGACAGAGTCCAAACTGCAGTGGATTGAGAATGAGTGGGAATGGGTAAGGAAGGCAAGTGGGACCATGAGCAGTGACTGACATTTTAATAAGCCAACTGTAAAGAGGAAGAGAGAGACGTGTAGTAGTAGATAGCAGGGGACATGGACTCGGAGAACGTCCATGTTTCTATTCTCGTTTTGTTTTGATTTTATTTATTTTATTCTGAAGTACTTTATAAAGAAATGCTAATGAGAATATGAGACCAAAGGCTGAGCTCTGTTTGGAAAAGTTTTGCTGTCAAGCAGGAAAGCAAGAAAGCACAGATCTAGGCTGTGGGAGCGTCAGCTCAAGGTAGTAGAAATAAGGAATATTTCTTATAGCCAGGGGGCCATGAGCTGCTTTATATCCGGAAAGCAGTCTCCAAGTGTTACTGATAGATGACGATATCTGTGTTCATTCACTAGGTAACCACTGGGCTGACTGGGGGTGTCCACAGACATGCATGGGGTGCTTGCCTCAGGATTATGCCATTCTAGTGGTTTCCTATTGCTGCTGTAACAAATTACCACAAGTTTAGTGGCGTAAAGCAATACGTATATATTATCTTAGAGTTCTAGAGGTTAGAAATTTGAAATAGTTCTCATGGACTACAATCAAGGTGTTATTGGTGCTGTTTTCCTTCTGGAGGCTCTACAGGAGAATCTGCTTCCTGCCTTTTCCCACTTCCAGAGACCACCTGCATTCCTCGCTTGTAGTCTCTTCCTCCATCCATATAACCAACGAACAGCACAGGATCTTAAAATCTCTCTCTGACTCTGACATTGACTCTCTCCCTTTCCTCCTTCACTTTTAATGACCCCTGTGATTACATTGGGCCCCCTGGATAATCCAAGATAATCTCTTCATCTCAAAATCCTTAATTTAACCACATCTGTAAAGTCCCTTTTTGCCATGGAAGGTAATGTGGTTACAGGTCTGGTGATTAGCACCTGGACATCATGGGAGGCGAAGAGAGGGGTCACTATTCTGCCCACCACAGGTATCAAACTACTTCTTCTGCTGAGGTCAAGTGTGAGCCCTGGATGATGGTGCCCACTCCTCCCGCCGCCTCTGTAAGGTGCCTCTCTCTAGGTTGCACACCCACTTGAATCTGTAAACTTGAAGGAAGAGCAGTCATTGTCCAGAAAGAAGCTGGAAAACAACGCCTCTAAATTCTTACCTCTTAAGGCCAAAAACCTTGCTCAAGTGAAAAAAAGAAAGATCAGAAAATACAGGAGTCAGATAAAACAGGTTTTTTTCTCTTCTGCATTTCCTTCCCCAATGAGATAAAGATTTCATGAGAATGTTCAGCCAAAAAGGCTGAATTAGTTCCTTCATCAACTCTTGTGCTTCAAGTACATGGAGAGGGCAGGCATATAAAAATGGCGGGTTGGGGTGCGGGAAGTTGTAGGAATGTTCATAAATGAAATCATCTTCTCTGCACTCAAGAAACAGGAAGACCAAATGTGAGCAGGGCTGACAAGGAGAACCTGGTGGTTTCCATGTCTGGAAGCAGCTGTGGAATCCAGGATTTTGACTCCTGTGAAAGGGTCTAGAAATGCTCCACGACACACAGAAGATAGTGCACAGATCACCGCTCGAAGTCTGGAGCTGGCACGAGCCTTCTCACTTCACAGCACACGAGCAAGGAAGTTGAAACAAGTGACTTAGCCCCAATTCCACCTAGAACTTTGGTTTTTAGAAAGCTGCTAGCCTAGGGAGAAATAAGAACACAAACACAGATTCAGAACCAGGAACTGAGCTGAGCTGCCCAGTGACTGACTGCCTGGATCAGTCACATTTCCAATATGACAGAAGAGCAGGAACCCAAAGCACGAGACCATGATTGTGTTTGGCGATCTTTAGGGCTGGATGGAGACAACTTCAACATTACCAAGCACTTAAAGTGTGTTTGGGTTAGGAGAGAATAAAAGAGAAATAAATATGAAGCTAAACAAACCCGCCTGTCTGAAATAAGAAAGCAAAACAAAAATCCAAAGCCTGTGACAAAATATGACTCTAAAATACAGCCAATAAAATCAACAACTGAAACATGAAATATTCCTGATGAAGTTAATTTTATAGAACTGTTTGAGAAAGACAAGTACAACTTTTGGTGATGTTTCTATTCAAATCTTTTGCTCAAATGCACATGTCTTGACAAATGGTGATTGGGAGCTCTTGGAAGGAAGCTTGGAATCAGTTTCTAACAAATACCTGCAGGGGATTCAGGTGCTAATAACAGCAGATGACACTCTGGGAAATGTCACTTTCCTTCTCTTGTGTCTCCTATTAGAATATTCAATTCTATGCAAAATGTATAGTAGGCTATAAATAAACATTTAGGGAGTTAGGATCTTGTAGACGATCTGCTTTATTTGCCTTTTCTCTTATTGTGTACTATCTTCTTTCTAAATCACTTCCTGGGGCACCTGGGTGGCTCAGTCGTTGGGCGTCTGCCTTCGGCTCAGGTCATGATCCCAGGGTCCTGGGATCGAGCCCCGCATCGGGCTCTCTGTTCAGCGGGGAGCCTGCTTCTCCCTCTCCCACTCTGCCTGCTTGTGTTCCCTCTCTCACTGTCTTTCTCTGTCAAATAAATAAATAAAATCTTTAAAAAAATAAATAAATAAATAAATAAATCACTTCCTAATTCCAGTTCCTGCGACAAATTATGGCCAGAAATTGGTCAATACATAAGTGACAGTTGCCCTGTGAAAAGTTCAATCAGCAGTGCTGATTGTTGAGATATGCATAAACTCTACTGCTGGCCTCCTCAAACGATGAAGAGAGCAAGCCTTTGAGTCACTGTGGAATGTGTGGACACTGCCGTAACCAGAGCCTGTTTGCTTCTGGGAATTTATTCACACCTAAGTTGGAGTCTATGCTCCCTAATCTTTTTCACTTCATTATACATGATAACGCATTGCTACAGACTGAATATGTGTGTCCCCTCAAAATTCATGGGTTGAAACCTCATCTCCAATGTGATGCTATTTAGAGGTGGGGCCTTTAGGAGGTGATTATGTTGTGAGGGTGGAGCCCTCATGAATAAGATTGGTGCCCTTATAGAAGAGGTCCCAGAGAGTTCCTTTGTCCTTGACTCCATGTGAACACACAGCAAAAAGAGTCGCTTATGAACCCGGAAGTGGGTCCTCACCAGACTTGAATCTGCAGGCACCTTGATCTTGGACTTCCCAACCTCCAGAACAGTGAGCAATAAATTCCTGTGGTTTATAAGACACCCAGCTACTGGTCATTTTAATAGCAGCCTGAGCTGACCAAGACACATACGTACTTCACAAGAGGGTAAACTGAGGTGATTTAGGATGTCAGTATAGCTCTTCAATGAAAGGTAATTATTATAACTGAACAAGATGACCTTAATGTTCCCCTCAGCTTCAATAAACTCTAGGCATGCTTCTTCCTGACTCTAAGCCTCTGCCCTCCCTTTTCTTAGAGGATTTGCTTCAGAAAACTTGCAATTTTAAGTTCTTTCTCTGCCTCTTTGAGATATAAATCTTTTTAAAGTCTTCTTGCTGGCTTTATAACCCAGGACTGACTTTTCCAAGTAGCTGAGAGCCATCCTTTGAAATGCAATCATCAAGGAAAATAGCACACCTATCTCTCAGGTTCTGTGGAAGGGTAGGTACCATATTCGAAGGTATGAAACTACTGCCTGTCATGAAAATATGGGAAAGTTTACTTCTCTTCTTCCTTGGAGTGGTGGCCTACCAGAGCAGGTTCTCATGATCATGTCAGGGCTTCCAGAGAGCAAGCAAAAACAAGAAGGCCTTCTTAAGGCCCACGCTTAGAACTGGCATACTGTCACTTCTGCTCTCACTTTGCCTCCTGAGGAGAGAACTTCCAAAGTTACACAGCAAGGGGCATGAGCGAGGGGTTTCAAACCTTCCATCGACCACGCAAAATATTAAGGAGTAAGCCTTTCTCGGTGAGACGTGGAAGCATAACCAGTGCTGGATGTTGCTCATTGTACTTGCTACCTATAGAAAGGGCAGCATCCTGTCAGACCGCTGGGACAACCATCAGCAGAGAATGAGTGAAGCTGCTTGTGTCGTGAGTCTACTGGCCACCGTGCGGCCATCTGACTGCCCTGAACACTGAATGGATCAGTATCTCCAGGCATGCTTATGACCCATTTGAGCTTGCTGTCATGGGAAACTGGCTGGGAAGCTCTGCTTTATATAGCAGTCTGATGGCCCATCAGATACGAAACAACATTTATAGTAAGTCTTACTTTGGTTTCCAACAAAAATATGTTGTCTATCTTGATATGATTTATTATCACTTTCAAAACAATATCCTTATTATTTACTGTGTCTTCATGCAAACCCAGAGAGACATTGCTCAGATTCCCCTTAAAAGAATCTGGACCATCTGAGCATCTTACAAAAGATGACGTTGATTCATTACCTTGGTGGTATTTACACTGATCTGGCAGGAGGAGCAAGGAGTACCTAGCACTCTACATACCTAGTACCTAGCCTTGGTAAGATACATGTTTCCTAGAAGTTTGGAGATGAGCCCTATGAAGAGTCAGGGACCCTCTACTTCATTAAAGCAGTCAGGACTGTCTCATCCCAAGTACAAGACAACTGACTATATCTTGTATCTTCTATGGCAAAAAGGGAAGCACAATACCTGGTAGACCTCTTCGGGATCCAAAAACAATGTATTCCACACTTAGGAGTACTGCCCTCGTCCATACACTGAATAACAAAGAAGTCTGCTAGCTTTGTACGGGGCTTGGAGTACAGGTCTGGGCTGCAGTGTAATTGCCATGCAATTTAGCGACCTGGTGGTGCTAGAGGTGTTAACAATGGGGAAAAAAAATGCAGTTTAGATTTTATGGAAGGCTTCCGTGGGAGAAATATAACGCAGTCCTCTGAACTTCTGAAGCAAGACCATGCTATTTACAGTGGAGGATAAAACACCTTTTGAAAGATGGTGCTCTGAGCCCAAATAGTGATTGAACACTTGACGATGTGATATCAAGGGATCATGTGTCTCTAACTGCCAATGATTATGTAGGTCCTCTTGGTTGGATCCTCAGTCATAAAGTTGGGTGAGTCCAGCAAATTCTTTGTGAAGTGGAAATGATACACCTGGAACTAAGCCTGAGCAAGGCCAGGCAACATGAGCCCAGAGCCCACGTTACCCACCACAGTTGCACCAGGACCCCTCCATCACACATTTCAGCAAACTGAAGAGGAGCAAAGGATCTAGCTTGGTTTACAGATAAGCTGTCTCAGTATGTGGGTGCAAACCAAAAATGGACAGCAGTTGCATTACAGACTTGCATGGCCTTGAATGCGAGTGGAGAGGGACAATCTTCTCAATAGGAACCCTTTTGTTTTGACTAATAGTATTAATTGAGGGACACCAGAAAGTTATTCTACCTGAATAAATCCCTTCTTGAACTTCACTCTTAGCATTTTATTCTTTTTCTAAAGTACTTCTCCCTGAATGTCTCCTAAGGTATCTCTTGGGCCTTCATTCAATACCCACTCAAAAGGGAAACTCTGAGAATAGTATGTTTTATTGTGACTGCTGCAATATGAACAATTTTTATTAATTTAGCCAATGGTTATTGCTTAGCAGCTCATATTACTGGTAGGAAAGGACACAGCACAAATAAGTTGATGGTAGCCAGCGATGCAAGGGAGCTCCTAGGCGAGGCTAGAAAGTAGAGACTGGGTAGGTTGGTGACTCAAGTGGATTTTGACCGCTTCATAAATGTAACTAGGATGAGTCATAACAGGGACCTTATCCATTCTCACCTTTGAAATGGTCTACACTGCTTAGCTTAGTACTGACCTTAGAAGCTGATGAAATTTGATCTTTGTCATGAGACACAGTTGAGGGCTTATCTTTACATCTGGTGTGTGTGTGTGTGTGTGTGTGTGTGTTTGAACAGAATAAAATATGTCAGCTTCTATGTAATGCCTGGGAAGATAGGTTATGCCTTTTTATTTCTGAAAAATATTGGTGGTTTTCTGGCTGGTTCCCAATGGTAGTAAAGCATTCTTTATTCTTGTGAACAGACTTAGAATTATTCTCCATGAAGGATTTACTTTTGACCTTATGTCATTTTCTGAACCAGCTAAGAACTCTTTCAGCTCTTCCTGAACTCTGATTTCTAATCATAAAATGATATATTGATTGGGTTTTATCAGTTAATGGCAGGACTGTGAATAATCCATCAATAACAAATTGCAGTGATAGAGCAGACCGTCATTACAAGCTAGGTCCTCTCAGAGAGCTACCAATATAACTGGGTATTGCTCGAACAGCATTTCTTCATTTATGACTGATGTCGTAATTGATGCTTACCTGAACTACAGCACTTGTTCAATGACTTTCTGTGTCTGAACTCTCCATTTTAACTTTTTTTTTTAATTATACAAAACCCTATACAATGTAGCGGGTATACGTTTAGGATCTACTAAATTAAGAAAAATACATGTGGAAAAAAGCTATTAGGAATTCAGTGATGCTTTTACATGTATTTACAAATAACATGCATTTTAATAAGAGTACATATATGTGAGAGACAGCATATCTATGTAATCTACAACCTGGGACATAAGTGCTTCAATTAATTCCTTGCAACAGCCTCCCATTGGCTGAAGCAGACAACTTGGGAACCAAAGCTTACCAGGATTAAGAGACGAAGTTAAGCAACATGTTTCAAGGCCAAGTTTTACTTTGCAGACAGTCTTGCAGAATGAAGCCTGTTTCCATCGCCAGTGTGTCTTGTTCCAAATGTATCCATGGCCCTGCTACAGTTTATTGTGCAGCCAGCCAAAAAGTTAGGAGTTTACTTGTATAAATAATTGACAGGTAGATGAGGGGAGCAATGCTATAGTAATAGTCTAGTTAGTTTAGGGGGAAATAAGCTAGTTTTTTTTTTTTTTTATCAAAAGACTTCCTTTATAAGGGCTACAAGGAGAGTAGAAAAATAAACAAGAAAGAGTAAATCTGAAGTGTGTTCTCCACTTACCAATATGGACAAGAGCCTCAAAACATCACTGGACAGTATTTCTGCAATTTTATCTAAAGATTACACTCTACATAGCACAAGGGAACAAAACTCTAGTATATATTCTTAAGTCTTCCCAAATGATTTTCCTTATTATTTATGAGCGTCAATGTAATTTTACACTTGCAATTGAGAGGACACATGTTTCTATGAAGACAACATTCCCAGCTCACCATCAAAAGGACACAAGCTTTGTACTCTTCTTAAGGAGTGAGTGGGGGGGGGGCCTTAACTGTGAGCCTTTGAAAGGGGGTCAATAGACCTGTTCCTTGGCATTATCATCTCAAACACAAACAGGTATTCTGCAACAAAGACCTTCATATTCCTTTCATCCTCTTTTACCTTTAACTTCCCCCTCACCCCCCACGAAATTCTCTGAGCTCCATCTGAAAAATATTAAGGCACAAATGTGAAACAGCTTAATTTTGTATAAAGCATTTCCAAACTGGTTTATTTATAAAATATGTAACATGTAATGTTTATGTACCTCTATTTACTTAGTATCTCTTCTTTTCATTTCATAAAACATATTTGTACAGAATGGTTTGTGAAAATCAGCTACCTAAGCAAAGACTTAAGGCTGTGAATCAAAGATTGAGAAAGCAAATCACCTTATTGGTTTCTCTCAAATTTTTACTTTATCTTAAAATAGTCAAGATATATTTTTAGTTAAAATGAATTAAAATTCACGTGGCTAAGACATAATATCAACTGAAAAAAAACGAAGCTATTCCTAAGGGGTATAATGCCAGTTTGAGGTATCTGTTCTTTCAAAATAATCCTTGGTTATATTTGGGTCACTCAGCTTTATATTTCCAATGTCAAATACAGTGTTTGGTACAAAGAAAGAAGTCAAAAGTAACAAAATGTTAATTTGAAGTAGCTTTTTTATAAAATTATTTTACTTCAAATTACTAAAAAAGAAGTACAGAAACCGTCTTTTTGTTCACATGCTTATTTTTTTTTAAAGATTTTATTTATTTATTTGAGAGAGAGAATGAAAGAGAGAGAGAGAGAGCACATGAGGGAGGAGGGTCAGAGGGAGAAGCAGACTCCCTGCCGAGCAGGGAGCCCGATGCGGGACTCGATCCCGGGACTCCAGGATCATGACCTGAGCCGAAGGCAGTCGCCTAACCAACTGAGCCACCCAGGCGCCCCACATGCTTATTTTGACTGTAATAAATTATGTTCTTCAAAAGCAAGATGTAGTGTGTAAGCACATCACCATTACACATGTTCTTGGTGAACAGAGCTTCTATAAAATGGAGAGGACGCATTGACAGGGTTTAGAAAATGCAGGCGTTCCAGAGTTTTTTGCACAATCTTCAATTACTAGGAAGTTTCACATTTCAATTCTCTGTAAAGAACTTTAATCTTGTATTTCCTTCTCAAACAAAATGTATTTTTAAAAAAGATTTTTGTCCCCAAAGAATCTAACTTACAAGTTAGGCAGAAACTCTTTTCTCCCCCTCTCTGTATTTTGGACAACTGAACATCGGTAAGGAACGTGGGAGAAACTACAAAGTTTCCAGTTGTTTGAAGAAACAAGTAGGAAATTCAGAGAAGTTATTAGAAATTGCCATAGAAATCAGAAAACCACAGAAGAATACTAAGAATAGTAACTAGGAAGCAATCAGCAACTTTTGTTTTTGTCTACACTAAATTCTAAAAAATGCTGAAACACATAAAGACAACAAATGCTTTAGAACAACCACTGAATATGATATCCTCCTACTTGCAGATGATCACACTTTCTTCTCTAGATCCAAGTGTTTCATTTTGCATTTGACCTTAATTCTGTTAGTTTTGAAATCCCCGCAGTCACCTTGTCAATCTATATCTGCTTCCTCCGAAAACAAATTAATTGTTGATGAATCCCTCCTTAAGACTTTACCACTTAAGGTAAGTTTTATTGCCTTCCGAAACCATGGGTAAAAGAAAGCATATATCAAGGGATTCGTAGCTGAATTATAATAAACACACCACACTAAACATAAGGAGGAGTTATAAAATTCATGTAAGCATCAATCGCAGCATCAATAATGTATGGCAGCCAAGAGACAAGGAATGCCGCCATAGCGATACCCAGTGTTTTCGCAGCTTTTCTCTCTCTCTTTGCCACGCGTTCCCGGTAACTCTCTGAAGAGGACCGAGCTTGGCTGGCTGAACTTTCTATCTCCCTAGCCTGATGTCTGGCTACCAAAAAGATCTTACCGTATATAAACACCATGGCGACAGTGGGTATAAAGAATAGAAGGAAACAGGGCGCCTGGGTGGCTCAGTCGGTTAAGCGGCTGCCTTCGGCTCAGGTCATGATCCCAGAGTCCTGGGATCGAGTCCCGCATCGGGCTCCCCGCTCTGCAAGGAGCCTGCTTCTCCCTCTCCCTCTGCCTACTTGTGTTCTCTCCCTATCTCTCTGTCAAATAAATAAATAAGATCTTTAAAAAAAAAAAAAGAATAGAAGGAAAAAAGTAGAACCCAGTTTTGATTCAGTGGCGCCAGACAGCCTCCTACACAGGTGAGAGCAACTACTAAGTCCTCGATTCCTTCCTCATTGGCCCCAGTGTAAAAGATGCAAAAACTATACGTGACAGAAAAGAACCAAGAGAGAACAGTGCAGATGCCTGACATCGAGACAGTAAACTTGGTGGGATAGGTCAGAGGATCAGTAACAGCAATGTATCCATCAATAGAGATACAGCACAAATGAAATAAAGAAGCAAAACAGAAGGAAGTATCGAAACATGTATGAAATTTACAGTAACTCTGTCCGAAGTACCAGCCGCTCTCCACAGACCTCACTGCGCGGAAGGGCATGACGGCCACTCCCACCAAGAAGTCCGTGCAGGCCAGGGACGCGATCAGAAAGTTTGTAGGTGTGTGCCGCTGCTGGAAATGAAGGATTGAAATCACCACCAAGAGGTTACCGAATACAGTCAGCACAGCTCCAAAGCCAAACACTGCATAGAGAATCATGCGGGGGCCTGGCGAGTAGGGAGTTTTGACACAGGATCCATTCACGTTCTCAAAGCAGAGCTCCACGGCTGCAGGAGGGGAGAGACTGCTCACCATTGCCCTCTTGTTGGAATTATTGTAAAATTGTCAAATTCCCGATGTCAGCAATTTAAAACAAGAAGATGTGAATTTCAAAAGCCTCTGGGAGGGGAAAAAAAGAAACCCCTCCAGTTAAAATGAAAACTAGTAACTTTCCCACCAATTTTTTTTTTGCATATTAACTATAACCTCTTGATCTTTCTAAAAAGTATCCCCCAGGGCGCCTGGGTGGCTCAGTTGGTTAAGCGACTGCCTTCGGCTCAGGTCATGATCCTGGAGTCCCGAGATCGAGTCCCGCATCGGGCTCCCTGCTCAGCAGGGGGTCTGCTTCTCCCTCTGACCCTCCTCCCTCTCATGCTCTCTGTCTCTCATTCTCTGTCTCAAATAAATAAATAAAATCTTAAAAAAAAAAGTATCCCCCAACTTTTAATATATCTAGAATGGGAACTTGTTGCAGAAAGTCATTAAAATTATAGTCAAATTTTGTACAACATAAATAACTGGTAATGCATTTCGTCCAATGATATATACACACATAAGATATAGATTAATATATATTAGAATGTAATTGGCTCATCACTAGACAATCCATTTTTGTGTTACTTTACCTTTGGATATCTCGCCTATAATCACCTGAGTTGAAAAATAATTGGGCTACCAAAGGTTGAGTTATATTTATGAAGTTATCTCCCCTGAGTGGCTACTTCAGCAGTAATGACAAACTATTCTTCATTTTTTCAAGAAGGAAAAAATAAATTGCATCCCCTTCAAATTATGACCTCAAAATCCCTTGAGAATAGCATGTGAAGACCAAAGAAAGATTTACTCATAGTAGCTTGCCAAAGTTATTTGGGTAATACCGTTCTTCTATTGCTTATATTTTCAGAGTTTTGGGTGGTTCCCCCCCCTTTTTATTTACTCATGGTTTGGACAGCTTGAGACTTGGAGAACTCTCTTACAAAGTGATACTAATATAATTTGTGTGTAAGTATTTTCCAGGCTAATGGCCAATTTCAGGTGTCTAAAATCAATAAGATTGATTAAAATAAGCAACAACTCCCCTAGGTCCTCACCTCCCCATTCCTAAAAAATAAAAAATAGTATAGTTTTAAACTTAGCCCAGAGAAGTAGGTACCCTCTGGGTACACTGGAGGGATATTTCTAGACTGATCCTGAAAGGAATGGATTCATGCTAAATCACCCAAAGTTCAAATAGGGAAAAAATTTGTTTCTCTAGGTATTTGAGGGTTATTCTTCTTATCCTGAGGCACACAATCTTTTTTTTTCTTCCATTTTTTTTAAACTTAAATTCAATTAATTAACATAGTATTTTTGGTTTCAGAGGTAGAGGTCAGTGATTCATCAGTCTTATATAACACCCAGTGCTCACTACATCAGGTGCCCTCCTTAGTGTCTATCACCCAGTTTCCCCATCCCCTTGCCCCTCTAGCAACCCTCAGCTTGTTTCCTATGATTAAGAGTCTCTTATGGTTTGTTTCCCTCTCTGATTTCATCTTGTTTTATTTTTTCCTCTCTTCCCCTATGATCCTCTGTTTTGTTTCTTAAATTCGTCATACGAGTGAGATCATATAATTGTCTTTCTCTGATTGACCTATTTTGCTCAGCATAATACCCTCTACTTCCATCGATGTCATTACAAATGGCAAGATTTCATTTTGTGATGGCTGAGTAGTTTTCCATTGTAGATATGTACCACATCTTCTTTATCCATTCATCTGTCAATGGACATCCAGGCTCTTTCCATAGTTTGGCTATTGTGGACATTGCTGTTATAAACATTGGGGTGCAGGTGCTGAGATGCACAATCTTAAAACAGTTTGCAGAGCTCACCAAACAATAGTTGAATAATTAATGTTTACTTTATTTAACCATGAAAAAGTATAATCTTACATCTAATCTTAATCTCAATCTTTGAACTAGAGACTGGAGTACTTAGATTGTCATTTATCCCATACCATAGGTCTGACCTTTGTTGAAAGTGCAGAATCCTAGAAAAGCTATATGCATACACCTAGGTGTAGATACTCCCTAGGTAGTAGATTTCACTAGTCTGTACATTTTAAATGTTTGTGTGGGGGTAAGTGTGTGTGTGTGATGAATGTGTATACACCCATGGTATTTTCAGGATTTGCTATTCTGTGAATTTTAAATCAAATCATTTTTACGCTTATTTCCCAGTTTCGTGCTTTACTTAGGCCTTCACTGGTTTGATGGCATAAATCTATGTCTCGTGTTTACTCTTGGGATCCCCACATGGGTGCATCCATGCGCTCACAGGTCAGTCTACCCAATAAAATCACCATTTAATAAACCCCGTATTTTCTTCTTCTGCCTCAGCTCTCCTGATAAAGTCTACCACATCTCCTATCTTATTCCCAGTCTGACTTAAAGAACTTCACCACTGCCACCATAGATGGTGTCCTGCCTGGAAGTCTCAGTGTCTATGTAAAGGATACTGTCTCTTCAACCTGTCGAACTCCTCACTTCATTGGTGCCCACGTAATGCTGCTATTGCGCAAAAAAACCTGAGCCCTTCCTCTGATCCTCATCCTTGGGCTCCAGAATAGCAGACTTCAGTCTTACAGAAGGTCTTAAAACGTGTCCTTCCCTAGAAGCAAAGACACTTGAGAAGTAATGAGCACTCCTAAGACCCACATCTTGGTGTTTAATACTTTTCACCAGTAAAATGAACTAGAGCTTCTCCAAGAAATGTTTCATCCAAGCAATGGGACAAGAAAAGCACAGGAAGAAACTGGAATATATTTTTATATCAGAAGCTAAGAGTTCTTTTTAAATGCTGACATTTTACAAGGACACTGTTGCTAACTTGAACAGACTCCCACTAGCCAAAAACTGGGATAATTTGAGTGCCAAAAATAATGAGAGAGAATAAAAGGTTATATAGTGGAGGGGGGAAATCCATGAGGCCATACTAATGATAGAAGATGATAGATAGATAGATAGATAGATAGATAGATAGATAGATAGATAGATAATAGATAAAGGAGGGCTCTTCCTTACAGTAGGATACCAAGCACAACTGATATTATATATGGGGAAAGTGTTAAAGCTGGAACATCATAGTTTTGGAAGCATCGCATTAATATTGATTAAAGCAAGAATTATCAATTGATGCTACATCTTACAACATGAGAGGGGAATTTTGATGAGAGTCAGGTATTTATATGGTATAAAATGCCATCTCCTAGAGATTGCTTATTAGCTGCAAAAGAAAAATATAGTAGCTATCCAGTGGAGAAATCAAGCCTTGACTGCATATCAAATTAACATCATCTGTGGTTATCAAATTAACATCAATTAACATGGCTACATATGCTTCTGGAGGGATGCCCTGAGTAGCACACAATAAAATGTGTAGAGTATTTTTTTAAATTTATTTTATTTTATTTTATTTTATTTATTTATTTGCGAGAGAGAACGAGAGACAGAGAGCACGAGAGGGAGGAGGGTCAGAGGGAGAAGCAGACCCCCCGCTGAGCAGGGAGCCCGATGCGGGACTCGATTCCGGGACTCCAGGATCATGACCTGAGCCGAAGGCAGTCACTTAACTGACTGAGCCACCCAGGCGCCCCTAAAATTTGTATAGTATTCCAGCCAAGAATGCATAACCAGAATCTAATGAAGAAATTTCAGACAAACCCAAGCTGAGAAACATTCTATTTTTAAAAGGTGGAAAGGGGGAAGGTTATATTCTTCAAAAATATTTTTGTAATAGAAGACTGAAGAACCTTTCCAGAATAAAGGAGACAGAAGGGCAAGACAATCAAAAGAAATATGTGATCTTTGAATGGAATATATTACTGGGCCAGTTGACAAAATTGGAATATGAATGGTAGATGGTAAAAGTATTGAGTCAGTATGAAATTACTGAAATATTAGGGCTAAAGGGCTGTGATGTATACAACTTAATCTCAGATGGTTCAGAAAAAAAAATTACATGCACGCATTGATAAAGTTGGAGAAAAGAACAAATGTCAAAGCAAATAGAGCAAAAGTTTAATAGGTGAACCCAGGTAAAGAGTACCTAAGTGTGGTTCGTACAACTTTGCACAGCTTTTCTGTGGGTTTAAAATGCTTTCCAAATAAAAACTTTCTTTTGCAAAAAGCAATTTTGAAAATTTCGACCTTTAGTATCTTCATTTTTATTTTATTTATTTTTTATTTTTTTAAAGATTTTATTTATTTATTTGAGAGAGAGAGAATGAGCACAGGAAAGGGGTAGAAGGAGAGGGAGAAGCAGACTCCCCGCTGAGCAGGGAGCCCCACTGGGGGCTTGATACCATGGCCGCGGGGTCATGACCTGAGCTGAAGGCAGACACTTAACCAACTGAGCCACCCAGGTGTCCTTCATACTGGGCTCCTAAGACAACCAGGCATAAAAGGAGGGTAGGGTATTTGCTGCTGCAGCAATCAGCCTCGGCTGTGCTGGGCAGTGAGCACGGTAGAGGATATGGCTGGAACCCTTGAACCAGTGGCAAATGTTAAAGGAATAACTTAGTCCAATAAAGATAGGATTTCTAAAGCCTCCATTTTCTCAGAAATGAAGCACCGCCACTGAGTAGAGAAACCTAACAAGCTAAGATCCTGGCTGAAGGCAAAGGAAGATGGAATCGGTGGTGGGAAAGAAAGAAAAAACAAATGTCCACCACATCCCCGTGACCAATTGTAGAAAAAGGGACTGTTTCACTTAACCTAATTTACCCAGCTTCTCAGTTTTAAAATGTGTATTGTATAATTACTTTTTTCATTTCTTTTATCTCCCTCTATTTCACTACTTTATATAAGGTGTGTTAGTGGTGTTTAACTTTATCATTTAGTCTGAATGTTATTGACTATTGAGAGAGGATTGTATGTCATCCAGAAATCGTGAACTTGGAGCTGGGAGCAATAATTGGGAGGATTGAGTTGCCACTTGGGTAAGAGGTGAATGTGTGTTGGGTTATATAAGGAATATTACAAGAAGAGAAAAAGAAGCACTTTGAAATCTAAGTATGGGGAAAAGAGACTGTTGATTGTAGAGGTCATGTATTAATCTGAATGCTCAGTATTCAAATACTCTTCCTATTGTGAAGATACCAAGCAAGGGAAATCAAGACCCGTGTCAAAACCCTCTCCCTATACCACCAGCTGAAGTGTGAACGCACGTATCCACTCAGAACTCAGGTGGCCAGAATCTTCACAGCAGCTGTGGTGGAGTCCCGAGAGTGGTGGTACTGTTGTCCTGGGTTCAATGTGGCAGAGGTCAGCTGAGAATGAAAGTTCCTGTGGTGGAATCTTCCTTTGCTTCCTCTCTGAACCTGGTCCTCCTGCCTTCCTGGAGATGTGGGCATCTACCCTAAACCTTTCTAATGAGCCAAATTTCTGCATGAACCATTTAGAAATGGATTCAATGTTATGAGTGGAAAAGAATGAGAATTCCAGGGTGATTCCTTGCTTGGGGGGCTACATAACCCAGCGGAGGACATAGTTTGGGTAGGAGGTGGGGCAGGGAGAGGTGGGACTTGTTGAAGCTGAGATGCCTATGGACAGTCAAACTGGGAACTGTCCAGTGGACAAATGGATAGATCCATGTAGAAGCAAAAGACTAGAAAGTGTTTTGGAGGACTGTCATACTATTCAATCACTGAGAGAACTAACAGTGCTAAGGGAATGATCATTTATTACGAATCGACTATGTGTCAGGCATCTCCTAAGTGTCACTATAACACAGTAAAATTCCAAGTCCGTGAATGACTTTACTATTCCATGTTACGGCCTGAATAAAATTTTCCAAGATGTTGGATTTATTTTATGGAGCATAGAACAAATTAGGTATAATAATGGTTCTGAAATTTCCATTATTAGACTCTTTCTTGACCAAAATCTTACTGATACAATATTTCCCATTGCATAGTTCAAATAATATTATAGGGTTTTTTTCCAACAATTTAATCTCCCTTTCTTGACTTATCGGTGTCAAACATACCTTCAGTTGGGATAGTTTCTTTGATTTTAAGAAGAAGCTGTTTTCTAAACACTATTTTCTTGGTTTTGAGAGAACTTAATTTATAATCTAGAAATCATATACTTAATAATATATCATGTCATATCATATCATATCATATATAATATATTATGCTTGAAAATAAGAACCCCAAAATAATAAGTAAAAGTATGAAGGGGAGGGGGCGTATTAACTCATTATCTCTTGGCATGTCTTTCTTACTGAACTATTTCAAAGGTAATATCGCCATTCTGTTTTATGACTCTGTATTTTTATGATTCTGTATTTTTACCCATACTCTGCTGCCCCTTAGTGGTCACTCTGAACAATACTGGGCTGACCAAACAAAAGCTAAGTAGGTAAATGCCCAGAAGGGAAGTGTCTATTTAAAAATGAGCTCCTTCTCCCCACAAAATTAGTCCCCTTCCCCCAAAAATAAACCCCACACCAAACACTTTGAAAGCATGTCAGTTAGGTGGCTGTCTACTCTCTCCCTTCCAAGCCACCCCTCCATAGAAACAGAAAATTTTTTCATACTTTGGTCTTCATTAAAATCACCTGAGGTTCTTAAGAACTCCAGGCTCTACACCCAGAAGTTCTCATCTCTACCGCTGAAGTAAAACCTGAAATATGCTTTTTTTAACCAAGCATCCCATTTGGTTCTGTCATTCTTCTACAGGCTCCTTTTTGAGAAACACTGCTCCAGGGGAGTTAGCACAGTTATCAAGGACAGAACTCTAAACTTAGGTCAGAAAATTCAGGTCTGGGACACCGGGGTGGCTCAGTCAGTTAAGCTTCTGCCTTTGGCTCAGGTCATCACCCCAGGTCCTGGGATCAAGTCCCGCATCCAGCTCCTTGCTCAGCAGGGAGCCTGCTTCTCCCTCTGCCTGCTGCTCCCCCTGCTTCTGCTCTCTCTCCTCTCTCTGGCAAATAAATAAATAAATAATCTTAAAAAAAAAAGAAAAAGAAAATACAGTTCTGTTCATTCCACTCACACTTGCTGAGCACCTTCTAGTGCCAGTTATCTATGCTAAGTGCTAAGAATGCAGCTAAAAGCCACAATCCCTAGCCTGAATAAGTTCATAGTCTAGTTTGGGAGAGGCCAAGTAAACAGTGCTCTGAGATAAGAACTCTGGAAAGAGGGAAGAGGAGTACTCTGAGAGACAAGGAGGCGGTGGACCGGAGCACCCTATGGAGAGCCTGGTTGATGGCATTTACCAGGCGGAGAGTCTGAATTGAGTTAGTAAGGACAAGTGGCACTTCAGTTTCCCATTTCCGTGACCCTGCACACCTCTCCAGCCTCTCTGAGCTTCAGTTGGTCACTTGCATAAGAAAAGGACAGGTTATATAAAAGGACAGGTTATATATATCCACGGATTTGTAACTGTGTGGCTGTTTCTGGTGCTTTTCACTTTTTATTGACAGCGAGTTTAAGTTTACAGTGTTTGCAGTGTTTGTGATAGGTAAGATAAAGGACCCCAAGATGCCCTTCACTGACTCCCCACAGATCCCCCCAATGTTTTATGGTTCCATTTATACATAGGATCCAGACGCCTTATGAAGAGCAGCTTGGTCTTCTTCCAACTAACACAGCTAAGATCCTCCCTGCTCACTGAATTTCCTTAATAACTTCACAATAATCTACCAAACAGAAAGCTGTAATGCATTTTTGTTTAGCCTTTTCATTGATCATGGAACTTCAGTTAAACCCAAGAAATGTTCCAACAGAAAATAGGATGAGACAGTGTGAGATGAAAGGAAATGGGATGAGCAGAGATAGAGTGAGGGGGTAAGGATAAGAAGACAAAGGAAAGGATGGTCATTCTCCCTCCCTCACAGCCCAGGACTGCAACCACCTCCTCTCGAGGTCCCTCCTAAAGCATGGTGTTTTTTCTTGCCCACAACTCCAGCAAGAATGGGAACTAATGCTCGCTAAGCACGAACCCTGTGTGAGGCACTCTCATAAAAGCAGCTTTATGTTGTTCACTTATTTAATCAGCACAACTCTAGGAGGTAATACTATCTTTTCTACCTGGCATGGGAAAACTGAAATAGAGGCTTTGAGTAACTTCCCCGAATCCACAGAGTGGCAGTGGCAGAACTAGGGTTTGAAGGAACCTGTGTCTTTGATTTCTACTCTTTCTGTAAGCTATCTGAAGTCAAAGGCTTCTCAGTGTGCTTTTATCAGAGAGAGGGAACACAAGCAGGGGGAGCGGCAGGCAGAGGGAGAGGGAGAAGCAGGCTCCCCGCTGAGCAGGGAGCCCGATGCGGGGCTCAATCCCAGGACCCTGGGACCATGACCTGAACGAAGGCAGACGCTTAATCATCTGAACCACCCAGGCGTCCCACATTTACACTTTTTAAAAGCAATCTTCAATAATCGTTCATTCTGATCCTTAACGCCATATTTTTTTAATTGAGATATAACTGACATTAAGTTGGTATTAATTCTAGGCATACAACATAATGGTGATGAGAACCTTTAACATGTACTTTCTTAGCAACCTTCAAATATACAATACAGCACTATTAACTATAGTCACCATGCTTCCCTAGACTTAATTTATTTTATAACTGGAAGTGTGTAACTTTTGACCTCCTTCACCCATTTTGCCCACCTCCTACCCCCTGCCTCTGGCAACCATCAATCTGTTCTCTGTATCTACAAGTTTATTTTTAATTCTACATATAAGCGACATTGTACAGTTTTTGCCTTTCTCTATATGATTTATTTCATTTAGCATACTGCCCTCAAGTTCCATCCATGTTGCAAATGGCAGAATTTCCTTCTTTTAATGGTAAAATAATATTCCATTGTATATATACCACAATTTTTTATGCATTCATCTATCAGTGAACACTTAGGTCCTTTCCATGTCTTGGCTATTGAAAATAATGCTGCAATGAACACAGGGGTGCAGATATCTTTTCAAGCTAGCAATTTTGCTTCTGTCAGATAAATATCCACAGGTAGAATCCCTGGATGACACGGTGATTTTGTTTAATTTTTTGAGGAACCTCCGTACTATTTTCCATAGTAGCTGCCCAATTTACATTCCCACCAACAGTGCATGAAGGTTACCTTTCTCCACATCCTCACCAACATTTGTTATTTCTTGATTTTTGATAATAGCCATTCTAACAGGAGCGAGGTGATATATCGTTGAGGTTTTGATTTTCATTTCCCTGATGATTAGAGATATTCAGAGCTTCATGAACCTGCATCTTTGTCTTTTTTGGGAAAATGTATATTCAGATCCTCTGCACATTTTTAAATTGGATTGTCTTTTTGCTATTGTCGTATGAGTTCTTCGTATATTTTGATAACAGCCCCTTGTCAAATATATGATTTGCAAATATTTTCTTCCATTCCATATGTTGCCTTTTCATTTCATTGATGGTATCATTTGCTGTCCTGAAGCTTTTTAGTTTGCTGTGGTCCCACTTGTTTATTTTTACTTTTGTTGTTTTTGGCATCAAATCCAAAAAGTCATTGCCAAGACTGATGCCAAGGAGCTTACTCCTTATGTTTTCTTCTAAAAGTTTTATGGTTTGGGGTCTTATGTTCAATCTTTTGCATGTGGTTGCTCAGTTTACCTAACACAATGTATTGAAGAAGCTATTTTTTCCCTATTGTATATTCTTGGCTCCTTTGTCATCAATTAATTGATCATATATGCATGGGCTTATTTCTGGGCTCTGTATTCTGTTCCATCGATCTAGGTGTCTTTTTATGACAATACCATACTGTTTTGATTATTATAGTTTTGTAATACACTTTGATGTTTAAACTTTGAAAGACTGTATTCCAGAATAATCTCATTACAAACCTGAATTTATGGAAATTATACTTTCTTCAACTCCAAAAACCAAAGAGTTGTTACCCCAGGATCAAATATAACCCCAAGCCATGGTATCCCCACCCTATTCCCTGACTATCCACATACTTTTATTTATTTTTAAATAGGAGATGGTTTTATTTTTTCCCATAGATTTTGTTAAAATAAAAAATTGAACGGTTTAGAAGTATCTAAGCAAAAAGTTAAAAACTTAAAGTCTGCCTTTGTGTATTTTTCCAGATATTATTGTTTCTCTCTCTCCCTGCCTCTGTCTCTATATTTTTCAAAACTGGTATCATAAAAAATATTTCATTTTGTAACTAGATTTTCATATATGGCAAACGTCTTGTATATCAGCAGTATAAATCTGGTAATACTAACTATACAGATACATTTATATTACAATATGGGCTCTGCATGCTATCATGTATTAAGTCATTTAATTTTCCCAATAAGCCTACAAGGTAGATACATCCGTATCTACTTATCACCTATCCACCAGGTGAGAAACCTGGGGCACAGAGACTTGCCCAAGATTACACATCTATAAGTGCTGGCGCTGAGGTTTGAATCCAGGCAGCCTGATTCCAGAGAGCAGACTCTTAATCACCGCACTACATTCTGCCTCTTCATTATCTTTGTTAATGCCACATTGTTATGTGTGTGCAAATATCCTTCACAAATCCCATTGACAGGTATTTATGTCGTTCCTAAATGTTTGATACCTTAGGTAATATTGTAATATACGTCATTTCATTATAGTTATCCACGCATGTCCTCAGTGTAAATCTCTAAAGGTGGGGTTGATGGGCTGAAGAATTAGTACATTGCTTTTAAACATTTGCAGAAAGGCTGTGTCCATCTGTAGAGCTCTCACTTTGTAAGAGTGTCCGTTCCCCCACATCCTACACCTGTCAGCACTGTGTATCATTATTCTTTCTCATATTGCCAGTCAGTTCAGTCTAAGAATGCTGGACTTGACCTGGGCTCTGTGATCTTGAAAAACAGTGATGCCTAAGGTCCTCACACTTTTTGCGTTCTAGGAAATGACTTATTGCAAAACCACCCTTCCTCATATGACACAGATAAGGCTCACAGATTTCCCCCTGTTTACCTAAGACAAGGCCAGAAAAAAAAAAAAGGTCAAATTCCCTTGCTTTGCCTCATAAATGATTAGCTGAAGTACTGGTCTCTACAGGTCAATTGGAACAAAATGTTTCTTGACCAAACTTTGCTTAAGACTCTCTCCTTCGCCAGGTGTCTTGAACTTTGGTCCACCCTCAGCCTGAGCCAGCACACAGTGAGAGAAGAGACTGGTTTCAGGGTAAAACATTTTCTGATCTTGTCATTCTGATCTTGTCCAGACCAAATATCCACACCCAATTCTTTCTAGTCTTGCTGACTCCTGTCTATAAAAGAAAAATCCTATAGCCTAACTCCTGAGACATTTGTAGATCTTATGGTTAGAGGGTTCTCCCCATCACAAGAGTCTCTTTCCCTTATCACAGTAACTTTTAAGTTAAGGGTCTCCTTCCTAAATCCAGATTTGTTTTTTATTCAGCAGGTTGAAACAATGACAACAAAACAGCTTGTTTTATTTCACTTTTCTTTATGTAATTTTGTTTGCTTTTCAAGTGTGATTATTGGCTATTTATTTTGATGGCTTCTAATACAGTTTAGAAATCTCCCCAGATTTGCTCAGTCCCAGGCGACTGTCGCCATTTGTCCCCAGGAGATCCAGCCACTGGAGACAGTTCCACACTGCTGAGTCTCTCCACATGCTTACCATGAGTGTGGGTTTCTGCAATGCCTTCTTGATGTGCCCTCCGTGAGCTACAGCAGCAGAGGTACACAGCTCCAAGCCAGTCCAATCCACGGAGCCCAAGCCTTGCTTTCCACTTTCTCCTTGAAACAATGTACAGTTCTAAGTTTTGGATCTGACTTTTTCGACCTGAGTAACACAACCTGAAAGTGTAGGGGGACATAATGCCCCATGGGGTGAACTTTGATCCATGAGAAGCAAGAGGAGGAAGGGAAGCAAAAGTAAATATCCCTCCCTTCGCCCTCTTCCCTTGCACTGCTCCAGATTTTGTGCCAAGGCACAGCTGTTATCTGGAAGGTCTATCTGGACGGCCAATCTGGAAGATGTCCCAAGTCACTGGTCCCAACTAACTAAGCCATGGGGCGCCTGGGTGGCACAGCCGATTGAGCATCCAACTCTTGGTTTCAGCTCAGGTTGTGATCTCAGGGTCGTGAGATTGAGCCCCGCATCAAGCCCTGCGTCAAACCCCAGATAGGGGTATGCGCTCAGCGGGAATTCTGCTTAAGATTCTCTCTTTCTGTGAATTGTCTATTCTGAACTTTCGGTCATTTTTCTCGTGTGATGTGTTAGGCTGTTTCCTAAGCACAGAAACTGAAGTGGGGAACAAGACAGGTTGGGAAGAATGCTCAAAGGAGAGGGGAATTAGGAAAGTCAGATGAGCAAGGGGAAAACTAGGAATATGGTCCTCACTGGAGACCAGCTTTAGTCCCATCCTAGGGGGAAGATCAGGAGCACAAGCAGCACCAGAGAATCAGTTCCACCACAAGCCCAGGAGTTAGTTCAGTCAGTCTTTGCCAGAGTCTGTGGGTCAGGGAACATTGCCTCCTGAGTGGGGCAGCTCTCCCTCCGGCCAAAGGCAATTCTGTGGAGAAGGCAGCTGTGATTTGTTCTTTCTTTTTTTATATATACTTAAATATAATAGTTATTATTTGGAGGGTTTTTTGCATAAGTTTACTCTTTTTTTTATTATGTTATGTTAGTTACCATACAGTAGTACATCATTAGTTTTTGATGTAGTGTTCCATGATTCATTGTTTGCAAACACCCAGTGCTCCATCCAGCATGCGCCCTCCCCAATACCCACCACCAGGCCAAGCCATCCCCCCATCCCCCTCCCCTGTGAAACCCTCAGTTTGTTTTTCAGAGTCCATAGTCTCTTGTGGTTCATCTCCCTCTCTGATTCCCCCCCTTCATTTTTCCCTTCCTTCTCCTAATGTCCTCCATGCTATTCCTTATGTTCCACAAATCAGTGAAACCATATGATAATTGACTTTCTCTGCTTGACTTACTTCACTTAGCATAGTCTCCTCCAGTCCCATCCATGTTGATGAGAAAGTTGGGTATTCATCCTTTCAGATGGCTGAGTAATATTCCATTGTACATATGGACCACATCCTCTTTATCCATTTATCTGTTGAAGGGCATCTCGGCTCTTTCCACAGTTTGGCTAGTGCGGACATTGCTGCTATGAACACCGGGGTGCATGTGGCCCTTATTTTCACTACATCTGTATCTTTGGGGTAAATACCCAGTAGTGTAATTCCTGGGTCATAGGGTAGCTCTATTTTTAATTTTTTGAGGCACCTCCACACTGTTTTCCAAAGTGGCGGTACCAACTTGCATTCCCACCAACAGCTGTGATTTGTTCTTAGTGATACAGCAAACACGGTTTGGTTACCATGGCACGTAAAGAGATCTGGCCAGGGTATCCATAGCCTCTACTACACGAAATTTGTCTTTCTTACAAATGATAACAATGTAAACCATTTGTATTAAACCTGCAAATACTTTCTCTTCATTCGTCATTCTCTTTCACTTTATTTTAGTGAAGAAATTATACCTTTTTATGTGGAGAGGATCAGAATACGCCACTCCAAAATATACCACTTTGGCATAAAGATTGTTTTAAGCTGAAGATATTTGAGATTCAACAGATGAAAAAAAGGGAGGTGGGGCCTTTTCAAAGCTTCTCTTATGTGACTAAAAGCAACAACTTCAGGGAAATTAGACTACTGTAAAAAGGAAAACTGGAATATAACCTACCCCAAATCCTTTCTCCAGGGGAGTTTTAAGACTGCTCAGACCTATATAGACAAACATTATCACAAACTTTCTTATCTCCAGTCTGTTCTCCTAAAAATCTATTTGTTTTTTCTAACTTAACCTATTTGTTTTTCTCATAAGAAGACTTTTCTCCTCTGTACCTTTCCTCTACTAAGTTAGGTACATAAAACCTTCATCGCTATCCCTTTGACAAGCCAGCTACTTCCTCTGTTGGCTCCTGTATGCATGTAAAATCAACCTTTTTGCCCTGCTAATCTCTTTTTTATTGGTTTAATTCATAAGCTTCAGATATTGAACTTAAGAGAGTAGAGGAAAAGCTTTCTTTCCTCTCCCCTACATGTGTCATAAATATAAATCATTCTCTAAGTTTTCTGTTTTCCTTGTCTTTTTCACTCCAAGATGAAAAAAAATCATTCAAGTGAAGAGGATATAATATAGGTCATAAACTTGGATCTACACAAAGAAATGAAGAGATTCAGAAATAGAATTTATAAAGAAAAAATAATTTTTTCTCTTATATTAAGTTGCTCTAAAAGATGGTTGACTTTATATCAAAAATAGAAAAATATATTATGTTTTTATAGCATACGTAAAAGTAAAATGCATGATAACAATAACATAAGAAATGAGAAGGAGGACCTGGGGATACACTGTTACAATGTCTTCAGAAACATATTACTTGAAGGTAAATTCAGATTAATTTTTAAAAGAGGTATAAATTATTTCTTTTAAAAGTTATATATAATAAGTCAATAGAGGAGATAAAATAGAATTATTTAAAAATTCTTAAAGCCAGGGAAGAAAGAAAGGAAAATAAACAACAAATGGAACAAATAAACAATGATTAGAAAGCTGGTAGATTTTAACTCAAACATATCAATAATAACTTCAAATGTGAATGATCTCTACATATCAGTTAAGATCAAGTGGAATTTGAAATTAAAGAAAATATGTTTCATCGGTCTTACACAATTCACAGTGCTCACCATAGCACATACCCTCCCCAATGTCTATCACCCAGCCACCCTAACCCTCCCACCCCCACCACTCCAGCAACCCTCATTTTGTTTCCTGAGATTAAGAATTCCTCATATCAGTGAGATCATATGATACATGTCTTTCTCTGATTGACTTATTTCGCTTAGCATAACACCCTCTAGTCCCATCCACGTTGTTGCAAATGGCAAGATCACAGACCTGTACCTCTGAAACAAATAATACATTATATGTTAAAAAAAGAAGAAGAAGAAGAAGATAGTAGGAAGGGAAAAATGAAGTGGGGGAAATCGGAGGGGGAGATGAACCATGAGAGACTATGGACTCTGAGAAACAAACTGAGGGTACTAGAGGGGAGGGGGGTGGGGGGATGGGTTAGCCTGGTGATGAGTATTAAGGAGGACACATACTGCATGGAGCACAGGGTGTTATACGCAAATAATGAATCATGGAACACTACATCAAAAACTAATGATATAATGTATGGTGATTAACATAACATAAAATAAAATTTAAAAAAAAGAGGGGAACAAGTAGTAAGGGGTAAGACATTGGAAAAGTGGAATTTTAGCTGAGTCATAACCAGTAGAGCTGTATTTGGAGTATATGTTAGAGTAAAATTATTCAAAAAAATATGTTTATGATAGCAACAAATGAAGAAATTACATACGACTCACAAAACATGTGTAAGATCTATATACTAAAAATTATAAAATACTGATAAAAATAAAAGTAAATAAAAATAAGTAAAGAGGTACACTGCATTCATGAATTGAAAGTCTCAATATCATCAATTCTCCTCAATGCATTCTATAAATTCAAAGCAGTCCCGGCCGAAAGTCCAGCAAGATTTTGTAGATACTGATTATCTGTTTCTAAAATTTGTATAGGAAGTCCAAAGAATTGAAATAACCAAAATAACTCTGGAAAAAAAATAAATCAGAGACTCACATTACCCAATTTCAAAACTTATTCTAGAGCCTCAGTAACTAAAACAGCATGATGTTGGCGAAAAGTAGACACATAGATTAATGGAATCGAATAGAGAGAACAGAAATAGAATCACACAAATATAGGCAAC
Source organism: Leptonychotes weddellii (assembly GCF_054177405.1). Classification (NCBI taxonomy): domain Eukaryota; kingdom Metazoa; phylum Chordata; class Mammalia; order Carnivora; family Phocidae; genus Leptonychotes; species Leptonychotes weddellii. The sequence continues at coordinate 101,887,095 of NC_138376.1, read as the reverse complement.
TGATTTTTGACAAAAATGCAAAGGCAATTCAATGGAGAAAGGACAATTTTTTGTATAAATGGTGCTAGAATAATTAGATATCTATATGAAAAAAATAAAAAAGAACTTTGGTACAACCCTCATACATTATACAAAAATTAATTCAAAATGGATTATAGACCTAAATGTGAAATGTAAAAGTATACAACTCCAAGAAGGAAATATAAAAGAAAAATCTATATAACTGGGTTTGGTGATGAAAGATTGAACAGTAAAAAAGCATGATCCACAAAAGAAAAATTTGGCAAACTGGACTTTATCAGAATTAAAAATTTTTGTCTGTGAAAGACACTGTAAGGAAAACAAAAAGACAAGCTGTAAGATGGGAGGAAATACTTGCAAATGACATATTTGATAAAGCACCAAAATATATGAGGGATTTTTAAAACTCAACTGTAGGAAGATAACTCAACAACAACAAAAAATGGGCAAAAGATCCCAGCAGACACTTCACTAAAAAATAAATAAGGACTTCAGTTATGCATATAAAAAGATTATCAATATCATTATGGAAATGAAATTAAAACCACAACAAGATGCCACTACAACCTATTAGAATGTAAATTGAAATTAAAAAAGAAAATCTAACAATACCGAATGGTGACAAGGATTTAGAGCTACAAAAATCCTCATTCGTTGCTGGTGGGAATGCAAAATGATATACCCACTTTGGAAAACAATTTGGCAGTTTCTTTTTTTTTTTTTAAAGATTTTATTTATCCATTCAACATAGAGAGACAGCGAGAGAGAGAACAAAAGCAGGGGGAGTGGGAGAGGGAGAAGCAGGCTTCCCACGGAGCAGGGAGCCCGATGTGGGGCTCGATCCCAGGACCCTGGGATCATGACCTGAGCCGAAGGCATAGGTTTAACGACTGAGCCACCCAGGCACCCAATATGGCAGTTTCTTACAAAATTAAACATATACTTACAAAACCCAACAATCCTACTTCTAGATATTTACTTAAGTGAATTGAAAACATATTTTTTTTTACCAACACCTGTATGCAAATATTTATAGAAGCTTTATTAATAATTGCTAAAAGTTGGAAACAACCAGTAAGTGAATGAATAAACAGCATTACATCCAAACAAGGGAATACCACTCAGCCTTGGAAAAGAACAAACTACTGATTTATACAACAATGTGGATGTATTTAAAAGAATGCTGATCGGTTGTGCAACATCTGTCACTCCACTGGTCACTGGGGCTAGTTCGGCGGATCTGACTGGCTTGGCGTGTGTCCCCTTCCTCCCTTACAGCTCCCTGTGCATCCCTCTTGAAGCAACGCTCTGGGTTGAAGAATCTGACCTCCCCGAACAGAGGAGGACTGGTCATGGTCAGAGGTATACAAGTAGCTGTGCTCCCCTGCTAGAACCTCCATACAAGCTCTCAAGGTCTGTTTGTAGGAGAAAGTAGGATAGTCAAGCTTCTAAGACTCCAGAAACATCCAAATTAAGCACTACAGATGGCAGTCTGCCTTTCTAAAGAAAAAAATTAAAAAATAATTAAAAAAATAGAATTCTGCTAAATGAAAAAAAAAGTCAGACTCAAAAGACTACATATTGTATGACTCAATTTATATTTTGGAAAACACAGAACTATAGGGACGGAAAACATAAGCAGCTGACAAAGGTTGGGGAGGAGTTGACTACAAGTTATAGCAAAAGGGAATTTTTAAGGAGACAAAACTGTTCTGATGGTTCTGGGGTGATAGATACATGACTCCACACATTTGTCAAAAATCTGTAGAACTGTATATCACAGAGAGTACACTTGACTCAAATTTAATATAAAAAAAAATCAACCAGTTTGGTGAATCTCAGGTGGAACGCAGACGTGTGACAAATGAATCTAACTGCAACACAAATATAGTATAACTTCAGTGAAGGGAGTGGGGAAAAAGAACTGATCTTGGTAATTTTGGAAAACATTGTTTTGACTCAAAACTGTAAGGCTAAAGACAAAAAGAATTTTCCATAAACACTGTACTCAAGTTTTTCTTTCACAGCAGTATGGATTAAAAATTCTGAAACTATGGGGCTCCTGGGTGGTGCAGTCGATTACACGTCTGACTCTTGATTTTGGCTCTAGTCATGATCTCAGGGTTGTGAGGTCAAGCCCCGCAATGGGCTCTGCACTGGGCATGGAGCCTGCTTAAGATTCTCTCTCTTCTTTTCCCTCTGTCCCTGCCCTCTTCCCGCCTCGCTTAAAAAAAAAAGAAGAAGAAGAAGAAGAATTCTGAAACTTACATTGTACAAGTAAGTATTGAATTACAGGTAATAAGAGGGGCGCCTGGGTGGCTCAGTCATTAAGTGTCTGCCTTCCGCTCAGGTCATGATCCCAGGGTCCTGGGATCGAGCCCCGCATCAGGCTCCCTGCTCCGCGGGAAGCCTGCTTCTCCCTCTCCCACTCCCCCTGTTTGTGTTCCCTCTCTTGCTGTGTCTCTCTCTGTCAAATAAACAAATAAAATCTTAAAAAAAAAAAGAATTATAGATAATAAGAGCCAGGTTCCTCATTGTTAGAGAAATATGCTAGCAATAAAGAAGCAGGGAAGGGTAGAAATAACCCTGTGATGTCAGATTAGAGCTGGAAATATCTATGTGAACTCATGTTGATAGATAGATAGATAGATAGATAGATAGATAGATAGATAGATGATAGATAGATCCATATAAAATTATTGCTACATGTGTATACATGAGTTAATATACATAGATTTGCTAGTTTGGTCCACTGAGAGAGCATAGAAATAATGACGCCCCAGTACAATGAGAAGGCTAGCACCCAAATCTTGGTTTCTAAATATAATTTTCCCATAAAAGGAACAATGGCTCCATAGTAAAATGACTGAGCCTGGAACACCTTGTTGTATCAAGTAAGGAAGTACTAGGGAAAAAAAAATGGACACAGGAGCTAACTTAAAAATATTCCTAATGGTGAAAAGGTAACTTAATTATAACCTAAAGATTAATATAAATATCCATAAATCCATACTGATATAAATAAATTATTGAAAAAAATAAATAAACTTGAGAGAAGTGATAAATATTCGTTACAGAAGAAATAGAAAATCACCTTTAGAACACAACAGCAATAACTGTTGTAGGCAAAATATACTGACGAATGCTAAAATCAGTGGGCAAAACTTTAAGGAAAAATCAGATATGCACATAGTCACAAAGCATCTCTCTCCAAATATTTATTAATTATTGTGGTAGTTTGAACGTATGTCCATAAATTTTTAATATTCCTCCCCTCTGGAGGTGGAACTCAATTCTCTTGATTGTGAACTGGACTTGGTGATTCTCTTTTAATGAATATGGTATGGAAATGCAAAACTAGTAACTTCAATTTGGAGAAAACTCATAGACATCACCTTAACCAAGTAATCAAGGTTAGCATCACCAGTAATAGACCATGCTGATACATGTACCCCACAAAATGATATAATGAGAACATTCCACCTCCGTGGTATTCCTTCGAGAAATCTATAGCCCAGTCTAATCATTAGTCAAACCTAAACTGAGGCACATTCTACGAAATGCCTGACCAGTATTTTATATATATATATATATATATATATTTAAGATTTATTTTTATTTTAGAGGAGAGAAAGAGAGCGTCGGGTGGTGGCGGGGTGGGGGGAGGAGAGGGGAGGGGTAGAGGGAGAGAGAATCTTAAGTAGGCTAAGCGTTGAGCACAGAGCCTGATGCCCAGCTCAATCCCACGACCCTGAGATCACAACCTGAGCCAAAACCAAGAGATGGATGCTTATCCGACTGTGCCACCCAGGCGCCCCAACTGACCAGTATTTTTAGAAGATATCAAGATCATGACAAAAATGGAAAGACAGAAAACAGTCACAGATTGGAGGAGACCACGGAAACATGCTCTGTAAATAAACTGTGGTATACCGGATTGGATCTTGGAACAGATAATGGACATCAGTGAAAAACTAGTGAAGTAAATCAAATCAATACTTTGGTTGCTACTACTATACCAACGTTAATTTCTTAGTTTTGACAAATGCACTGTCATTATGTAAGATGTTCACATTAGGAGAATCTGGGTAAGGTATGTATGGGAACTCTGAACTATCTTTGCAACTCTTCCCTAAGTCTGCAGTTATTCTAAAATAAAGAGTTTACTTAAAAATGAGAAGAAAGAGAGAACATATCCTAGTTAAAGGGAACTGCCTAGCAAAGCACAAAAAGAAAACCTCTGGTGTGTGGTTAGAGAGTTAGTGGGAGGGAGGTGGGAGCAGAAAAAGATGGAGAAGTTCTTTAAACTGGCATATTCCAAAGCATAAATTTCAATGCAGGGAAAGACAGGGTCCAGATCATGTAGGTCCTTATATATAAGGTGACCATATAATGTATCATCTTAACTGGGACACTTTTGAGAATAAAAGGGGGTGCTCAGCAGACAAAAAGTTGGGACAACAGGCATAAACTGGGACTGTCCTAGGCAAACTGAACATATGATCAATCACCCTATTTATATACCATGAGAAGGGGTTTGGACTTGACTTTGAGAGCAATGTTTTCCATAATGTGTATTTTGAAGGTCTTCACAGCCATTAAATATAAAATTTTACCGTCAAATACATTCAGAAAAAAACTGAGTTAAAGAAAGTTATACTTGTTACTTTGCTGAACCAGAGCTTCAAGCATTTCATTTACAAATGTGTGCTGTGAATCTTCAAGATTGTATCATAATATGGTTTCCCATAGACACCCTTCTCTGATTCCTTCCTCCAACTACACAACCTCCCAGCCCTGCCCAGCCCAAGCACTTTTATTTTTAAGGAGTATATTTGGGGGCATGCTGCAATCATGGGGATGGCATAAAGCCTGGAGTGATGTTTTCAGATCCATGCTTCCAATACCCAGGCGTGGCTCTGACAATAATAAACTTGAGTAGAACTGGATATAGAGAAAATCATGAGGAGGCTGCTCCCGTGGATTGAGATGCAGACAGAGGGACTTAACAATATGTAGGAGGCGAAATTAGCATTGAACATACCAATCATCCTACCATAATTGTTCATGTAAGATTACTACAGGATGCTTATTTATTATGTGTGTTTAAAAGTCAGAGCAGAATCTGTTCTGTGCTTGGCACTTGTGTAGTTTTAGAAAACTAGTACACAGCAGAAGGAGATGGAGGTGCATTTGAATATAAAGAGGTGGCATCTTATTAGTGTTCAAAGGACCTGAAAGGAATCCATTCGTGACATATTTTAAAACATGAAAAAAAATGGAAAGAACCCAGGAGGAGTATTCAGACAGCTGAGCCTTGGTCCTGGTTCAGTCAGTAACGAGCGGGGGAACCTGAAGAGGCCATAAGCCTCAGATTCTCTGTTGCATTGTACTTTGCCTCCCACAGCCCTGCTTTCTCTCAAAGGAAACAGGAAAGGATGTATGAAAAATGCAATAGGCCTTATGCAGATATGAGTTCTTTTCATGATAGTTCCTTGAATGATTGAAATTCTTTTTCTTATTCACCAACCACTTCCTAATTCTCAAGTCCAATGCACAACTTTTGGTTTTTAATTTACTTGAACTTTCTGTGACATGTGATAGCAAAAGAGCATTTCCTCTTTTTGAAATGTTTTCCTTCATTCTCTCCCATGCCTTTTCCTGGTTTACTTTTCAGCTCTCTGATTACACCTTTTCAGGATTTTTCTTCCTCAGCCCTCCCTTAAACACAGGAGTCCATAACATTCCTTCTTTAGAGTTAATGACCTCATCTCTTGCCATAGCTCCAGCCAGAAATCTACCTTGAACTCCAGCTCACACTTTCAAGAATCTGGAGGACATCTCAAACTAGGTATCACTTCCCCAGAATCTTTTTTTTTTTTTTTTTAAGATTTTATTTATTTATTTGACAGAGAGAGAGAGGGAGAGCACAAGTAGGCAGAGCAGCAGGCAGAGGCAGAGGGAGAAGCAGGCCTCCCGCAGAACAGGGAGCCCGATGTGGGGCTCGATCCCAGGACCCTGGGATCAGACCTGAGCCGAAGGCAGATGCTTAACGGATGAGCCACCCAGGCGCCCCCAATTCCCCAGAATCTTAACTACAACACATCCAAAGCTTAATTTAATGAAGCTTTGCTCCCCCATTCCAGCACCTTCATCTTCAAACTGCAATTACTAGATTAGCGATCTTAGATCTCAGACAGCTACATCATGTTCAGCTCACATCCTGAAAATAGTAGTCATGTCTTCCATTCTTCATATCCAATTAGTTTCCAAGTCTTCCTAAATATTTTTCAAAGTAGGCCTTCCCTTTTCTTTCCCAATGCATTTGCATTAGGACCATGCTTCAACATCTCTGATATTGGGGAGATTCTAAGTTGGGGACGTGCTACTATTGCAATAGCCCTCTAAATGGTCGCAGTCCCTCTCTCTCTCTCTCTCTCTCAGTGTTATTTCCTTTGAATATCCCCCATTTCTCCAGTTTTTTTCATAGCATAGAATTATGAGCACATTACACTTTTGTTTAAAATCCTTGAATAGTTTAACTCCTCTCAGATACTCGTTTAACATGATCTAGAAAAGGTTTTTCATTATATAAACTCCGCTTGCCTTTCCAGTCTTTTGTCCCTCCAATCCACCCACTGTGCTTCATCTAAATAAAATTATGTAGAAATCCCTAAGAGTTTGTTCTTGTCTGTGAATTTTTGTGTGCTCTTCCTTTTGCCTGGAATGTCCTTTCCCATCTTGTCTTCCCAGGGAACTCTTACACATCTTTCAAGGTTCTGTTAACACTTCCCCTTTGGAATGGTCCCTGACCACACACTAAGTCATCCTCATTCCTGGGCTCCCGCCATGCTGTGTATAAATCTTTATCACAGTACTTCTTATAGTGTCCTGGGCAAGATCTCACTCCTTGAATTCCTTGAGGGAAAATACTATACACCCCATAAATCTTGATACCTGCAGCTTCTGAAATAGTACCTGGCACATGGCAGCTTCTCAATGAATATTTGCTGAGTGGATGATATGGCAGGAAGAACTAAAGATTCTAAGTTAAGTCATCTGGACCTATGCTGCTCATAATTATTTGTGTACTTTTGATGAAGTTTCTTTGGCTTTCAGTTTCCTTAATTTACTTCCTAAATGAGGAATTAGAGCTAGATTTTCTGTAAGGTCCCCTCCAGCTTTATGTTTTTGTTTTTTATACTCCATGGTTGGAATCATTGCCTATTATAGAAGCCGAAATAGCTACTTTATTTGATCACAGAATGTTTTATAAAAATTTAAAAATATTGATAAAAGGGATTTCACATAAAAATCCGAATTTCTTAAAAGTGCAATCAGTGCTAACTGAATCATGCTGCCTTTAGATGGGATGAATTCCTTCTGCTTGGCCAGCATGCTCACTCTATTGCCCCCTTTTTAGAGGCAGAATATAAGTTGCTGTTTATTAAAACACTTGCACTGTAGTTTTCTTCAGAAAAGATGTGAAATAGGAAATATTTCTTGTTCCCATTTTTCTGTTAAAAGCAGAATAATTAAAAATAAACTGAGAGACCCTTGTGTTTCTTATTCCTGTCTGACCTCACTCACTTAGGTACATATGTATGTATAATACTAAACAACCTAGAATTTGTTCAGGGGGTACCAATTCAAAATATTCTGGTTTTGGTTTTTTTCACCTAAGTGCATCTGGACCTTTCACGTCCTGATGATCCTTTCAGAGTAATAGTGTTGCCTTAATACAGGCAAAGGCCAAGCCAATCTATCTTCTAATTAATTTGCTGAGTATTTCTTTCACCCAAAGCAATCGATGCTTTTATCTAACAATTACATTGTTCCAATATTTACCATCAGAATATTTTCTGCTACTCCCTACCCTTCAAGGAACGACCTGTAAGTGCTATGAAAACTTGTCTACTAAATGGGCACACGAAGGTGACTGTTCACTGTCATTGTTCCTGCTAGGATTGCATATCTGCGTTAGCATTTTTTTAATGGAACTGTGACTACATTCTACTGCAGAGTAAGGACAAGATGGGCAGGACCTGATGGGGCGGGCTGAAGACACGAGTCTAGGGAGGCCGCCATCACCCGATAAAGACAGATGCTCTCCATTCCCTCCTCTTGTTTTTTGGACACTGGCTAAGGCGTTTGTCTTGCGTAAGTCGAGGCCTCAAAAAACATCTCCCTTGCAATTTTCTTGGTACCTTATTCCTTAGCTTAGACTCGGGGGGGCGGGGCAGAATGGCTGTCACTCAATCCCGCCGGCCAACGAGAGGGGAGCGAGCCCCGCCTCCTTCCCGGAGCCGTACTGCGGGCATGCGCACTGGGCGTCCCAGTGCCACCGCCCATCAGCTGAGAATCGTAGCTGGGGGCTCTGGGGCCCGGGGGTACCCGCGGCCAGAGGAGGAGGAGGAGGAAGCCGAGGAGGTTGGGGTAAGAGCAGCCTGGGGGGTGCGAGGGAGGGTCCCTGGCCCGGCGCCCCAGAGGCGCGAAGTCCCCGCGGCTGCCGCGCCTCCTTGTTTGTGCGCGTTGTCAGGTGGCCTCAGCCTTGCGCTTTGCGGCTGCGGTCGGGAGGCGGAGGGAGGGCGCTGCCCCAGCCCCGGAGCACCACCGCTGCCCACGCCCCCGGTCAGGCAGGCCCGGCCGGCCTGGCCGGCCCCGTCGGCCCCGCGCCCGCCACGCCGCACAGCAGCCCGGCCGGGGCGCTGGCTCCGGTGCACCCGAGGGCTGCGCGCACCCGGGCGGGGCCGGCGCCGGGGCCCGCTGGGCTGAGCTCGGGAATCCTGCTTCTGCCTGGAGCGGGACACCAAGTGACCTCTTCCTCTTTGCGACTAATGGAGTTAGAAAACACACTTTAAAGTTCTCTTCCCGAATACAGAGGAACTGAAAATAGATGGCTGTCGTAAAGGAACCCTGTACATTTATTCGGAGGCTCATTGTAGTTGGTTTTCTGTCTGGCTTGAAGGCAGGCTAACTTTCTTTGATCTCAGTACACGTCATTAATTGGTTTCCATAAAGACCTTTAAAAATACATAAAATATTTTAGGACACCTCCCCCACCCCGCTCCTTGTTTTTTAGGTTCTTACTTTTTAAAAATTCAGACACAAAGAAATAACATTACCTTTCTGGTCAAATGCTGTATTTTTTTTCCTCTCAAGTTTCTTGTATTTGCTTTGCTCTTCTATACATACGTTAATTTTTATTTAATTCGGATCAGTGTATTTTGACTATAACTTCATATAATTTAAAACTTGTGCAGAATCTGGAAGAAAATGATTATCAAGTGCTGTGCTGTTGAGTAATGTTGCAGGTGGACGTTTCTTCTGGAGCAGCCTTAGCCTCACCCCTGCAGAGACTTCTAGCAGTGTTCAGCAGTGTCTTGTGATGTGGACGGCCTCTGCTTTGAAGGCCGCTTTGAGAAGTTTGTCTCAGACTGTGACTAATTAAGAATTATGCTCTCGTTTCAAACTGTTTGTAGAAGTTATCATAGTACCTCATTAATGTCTGCATCATTTTTCTTCAGATATTTTACTTCTGCTCCTCCCGATAATATAGCCTCATTTTGGTTAGGATATCAAACTTTAGCCAAGTGCTGGGGGTGGAAAAATAAATTATATAAAACATCCATCAACAGTAAGTCCGAGTAAAGTTTGCCATGATTCCATTTAACTCGAAAGTTTGGTGTTTGGAAGGGTGAAAAATAAACCTTGGCATTGTGAGTAAAACCGAATAGTATAATAGTTTAACACATGGAGATGCTGAGCTAAAGAATTCAGTTAATTTGGTTTAGATAGAGAATGCTCACATCCCTAGAATGATCGCCTTCACATTCATGGAACAGCTACCGTGCACCTGATCTGTGGATTCCTCAAGGCTGACAAGGTTGTCTTGTGTTTATATCGCCGAGGTAGGGATAGATAATAAGCAGTATACTACCTAGATCATTTTAAATGGTGATTAGCACTATGATAAAAAAAAGTTAGATCAACAGAGAGTGGCAGGGGTGGTGACTTCTCATTTCAGATGCAAGTAGTCACCAAAGACTTATCCAGCATGCAATGAGACTTTGCTGGGGCAAAGGAGTCAGTCATGTGGAGATCATGGGAAAAGCCTTCTAGGGATAGGAAATGACACTCAGCAAAGGCCCTAAGGCAGTAATTAGCCCAGTACATTTAGGATCTGAAAGAAGACACTGGAATGTAATGTCTTAGGATTGGTAAATATTTATCCTCAGACTAGGTATGTGTTCTTAGGAAATAGGTACATTTATTCATTCAGTCTACAAATATTTATTAAGCACCTATTATATAACCAGGTACTGAGACTAGATTAGCGCACAAAACAGATGAAACCTTGCCCTCCTCGGAGTTTACATTTTGGGGCACGGGGTGGAGGGACTTCCAGTATTTTATGCTAGTAATTGCAAGTAAGAAAGTGAAACTGACTATTGTTCTGTCCATGCTTGATTTATAGAGCATGAGATTTATGCTTATTGGGAGTCTTGGGATTCTGCAGTGTGTCCAGGAGTAGTACCTGGGGTTAGTATTTGACACTTAAGATTTCACAGTTCCCTTTGTTCTTTTATTTGTGCTCTACAGAAAGTCTTGGGAATATCCTCGTTGTGAGTGTTGCACTTTGATCCTCTCTTTCCTTCTTTCCCTTTACAGTCTTGATGTATTTTCATAGAAAGGTAATTGTTGAGCTGTCTACATAAGCACTATTCAATAGAACTTTATGCTGTGATGGAAATGTTCTACCCAAGAGCTATACAAGCCCCTGGCCTCACATGTGATACTTGAGTACTTGATAGGGCAGGTACAGATAAAGAGTTATTATTCTGAGCAATAAAACTAGGAATTCTGAATGAGCTTTCAAAAAATATTCATCAAGAGTTCTTTAGTGCTTGGTAGGTCTGGGCTAAGCGCTGGAGACTGATGTGGAAAGCAGCCTTCAGCATTAACTTGGTTGATTCTAGTCTATATGCAAAGATCATAAACTTTTAAGTCATTTTATAGTTAGCTGTAGCTGTAGTTTGTCTGTGTATATGTTTTTGCAGTAAAGTTAGTCATTTGCCTCCTTTATTTCTCATATTTCATCATCAGAGGGGCCAACCAGTGTTGTCTCCTAGATATCACCATTAGCAGAATAAGAGAGAAAAGGACTAAGCTATTCTGCTGTGTTCCCTTGATCTATTCATTTAGCTATCTGTTCCTCATCCTAAGAGCAGAGTTGCAGGTCTGTTCCTCATCTGAAGAGCAGAGTCTGCAGAAAGGTGGTAAATTTGTTTTGTTCTGTTTTGTTTTTTTAACTGAGCGGGTTCACCTGTCCTGAATTTTTGTTATATGATGAAGCAGTATGGTTTAGTGTTTTACAAATATGGGCTGTAAGATGTAGTTTCAAATTTTAGCTCTTAGATTAAGCAAGTTACTTATTCTAATTATGCCTTGGTGTCTTCATGTGAAAAATCAGAATAACGAGTGTATCTACGTCAGAGGTCTGTTGTACGAGTCAACTGAGAAAATAAATCTAAAAGTCCTAAGGGCAGTGCTTTGGAAATATATTAGCCATTGTTAATCTTGTTGACTTTTAATGTATCTTTCTCTTCCATCATTTGCAAATTTCTTTTCATTCTTCACTCAACACAGAGCTGAGGTGATAACCACTGTTCCCTTTGTCTAAGGAGATTCCAGCCAATCCAGCAGCAGCAGCTCTTTGGATGAAGGAAACCCAGTTAACAGCAGAAACTTTCGAGAATTTAGTTGCTTGAGTAAAGGGATGAGGAAAATTGGTGGTGGTTTAAGCTAATTGATTGATTCTCTGAAGAGGAAAGAAGGGGGCCTTGAAAAAAACAGGGAGAAGGCTTAGGTTAGGCTCTTATGAGTTTCGAGGATTAAGGGGAATGCTATACTACTATGTATGTGGAAGGAGGAGCCTCCTGAAGACAGTAAATGAGAAACATTTCCTCATTCGTATGTTTGTGTTGGCAGTGAGCCAGTTTTTCTAGAGCTCTAGTTGATGGGGGAAAGGAAAAGAAGGGTGTCAGTGAGCCAGGAGAGAATTGCTTCTATCCATCAGTGGAATATTATTTGGCAGTGAAAAGGAATGACCTATTGATCCATGCTACAATATGGATGGACCTTGGCAACATGCTAAGAGAAAGAGGCCAGTCACAAAAGAACACGTGTGATTTTATTTATAGGAAATGTACAGAATAGGCAAACTCATGAAGACATAAAGTAGATTTGTGGTTGCCTACAGTGGGAGAGATTGCAGAGACATGGTAAGTGACCATAGGATTGTACACTTTATTTAAAGTTTTTTAAAATTCTAATTCTAATATAGTTAATATACAGTGTTATATTAATTTCAGTATACAGGATTGTACACTTTAATGGGCGAGTCATGTGGTTGTCAATTATATCTCAAGCTTTTATTGAAAAATAAGGTGCAGAATTTCAAGATCTAATTGGTGGTTTGTGGGATGCATGTGATAGTGTTGGTTTCAAATAAATTCCCAGGTCCAGTCTTGTTCTGTCTGGGCCCCAGCTCTTCAGGGGGCTGCAGGCCCAAGTCCAAGGCTATCTGCCACCTTGCTGAAGCAGTTCTGCTGTCTGAGTTGAGTTTTGGTCTATCTGTAGGACTAGGTGAGATCTGAAGGGCCCAGAATAGATAAATTAGACCTATGGATCAATGAAGGATGAATGGAGAGCATCTAAAAGTTCCCAGGAACTCCATGGTGGCCAGGGACATTCCACATTGCACCAGAGTTTCAGATATGGAGGCAGTACTGTTCTGCCTGTCTCAACAGTTCTACAGGTGTCCTTCCTGCCAGCACGCACCTTAAGAACAAAGACACACATTTCCTTGTGCCCTCCCCCTCCCCTACCAGGAATCTCTAGTGGTTTCTTACTGCAGCATATTAAAACTAAACCTAGCATTCAGGGCCCTCCCTCTTCTGTGACATTAGTTTTGTATGGTAGCAGTCATGGGTGGCTTTGGAACCCAAACCCTGGGATTGAACCCCACCTCCACGTGGTCAGTGGGTTGGATTACCTTTACAGTAACTTAATCTTCATAAGCCACAGTTTGCTCATTGTTAAAACAGGGTTTATTTGCTACTATCTACTTTAAAGGGAAGGCTTTAAAAATTAAATTAGACGGTCTATGTGAAATGCATTTCATTTCACAGATGGGCAATATATTTCGGGTCATTTCTCTCTGTGTTGTCTCCCACTTGTCCCAGCCGTGAATCACTTGATCCCAGGGAGACTGGCAACCACCCCTGCCTTTCAGAAATGACACACTGCAAATACCCTGTACACATGTTCTGGGTCTACCCATCCCAGGCTTCACATCTTTGCCTTTGTCATTTTTCCATACCAGTCATGCCCAGGGAGTCACATCTTCTGTTTCTGTTTCATAAATTCTTTCTAGATAAGGGTAATAGTGAAATTTCCTTTTCCTGACCTCTCACTTTTGCCTGGCACATGACCTTTTGCTGATTTATGTTGCTCTTGTTGTTTTACTCTACTCAGTTTCTCCCCTCTCCTAAATGGCAAACATGAATTGAGCAGATTCTTGTTGTTTTGTTTGCTTGCCCCTCCCTAGTGTTTCGTTTGATGCTGGGCATGTAGCGGACTCTCAGTAGAGAGTTGGTTTTACAAATTGACTGCCTACGATTTTGCCGCAGCCAGTGCACTCAGTGAAAAGATGGGTGTGGAGTTATTGAGAGTCTTTGCTCTGCCCAGTCATGTATGCAGGGACACTCTTTCCGTCCTTCTTTGCAAACCCCAACACGTGTGGTGTGGCGTGGATTGAGAAAGAAAGGAACTCCCTCTCACCTCTTTCTCCCCAGCTTTACTTCCTGTCCTGATGCCAGCTTCTGGAAGAGGAGAGCTGTTCTCCTTGCTCTGTTGGCAAAGTGTGATGAGCATTTTATGGAGCATTCCTTTTTTTCCTCACTTGTCAGCTGTGCCTCTCTCAAAGTTGACTTTTCCTATTAAAAGTAGAGACCCATTAGTCCTCTGTTCCCAAGCTGTTCTTCTGTGTGTTAAATTAGATATAGTGACGTTTCTGGGGACACCCTGAAGTCTGTATACCATTTAATAAATATGTAAATACCTGTATTGTGTCAGGAATTGTTTAAATGTTGGAGAAAGAAAGATACATAGCATGTGGGCCCTGCTTTACAGTTGCTTGCAGTTAAGGAGAAAAATACATAAACAATTAAAATTATATACAGAAAAGGGACTTGGTAACTCTTCCTTAGATCAGCGTTTTCAAAGGGAATGTGCAATTTGAACCTTATTTTAATTGTTTAACATGACTGTGTCCTTTAAAAGGCCAATATTTTTGATAGCCATGAGAGTTTTACTATTTGATGTGTCCCTTTGCTATATTTCAACTCTGTTAGGTTAATCAACCTCCCAGATTGATAATTGATAATTTGGAAAATGTAGGCCAATAACTTTAAAAGTACAGTTATGTGACTTCTGTTTTTTAGGTGACTGCTTAGAAAACTGCCCAGTCTGCCAACATCTGATGAAATTAGTGAATAAGCAAATCAGCTATGTCTTACACTCCGGGAGTTGGTGGCGACCCTGCTCTGCTGGCCCAGCGTATCTCTTCTAACATCCAGAAGATCACACAATGTTGTAAGTTGAAATTTAAGTTGACTTCACTGTTTTTAATTCTTAACTGAACTTCGAGATTCATAATAGGACAACTCCAGTGACTGAGAGAGGGAGGAGCAATCCTCTAAAAACAGATTTTAGAAGGCTAGAACTCTTAAAATTAAAATTAAAAAAAATTTTAAAAAAAGAAGGCTAGAACTTTTTAGAGTGAATATGAAAGATAATTACATTAGAAGAGATAATACTTACTGCACTTTTCTGTAGAATGCCAGGCACATAATACACTATTTTATTAATGAAATAAAGATTTAAAAGGATAGATACTTATATTTGCTTTAAAATCATCTGGTTCTAGATGAGATTAAAGAGACTTGTTCATTAAATCCCATAGGATTGGAACTGGGGAACACCAAGAAGAGTTTACATTTATTAAAAATAAAGTTTTGTAAAGGGAAAAATACATGGTCCTTTATTAAGGAGCAGGGAGTGACTAATGAGGCAACATTTGAATCCTTTCAGACAGATCTAGAAGATAATTCTCAGAATTCCCACAAACTACCTTTGCTAACACCTATCAAAAACAATCCTAGTAGACCAATCCCATGTAGCATTTTATTGGAAATTATTACTCCTTGGGATGTATAGAGATAGATAGATAAATTGTTTAAAAGATCACTGTAGCAGATTTGAGACTAAAGTTTTTTTGTTTTACATTTGTTTCCAAATCATAGCTAATCACATATGTGGATTATTCTAGTCACCTTGTGGTGATCAGTATTTTGGCCCTTTGGGCATTACCTGAACTCCTTTTTTAGAGTGTGTTAATACAGCATTATTCTTTAGCTTACTTTGTTAAGTCTCCTGTCCTCTTTACCAGAATGTGTTAACACACTGTGAAAATAAAGAATGTTTTCAGATGACCAGACCATGTTTTCTTATCTAATCATTAACTTCCCAGAAGTTACTACTCTGCCTAAATGATTTCAGTGAGATGTCAGCATGTTTTGGAGGCAAAAGGAGTAAAAGTAGATTATAGATGGTTCTAAAAAGGTGCTGCTGTGCACAGTGGTATAATATGAAATCCAAAGAAAACAAGATTTTTTTCTTTCTTAGAAGTAGTGCTGGTCTGCCTCAGGCTCATGTGTGAAAATTAAGAGAGGTTATAATTTTAATTTACAGGTGTGGGAAAATCAGGACCTTTATGTAAGAAAGGAGACCAGTAGGCCTTTCTCCAGAGGACAGGGCAGGTCTTTTGTGCTAGGAAAGGTGAACGTATTAGGAATCCCGGAAGGAGGTAGAGGAGTGAATGTAGGCACTCAAGATTATAGAGGCAGCAAGCATCCAGTGGTGTGACAAATACACCAATTGGAGATTATGTGCAAGCTTGAACTGGAAGGAGCTAAGAGTTAACTTAAGTCATGTCCCCTAAGAAAGAGATCAATTGATCCAATGAGATGAGAAGTGATACGTTGGGCCAGAGTTGCATATTCATGGCATAACTGATAACTAAGTATGTGACTGCATTGTGTGATTTAGGGCAGCTTTGGAGCATGGGGGAGTGTGGTGGTAGGACCCACAACTTTGTCTTGTGGAAGGGAGTTAAGAAGAGTAGGACTGGGGTGCCTGGGTATCTCAGTTGGCTAAGCATCCAACTCTTGATTTTGGCTCAGGTCATGATCCTCAGGGTCATGAAATCGAGGCCTGCATAGGACTCCCTGCTGGGTGTGGAGTCTGCTTGAGATTCTCTCTCTCCCTCTGCCCTTCTCCCTGCTCACATGCCCTCTCTTTCTCTCTCTCAATAAATAAAATCTTTTTTTTTTTTTAAGATTTTATTTATTGAGAGAGAGAGAGAGAGCACGAGCAGGGGAAGGGGCAGAGGGAGAAGCAGGGTCCCTGCTGAGCAAAGAGCTCGATGTGGGACTCGATCCCAGGACCCTGGATCATGACCCAAGCCAAAGGCAGATGCTTAACCAACTGAGCAACCCAGGCGCCCCTCAGTAAATAAAATCTTTAAAAAAAAAAAAAAAAGACTAGGACTGTTCAGCCGTGAGAAGCTACAGTCACCACATTCAAATATTGGAAACACTGCCTTATGTAAAATACAAGAAAGGTATTCTGCATGATCATGAAGGTCTCCACAAAGGAATAGAAGCAGCAGTAGCCAGACTTCAGCTCCTGAAGGAATGGGGCTTTGGAATAATCCTAGTTATTCAGGGATGGAATTGCCATGCTCAGGAGGAGTGCAGTCCCTGTGACTAAATGACGAGCATATGGTGATCAGATACTATTTCTCAGGCCTATTAGTAAGAGATTTAAACACTGGAGTAATGGTTCAGACTGAGTGACTTATAATTAGGATATTCTCTCTCTATTCGTTCAGCTAATAATTTATTGAGCACCTGCTGCTTGCTAGTCATGGTACCAGACCCTGGGAATCCAATAGTAAGCAAGAGCTCCGAGGCCCTGTTCTCATATAGTTTATAGTGTAAGAAGAAACCGATGGTTACAAAAAAAAATTAAGAGGGATGGGGGGATGGGGTAACTGGGTGATGGGCATGTAGGAGGGCACGTGATGTAATGAGCACTGAGTGTTATATGCAACTGATGAATCACTGAACTCTACCTCTGAAACTAATAATACACTATATGTTAATTAATTGAATTTAAATGAAATTTTTTAAAAAGTAAAAAAAAAAAAATTAATGAACCACATGGTGTCCTATGATGAAAATGAGAGTGCTGTGAGAGCAGCGCCTTGGGGGAAGCTGCCTTAGCCGAGATGGCCCCCTGAGTGAGGATGAGAAGGGGCTGGGGGTGAGAGGACGTAGGACAAGAGCATTTAGAAGCAACCAGTAGCTGGTATTAAAATCCTGAAGCAGTCCAGAGCTTGGGGTGTTCAGAAAATAGGCAAGAAAGAGAAGCCCGGTGTGGCCGAAACACTGCACTTGAGGCAAGAGTGTCAGAGATGAAATCAGAGAGGAGGCCGAGTAGGCCACCTGGAGCCTTGGAGGCTGTCGGGGGAGTTTAGATTTCATTCTAAGAAGGAAGACACACAATCAGATCTGTGCTTTGAAAGGATTGCTTTGGCTGCCGCTGCTTAGAAAGTAGATTTTGGGGAATTTGAGGTGGGGACACATTGGCCATCGCAGGG
Organism: Leptonychotes weddellii; assembly: GCF_054177405.1. Classification (NCBI taxonomy): domain Eukaryota; kingdom Metazoa; phylum Chordata; class Mammalia; order Carnivora; family Phocidae; genus Leptonychotes; species Leptonychotes weddellii. Next base: position 101,869,286 of record NC_138376.1, on the reverse strand, counting down.
GTCTGGTGAGAGAGATGTTGGTTTGTACCAGCGTGGTGGCAGTGGGGACGAGAGAACTGATGGATGTCCTTTGGAGGCAGAGCCAGCAAGACTTACTGATGAATGTGGGTGGATTGAGAGAGAGAGGGGGGAGTCCAGGGTGAATCCATGGTTTTTGCACTGAGCAACCGAGTTTATATACCAAGGTGGGAAGAACTGTAGTTCAGAAGTGGAGAGAATTTTGTTTTGGCCAAGTAAAGTTTGAGATGTCTTTTAAACACCTAAGTGGAGATGTCAAACATCTAGTTTAGATATATAAATTTGGAGATCAGAGTGTCATCAGAGAATAAATGGTATTTGAAACCGTAAGTCTAAAATAATCACAAAGGAGTAAGAGCAGAGAGCTGGAGCATTAAAAAATGTGGAAGTCAGAAAGGCAGGGAGAAAGCATAAAGAATCAGAGCGACCAGTGAGGTAAGAAGAAAATCAGGATCTGGTAGATTTCCAGAAATCAAAAAGAAGTGTTTCAAGACTGAATGAGGCATCATCTGTGTTTAATGCTGCCAAGAGACTAGAAAGCAGAGAATTGAATCGGGCAAACTGGTCACTTCGAAAAGAATGGTCTCAGGGGTGCCTGGGTGCCTCAGTCGGTTAAGCATCTGCCTTTGGCTCAGGTCATAATCCCAGGGTCCTGGAATCAAGTCCCGCATAGGGCCCCTTGCTCAGCAGGGAGCCTGCTTTTCCCTCTCCCTCTGCCTACCACTCTCCCTGCTTGTGCTCTCTCTGTCAAATAAATAAATAAAATCTTTAAAAAAAAAAAAAAGAAAGAAAAGAATGGTCTCATATTCGTGTTCTGAGTGTAGAGGGAGAAAAGGAGGGAAAAGGACTGACCCTTTTTTAGCTAAAGAGACTTCTTAGAATCCTACTCACCTCTGCTTGTATCATTGACCAGAGTTTACATATAGTCAAGTGGCTACACCTAGCTGCTAGGAAGTCTGGATTGCACTATGCTCACTAAAATTGGGGCTTGCTCCATTTAGGAAGAGAAAAATCAGTATTTAGTAAGCAACTGGAAGATTCCACCATTGAAGTAGAAAGAGGGTCAAAGAAAAGGTTGCATTTTTCCACTACACAAGAGAGAGTCTAGTGAGAGTATAATTGCAAAAGAAAGGTCTCTGAAGGCGAGAGGGGTAGGGGAATGGTCACCAGTGCCCAGTTTGCCTTTCGTCCACTGTACAGAGCCCAGTGTGGTGCAGACGGTAAACGTGGTGGGCAAAGATGGAGGAGTTCTTTCTGAGTGGGCTGGTTTTAAATGGAATAGGAGGCAAAGGCATTGGACAGAGAACGGGATTGAAGGCTGTGGGAAGTTTATGGAAAGAAGAGAACGTGGGCGCCTGGGTGGCTCAGTTGGTTAAGCGACTGCCTTCGGCTCAGGTCATGATCCTGGAGTCCCGGGATCGAGTCCCGCATCGGGCTCCCTGCTCAGCAGGGAGTCTGCTTCTCCCTCTGACCTTCCTCCTTCTCATGCTCTCTGTCTCTCATTCTCT
>NC_138376.1:101816876-101867260 GCF_054177405.1 Leptonychotes weddellii | reverse complement strand
AAAAAAAAAAAAAAAAGAAAGAAGAGAACGTGATAGTTGTAGTTTTGACAATGGAGAGGATTGACATACCTCAGTATGAAGGGTTGTTTGGCAGGTTGAGTACTCACTTGAGATTTGGGATCATGAATGTAGTGAAACCAATCATCACTATGTATTTTTTCTTTTTTTTTTTTAAAGATTTTATTTATTTATTTGAGAGAGAGAGAATGAGAGAGAGAGCACATGAGAGGGAGGAGGGTCAGAGGGAGAAGCAGACTCCCTGCCGAGCAGGGAGCCCGATGCGGGACTCGATCCCGGGACTCCAGGATCATGACCTGAGCCGAAGGCAGTCGCTTAACCGACTGAGCCACCCAGGTGCCCTATGTATTTTTTCTTATTCTGAGATTCAGTGTCTGAATGAAGGGACGTTTAGATGAGGTAGAGTTAGTTATTGTTAAAGATCTAACCTGCCCCGTGTGCATCACCAATACAGATGTGAAGAAATCACGTGGAAGTGAAAGGCAGAAGTGTGAAATTTCAGTTCATTTTTTTCCCATCTGGTAGTGCTAATAATACTGGATGTGATTGAATAAGGTGGTACTTTGCACCACATTTAGGTGTTTCTCTTCACACTACATTTGCATCTTTTAAATTTGTGTCAATACAAATTACCTAGTTGTATTCAGGACACCCAGAACACACAGAAGTAACTCATGTTTTTGAAAGAAACAGAATAAATATATTGAAATTCATCACATAATGAAGATTTTTTAATCTTTAAAAAATAGAACTATAATATATAGAGAGTAGTACACCAGTTATTAGTGTATAGCTCAATAAATTGTCTGTTACAACACTGCACATACCAAGAAGGAGAACATTACCAGCCCCTTGAAGCCCTTCTCATGTTTTATCCACTCCATACCCTCTAAAAGTAAACCTCTAACGTGACTGCTTAATAGTCCCAGTTTCTTAACTTTAATAGAGTCATGTATTATGTTTTATGTTGGACTTCTTTCTCCCATTATGTTTGTGCAGTTTATCCGTGTTGTTGCATGTAGCTGTAGGTCATTTGTTTTCATTATTATATAGTATTCCATATTCAACCAGACCACAATCTATTTAATTTTTTCTACGTTCATGTACATTTCGAATGTTTCTGGGTTTTTGTTTGTTGCTGCTATGAGCAGTGCCGAACATTTTTGCAGGTTCTTTTGTCTCATGTATGTACCTAAGAGTTAGGTTGCTGAGTTATAGGGTATGTGTATATTTAGCTCTAGTGGTTACCTAAAGTAGTTGTACCAAGTTATACTCCACCAGCCGGTGTATCAGAGTTCATTTTGCTCCAAATCCTTGCCAACATTTGGCACTTACAGTCTTAAATTTTATCCCTTCAGCCATGGTTCTGTCTCATTGTGATTTATATTGCAATTCTCTGATTAGAATCAGACTTTTTAGAATGTCGATGAGTTAGGAAAATCAATGAGACGATAGGAAAGGTTTCTAATTAAGCAAGCTCTCTTTGAGTGTGTGCACACTTCCTGAAATCAGATCCTGGTAGCAGTGTGACCTTGAATAAGCTCTTTCATTCCCAGGACGTGATTTTCTTACATATATTTTCGGTAGGCTGGATTATGGTCTCTTTCGACTTTAACAAGCTATAATTGTAACCAAAGTTTTAAAGAATCTTGAAAGCTCTTCCAACATATGCAGAATTATTCTCTTTGTTATTAAGAGACCAATTGCCATATCTGGATCCATAACACATACTTTTAAAATTCCATAATTGAAGTAGTCTTCACAAGACCAGCTAGAGTTCCACTAAAACTTGTGTATTATTTCTAAGTATTAGAAGATGGGAAAGTTGCAGTCACAAGGGATTCTGGTATGAATTGTGTCTGCATTAATTAAGGTATGAATTGAAGGAAACTGTTAAGTAGAAATATCAGCAGCTGACCATGAAACATAGTCATTAATGGGATGCCTGGGTGGCTCAGTTGGTTAAGCGTCTGCCTTCTGCTCAGGTCATGATCCCCGGGTCCTGGGATCGAGTCCCACGTCAGACTCCTTGCTCAGCGGGGAGCCTGCTTCTCCCTCCCCCTGCTGCTCCCCTGCTGTGTTTGCATGCACTCTCTCTTTCTCTGACAAATAAGTAAAATCTTAAAAAAAAGAGAAACATAGTCATTGAAATAAAATTTAGTCTTACCACTGATCCTAATGAGAATTCTGGTATTTGAGTATTTTTTAAAAAGAATAATCTGAAAGAGAAAGAGAGTGGCTAAAAGTTAGCCTATGGGAAATGAACAAATTAGATCCATTGGTAACATAAAATATTAGCCACATTTATGAGTGCAGAAGTTTTCTGCTAAAATATGCATAACATGTCATATGTACATGTGTGTTCATTCCAGAGGATTTGGGAAAGCAGAACCTTCTAGGGAGGCATAAAATGTGTGAACTTAAACCCATGTTGTAAAGGTGAAGAGAAGGTGACTGGAAAATGTTTATGTTGAATCTTCAGTTTCATTTTTTATCATTTATCTCCTGTAGATTAGTTCAACACAGACTTGTTTAGGGTTGCAAAAATATTATTGGTTTCTCTGTGTTGTAACTAACTCTCATTCTGTATGGGTCCTTTGCTTATTGATTAAAAAGAATTAGTGATTGCCTCTTGTCCTCGTTAAGTTCCTAGGACTTTGAGATGAAATATAAAGTCTATATAAGCGTGAGTCCTTTTGTTACTTTTGAGAATGAATACAGTTCTTTTCATTAGAGTCTGGTGAAGGGGCCCTTGTTTTTGCATCTCAACACATGACTAAACAAAAGGGAAGCAATATCATCGACTTCTCTTTTTTGGTGCCAGCGCCAACTTTTCTTTAAAAAAGAGCTCCAGTCCTAAGAAGTTAATAAATTTACTAGAACCGAGTATTTACCCAGGAATTAGGGATGTTTCTTTTTTTTTTCTGGGGTGCAGTCTCTTGGTGGATATTGGTGATGGAAAGGTGGTTTATGGAGGAAAAAGAGAGGAAAACTTTTTCTCCCCCCCGCCATGCTGTTTGATATATCTACTTTTAATATCACACATCTGACAATATTTGGTTGGATTCTTTTCCCCTTGAGCAGAAAAACTTCAGTAGCTCTGCTCTCATTGCTGTAATTTTCTTCATACCTAGGATGTTGACACAGAGTAGAGATAGGTGTGGGAATTAATGCCTGATCCAAGAGAATTTTAACAGAGAGCGACGACTTTTTTTTTCTCTCTGGTGGCTTTTCCTACATGACCAAACATGAATGCTGTTTATGACAGAACGTGAATCTAATGACTACAGAATAATGTACACATAATTATATTCTTTCATTTTGTTAGGAAAACAAGATCATACTATACATTTTTTTTCTGCCTGCTTTTTTTGCCTTCTGTATTGGCCAAATAATTTTCCATTATATGGGTGTGTCACACATCATGTAACCAAACCTCTATTAATGGACATTTTATCCTAAGATTATGTTTAAAAGTCGGGGAACTTCCCATTTATGCTGCCTCCACACATGATCCTCCTGCATTCTACGTAGATAAGGTATGGTACTGATTATATAATAAAAATTCTCATGTATGTTTCCACACCCATGTTATATAAAAACATTATAATTATTATTAGATTTTTTCACTATATATTTAACATGCTTAGTACTTGTATATCACAGAGTAGCTTCTCTTTTATTAAAATAAAGTTTGGGGTTGGTTGTGTAATGACCTCTCAGCGGCCCTGTGGTGCTGCCTATCTGTACATTTTAGTTGGCTCGGTGTTGATGTGGGAGCCAGACAGCAGGTGTTAGGCTAGGTTGTTTAGTTTGGGTTTCCTGTAATAGTTTTGACAGTTCTTGTCCTCCTCTCTTTGACTCTTTTTTGTTGTTTTTCACCAATTACTGAGCAATATTTTCTGTTAAAGAGTAATTGCCTTTTATACTCATTCCAGACCGGATTTTGTTTTTTAAAGCAGTTATTAATTGATTTGCCTGTTAATTTATTTGAAAGAACCTAAAAGCCTTACAAAATAGTGTTCTGTAAGTCTTGGTACATTTATTTTTCGCAGTCTTTTTTCTTGTTGGAGTGTCATTATCTTGGTCATTATTTGAAGAAACCATTGTTGGGGTAACATGTCTGATGTTGAGTATTGCCAGCTACTTCTCTGGGATAGCTTGGCTGTTACCCCATTTAAAGTCCAACAGAATGTCCACAGACATCAACGAGATTCCTTCCTAGCCTGTGGACTATTATTTTCTTATTGAGGACTATGAAAACTGTTAGCTACAAATCCCACTGAGGCCCACTTCTTTGTGAATACCCAGAGCAGTGTCTTGCTGTTGGGGCTTGGGAGGAGGGCTGGGCAGGATGGCCCAAATACATCCAGTGATTTAGTTGTATAGTATTGCCCGTACACCCTGCTTTATTCAAAAGTCTCTAGAAGGTGTGTAAGTTAGTATCTTTTAACTATGGGCATACCTTGGAGATATTGTGGGTTTGGCTGCAGACCAATAAAGTAAGTTAAATTTTCAGTTTCCCAGTGCATATAAAGTTATATTTATATTATACTGTAGCCTATTAAATGTACAGTAGCTTTATGTTTAAAGAAACAGTATACATGCTTTAACTAAAACATACTGTATTGCTAAACCATGCTGACCATCATCTGAGCTTTAAGGGAGTCATAATCTTTTTGCTCCTGGAGGATCTTGCCTCGATGTTGATGCCTGCTGACCGAGCAGGGTGGTGGCTGCTGAAGGTTGGGGCGGCCGTGGCAATTTCTAAGACAACAGTGAAGTTTACTGCATCAGTTGCCTCTTCCCTTCGTGAACAATTTCTCTGTAGCATGTGATGCTCCTTCATAGCATTTTACCTACAGCAGAACTTCCTTAAAAATTGGAGTCAATCCTCTCAAACCCTGCCCAACTAAATTTATGTGATATTCTAAGTCCTCTGTTGTCATTTCAACAGTCTTTACAGCGGCTTTATCAGGAGTAGACTCCATCTCAAGAAACCACTTTCTGGGGCTCCTGGGTGGCTCAGTCAGTTAAGTGTCTGCCTTCGGCTCAGGTCATGATCTCAGGGTCCTGGGATCAAGCCCCACATTGGGCTCCCTGCTCGGCGGGAAGCCTGCTTCTCCCTCTGCCCCTCCCCCTGCTCGTGCTCTCTCTCTCTCAAATAAATAAAATCTTAAAAAAAAAAAGAAAGAAAGAAACCATTTTCTTCGGGAAGCAGCCCCGCATCCACTAAAGTTCGATCAGGAGACCGCAGCAATTCAGTTACATCTTCAGGCTCCACTACTAATCCTAGTTCTCTTGGGATGTCTGCCACATCTGCAGTTTCTTCCTCCACGGGAGTCTTGAGCCTCTCCCGAGTCTTCCATGAAGGTTGAAATTGACTTCTTCCAAACCCCTGGGAATATTGATGTTTTGCCCCTCTTCTCATGAATCATGAATGTTCTTAATGGCATCTAGAATGGTGAACCCTTTCCAGGGATTTTAAATTTACTTTTCCCAGACACATCAGAGGAATCCCTATCTGTGACAGCTAGAGCCTTATGAAATGTCTTTCTTAAATAAGACTCGAAGGTTGAAAGTTGAAATGACTCCTTGATCCATTGACTGCAGAATGGATATTGTGTTAGCAGGCATGAAAACAATATGAACACTGTTGAACATCTCCGTCAGAGTTCTTGGGTGGCCAGGTGCATTGTCAATGAGCAATAATTTTTTTTTAAAGATTTTATTTATTTGAGAGAGAGAGAGAGAGAGTAGAGGGAGGAACAGAGGGAGACAGACAAGCAGATTCTGTGCTGAGCTCAGAGCCTGATACGGGGCTCGAACTCATGACCCTGAGATCATGACCTGAGCTGAAATTAAGAGTTGATTGCCTAACTGACTGAGCCACCCAGGCACCCCAATGAGCAGTAATATTTTGAAAGGAATCTTTTTTTCTGAAGAGTAGGTCTCAAGAGTGGGCTTAAAATATTCAGTAAACCATGTTGTAAACAGATGTGCTGTCCTGCAGGCTTTGTTGTTCATCTCTAGAGCACAGGAAGAGTGGATTTGGCATAATTCCTAAAGTCCCTGGGATTTATGCAGTGGTCAGTGAGCACTGGCTTCAACTAAAAGTCATTAGCTTCATCAGCTTACAACAAGAGAGCCAGGCTGTCCTTTGGAGCTTTGCAGCCAGGCACTGACTTCTCTCTGGCTATGAAAGTCCTAGATGGCATCTTCTTCCAGTATAAGGCTGTTTCATCTACATGGAAGATCTGTTGTTTAGTTTAGCCACCTTCATTAATTTTCTTAGCTAGATCTTCTGGATCTGGGGGAAAAAATGTTCTAGATGGGGAATAAGAAGTACAAGGGCCCTGCGGTGGGAGCAGGACTAGGGGAATGGTGAGGAGGCCGGTGTGCACAGAGCACAGAGAGGGGAGAGTAGGAGCTGAGGTGGGGTTGGTGAGGCCTTGTGGGCCACTGGAAGTACTTGGGCTTTTATTCGAGGTAGAACAAGGGTTTTGAGCATTTCAATAAATGGCGTATGGAAACAGATCTGAGAATTTTATCATGCAGACAGCATCACACTTCATTTGATCTGTGTAGAACTCAGAAGGATGCATTTGTGGAGTCAGTATAAGTGGTAAGTTCCCCAACTTTTAAACACATAGTCTTAAGGATAAAATGTCCATTAACAGAGGTTAGGTTAAATGCTGTGCAGCACATTGATCTAATAGAGGAGGCATGGTGTTGGGCGAGTTCTGGATTTGTCAAGTGGTTAAGATAAATGGAGAGAGGGGCTGGAGGAGGATATATGCTAGAAAGTAAATATGATGAACTGACCGTAGAGTTTAGGTTGGGTGAGGAGATGACTGAAGACCTGGGAGGACAGGGAGGCTGTGTGAGGGACAGTGGCAAAGTGGTAGGACCAAAGGATAGAAGGTCCTGGCAGGTCAGAGGCTTGTTGTTGGAGCCAGGATCCCAGTGGCAGTGAGCAGGACATAGAGGAGGTGGTGGGTTGTAAAGAGTGTGCATGAGAGTAAGATGACAGAAGAGTTACAAGTATTGGCACCAAGCGAGCATTTGATAGGATCTTGGAGCATGTGACTAAGGTGGAATGGGGGACAAGATCTTTGGGGAGGAGCGTGCAAAGAACTGAGGACAGATTGGTGGAAGGATCATCAACATGTGTATTGAAATCAGGGAGAATTGAGGCAGGAATCAAGAGTGACTGTGAGGCAGGAGCTAAACCCATCAGTAGGTGAGGGGGTGTAGCCAAAGAACACAAAGTGATCTCAGCTGTATTGGGTGGGTCGTCCGGATGGGGTCGAGGCTTTCTGTGTGTCCATTCTTTCTTGTGCTCCTTGTCACCTAGTCTTCCCTTCTGAATTTGCCTTTTTCTTTCCTAAGTTTCTGCTTCCCCAGTGCCTACTATCTAGCCATCTCCTCTATGAGTTCTTTGTGCCCTAACTTTAAAATCGCAATTGCCTCATTGAGTTTTTAAAAAAAAAAAATTGTGGTGCTATTTTGGGCTATAATTTTCATCCTATCCACTTTGTGGCCACATTTTTTCCTGCTGTGTTTTCTTCGAAGGGAGTTTGCCATTCTTTCCCATAATTGTTATGGTCTTTTTTGTGGCTGCTGTATCTGTTCTTTTTCTGTTATTCAATGGAATGAGTTTGGTTTTCCTGGCAGGGGAGTCCTCTGAAGGGAGGAGTGCTGAGTCTCCCTGCTCAGGGGCTCATTTCTCTCTGTCTTGCCCTGAGCCACTGTTTCTTTCTTCCTCTGCCTCTCAAAACCTAGTCTTGTGTGAAAGGTCCTCCCCCCTCCAGTCATCATAGCCCCCCATCACTCTGTTGGCCTCAAGATTCACAGCTACCTTTTTGTAAGGCATTGCCTGCTCTCAGGGAAAGATGGTACTTTCAGAAGTCAGCAGCCTCTGGACCCCAAGCATGGCCTGACTCCCTCCTTCCTCCTCCCCCAGGAGGGTGTCCAGTTCCTTCTCAGCCCTGCTCTTAGTCCCACTCAGGGTGTGATCCTCCTCTTCTGGAAGTGAATACTTGTTGATAACATCTTGGAGCTCTGCCTCCCTTATACCACTCGGCAGCCCCCCTAATTCCCTACCCTACCCATATGGCTTCCCACTCAGGATCTGCTCTTTTCTGTTGCTTTTGGCCACATGTATATATTTTTGAGAAGTTTTTGTTGTCCTCATTTCTCTGAAAACAAAACTTCTGTGGGTTTTCTCCCCCCCCACTTTGTTCTCTGTGGCTTCAGGAGGGAGAAAGAGGGAAGATTCAGAAACAGACTTATACCGTGTCCCTCTAGGAAGCAGAAATCTATTTTCAGTCCATTTTAGCGACATCTGAGTAGCAGTGTCTTGGCAGATGGAACTGATCAGAAATTAGGAGTGAGCTAACGGTTTAGAAATCACTGCCATACAAACTGGAGGTGAACTTCGTGAATAGCTAACAACACTCAGGTAGAAGGAGAATGAATGGGCCATTCGGTTGATGACAGGAGGGCAGCTTGTCAAGAAGGTGGGCCAGAAAGACCAGGAAGGCTGGATTGCTTGAGCGGCAGGGCTTGGCCACTGGTGAGTCTTTGCCTGGGTTGGCTGCTCAAACAAAATCACCTTCTTAAGGGGCTGCATCCACCTCCAGGCCTTCGTTATTTCTGATTCTGGACTCCCTCAGAGTAGTAGGTAAACTGAGCAGATCCATGTGATAAAATGTTAGCACTGAATATCTTTGCTAAGAGAGTTTGTTATGTTCCAGCCATCTTAGAAATACAAAGTATTGTTTACATACAGTTTTCAAATGGCTTGATATTTTTATGAACCATGCCCTCAGATTTAACTCTTTATTATCTACAGTAGCTTTAAAATACCCTACATTTCCACTCTGTCAATCTGTATGCCTTCCTACCTTTGAAATATCTGGGAAGAAAACCAATGAGAAATTTAAAATTAAATGTGTTCAGTGTTTGAGTTCGCTTTGTGGAAGAGACTGTGCATGCAGTGTGCGGTGTGCTAGTTAGTTCTGGAAGAAGAGCACAGTGAACCAGTAGGCTTGGCCTCTGGAGGCACAGACCCCATCGTGGAGTGTCAGCTCAAGACTCATCCTTTAGAAGATCCTTCATCTTGCTCTTACCCCTTTTCCTCTCTACAGTTTGCTTCAGTTCTTTCACCCACAAAGAAGATAAGCTGCCTCCCCAGGTCACAAGACAGCATGAGATAGCATGTTGGAAAAAAGCCCATAATTATTTTAGTAGCTGTTTTTCAGATTCTTTGGGGGTTTTCCTAGCTAGTACTTTTTAGAATTACAATACACTTTTCTTGGTTTTTCTTGATATATGAAATAGCCCAATTTCACTCGATTTTTTTTCTTAGCACCTTTTTATGTTGATACTTTTTTCAACTTGCTGATAAGATTTTTTTAATGATATATTATACTGTGCATCTTGTACTCTGTAATGAACCTAACCTAATGGTTCTAACTCGAATTATAGTAAACTTACCAGTAATAATGTCATTTCAAAATGTTTTCATATATATCATCCCCTGTAATACTCCGAACCATTCTTTAAAACCGGTAGAGGGATTGATTGATAGATGAGAAAAGAGTGGAGGCTAAAACGGAATTTGTTTTCTTTTAACATTTCATTGTTTTCTAGTTCAGTTTCAATTATATCATTTGTATGTGACTGCTAGATACTTGTGTTAGCAACAGCTAACTCTTGCCTTCTAATAATAGAATATAACTATTTTGTGTCAGTTGATATTTATCATCATCTCTGCAGTTCTTGTAACTATATCAGAGATTATGAAGTTTCAGTGCATGGTTCACTTCAGTTAGCTAAGATATGTTAATAAGAATATTCTTTGGGGCCCCTGGGTGGTATAGTCAGTTAAGTGCCTGACTCTTGATTTTGGCTCAGGTCATGATCTTAGGGTCATGAGATTGAGCCCCATGTTGGGCTCTGCGATGAGTGAGGGGCCTGCTTAAGGTTCTCTCTCTCCATCTGCCCCCCTGCCATAGGCTCGCTCTCTCTTTCTTAAAAAAAAAAAAAAAAAAGAATATTCTTTTTCTTTTTTTTTTTTAAAGATTTTATGTATTTATTTGGCACAGAGAGAGATAGCAAGAGCAGGAACACAAGCAGGGGGAGTGGGAGAAGCGGGGCTCGATCCCAGAACCCTGGGATCATGACCTGAGCTGAAGGCAGATGCTTAATGACTGAGCTACCCAGGCGCCCCAGAAAAGATTATTCTTATTGTTTATTTCTGACTTTCAGGAGAAAGACATAAACCAGTTCACACCATTAGCCCCCATTTATTGAGCTCTTTCTTACAATATCTAGTACAAGGTGTTTACATACATTGTTCTCAGTTGAAATTCATAACTGAGAAAGAGGGGATTTTCTCTCCATTTGACTATTGAGGCAGTTAGAGTTTGGAGAGATTAGGTAAATTGCCAAAGGTCAGCAGCTAGGAAGAAGTGAGGTCAGGTTTCCAAGTCAGGCTGTGTGGTTCCAAGGCTGCTTACTGGTCAGCATTATAGTTCTTCTGCTGTGTGATGTGGCTGACACTGAGTCAGAGTCTCAAAATCACCTGCCCGAGGGCTTTCCTAACTATTATTTTGTCTTCTGTGATTGGTTATTACAATTCTGAGGTATTTTTTGGGTTGAGCAACAGAGGTGTTTAGTGTTTAGAAGATAGCTGTATTTTGTTCTGTGTTTTGGAGGTAATTCTTTGATGGCTCTGTGTGCCTGGTAGGGCTGGTCCAGGTGCCCCTGAATGCTGGCCGCTCTCACTGGTCAGATAGCATCCTCCGCATAACCCCAGTGAACTCTGACAGGTTGGAACATTACATAGTCCCTGTACCGACTGCTGCCTACCTACGATTTTATGGCAAAAAAATATATATATATTCTTTGCCGTGAAGCCTTTTTCCCTTAAGGAATCCACTAGATGGCAGCAGAACCATGTGGAATAGAATGGGTCTTCGTTACTGAAGGTAAGAGCCAGAAGGGGACGACTTTGTTTTTGAGAAAATAATAATGCACCATTTTGGGTGTGTAGGAAATAGTGTTCTCTTTATGTTATGAAAAATGTGATGTATTCTTTAAAGTCACCTCTCTAGAAGTATAATGGTGCAAATAGTTAAAAATTGCAGGTAATGTAAAAATAATTTGTTCATTGTATTTGTTCACTGGATTTAATCCTACCTCCATGTATTAGGTGAATTTTTCTTCAAGACACTGTTTATGGTTATGTAAAGAATTTGTTCCGTAATTTTCACATTTCATGAGTTTTTTTCTTCTTTAAAAGTTAGGCATATGCCAATTAGAATTGAATATGACTATCCTATAAATTTACAATACCCCAGACTTGATAATGCAGTGAAGCCATAAAGAACCTGACTTGGGAGAAACTAGGAATGCTTATCAGTTTTTTCACATCACCAACCTGCTTGTCATCTACCTAGAAACTTTATTTTGTCTCCCTTTCTGTAAGCTCATCTTTCCTCAGCATTTTTTAACATGGTCAACTTGGGTATGGCAAAAGATCTTATGGACCACTATCTTACTGTTGTTATCTGCCAGAAGAAAAAGAACTAGGAAGTCATGAAAAACTGCAGAGTAATAAAATAATAGAGGGGTAGCAATACAGCAGTTACTCTACAAAAATGTTCAGCCAATAGACAGGGTAACTATAATTTTGTTTCTAAATTAAGGTGAAAAGAGCAGCAGTTGAAATAACCTATCAAGCCAGCACCTGTGATGTACTAATTCTGTATTCTTTGTGAAAATTAGAAATTCAATTCAGTATACATGCCTGGTTGGTGAAAAATTTGCAACATTGTTAAATATGTACCACATAGGCTTAGTAACATAGTGAGTACTTAATACTCTGAAGTAACACTGAGTCAGAGTTTGTGAATACAAAGTTTTAGTAATTTTTACTAATTTAGGACAGGGGTTGGCCAACTTTTTCTGTAAAGGGCCAAATAGTAAATATTTTAGGCTTTGTGGTCACATCTGGTCTCTTGCATATTGTTTTTTGTTGTTGTTGGTTTTTTTTTTTTCTTAATTATTTAAAAATGTAGCAACCATTTTTAGCTGGGAGGCTCTATACAAGACAGGCCATAATTTGCTGACCCTGTTGTAAAAGGGTAACACCAGTCATGTAAAATGATGTCTCTGGAATCTTGCTAGTTCATAAGATCTGAAGAAAGGACAGGCATTTATATCCTGATCAGTTTCAGCCAGGCTCAAGGGTCCTTGTGATCCAGGGTGGGCCATGAAACTTACAGCTCAATTCTTTATTCCAAGTTAGCATACACTTATTTGGTTCTTATTTGCTTTGGCAAACATACACCTAGATTATGAAATAATCCTTTAAAAAGTCTGTTCCTGGGGCGCTTGGGTGGCTCAGAATGTTAAGCATCTGCTTTCGGCTCAGGTCATGATCCCGGGGTCCTGGGATTGAGCCTCGCATGCATCATTCTCCCTCTGCCTCTGCCTGTCCCCCTGCTTGTGCTCTCTCTGTCTTGCTCTCTCCCTCAAATGAATAAATAAAATATTTAAAATAAATAAATAGTCTGTTACTTTTAGCCCTTATAGTACACTGAAAAATACTGGTTTGAAAACTCAGAAATCTACATTTTTAACCCTGGCTCTTCTACTAAGTAACTGATTTCTTGGAGAGGTCAGTTATTCTGTTTGGTTCTCAAATTTTTTGTTTATGAAATAGGATCAAATGAATGCCATATAATATTTCTTCTAAACTTGATTCAGTAATTTCAGATTTATGTTTTCATAGGCCCCAAGTTTAGAGCTATAGAAGTTAAAGGAACACAGTTGAATCAGTGTTGATGTACAAAACCTCTCCCGCAGTGCCGGTTACATAGTGGATGCTCAGTAAATCTGAAGGAATGAATAGTTGAGCATACTTACCTTTCTTAACGCTGTTCTTATATGTGCCTTTTATTTTAGAAATACATATCCTGTCTTACATAAGGTTTGATCTTTCTAATGCCCTTTTGTGGTTCAGCTTTTAAAATATCCATTGAGTGTCAACCACGTGGTGGGTTCTAGAGATACAAAAATGAATAAGACTAGTTTTTGCTTTTATAAAGAGTTTACTTTGAAGTCAGGAGACAAGTAATTTAATTATTTCAATTTATATGCTAATATGGTATTAGAGATTTGAATCGCCAAGCTGAAGTGTCCTGTTTCTTATGCCTTGAAACCATTACAAATACCATCTCCATTTAGGCTTTTTGGATTGCCCTCCAGTATTATATTATATTATATTATATTATATTATATTATATTATATTATATTATATTATTAGTTCCAATATTATATGTATTATATTATAGCTCCTTATGTGAAGCATTTTTATAGCACTTAATGCTCCTGCTTCTTCTTTGAGTATATGTGCTGTGCTTTCCTTCCCTTTTTTTTTTAGGGTAAATAGAGGAAGCCTTATTTTACTTATAGTTTCATGAAAAAGCATTCATGAAAAGCATCTACTACTCAATTAAATGCATTCTATTAGGCAATAACATAATGGGAGCATTCCTAATAAATATTCTATAAGTACTGTGTTATCAAAAGAATTGTTTCAGAGTGAGAAGGTCATCAGCTAAAGTATTTCATTTGTGAGGAATTTCAGCATCTATACAATCTAAATAGCACTAACTAAATCTAGCTTTTGTTTACAACTAGCTTGTTTAAAGAGTCTCCCTTTCTCTTTGTGATTGCTACTAGGCCTCTTATTGTTCATCATCTGTAATTACTCCTAGTGGAGGTAAGCAAAAATGCAGAGCCTCTTAGAACAGTTGTGTTGCTTTAACAACCAGGTTTTTTTCCTCCTAAGACTGGATCTGTGATGATCCTTCTCAGTGGTCATGATATCATAACCAAGAATATCTGGATGTAATTAAGAATTCTAGGTATTAGGTGGCCAAAAATAAATACCCGTATAGTTCATCCCTTTCCTACAGTGAACATAGTTCTTTTTTTTTTTTTTTGGTATGTTAGCTTTTTTAAAAGAAATTCTGCTGCCTAACATTGTGCTACTGTCTCAAACCACCAGAATTCTTCTCCCATTTCCACAAAAGGGGAAACCAAGGTCTGTACAGTTCTTGCATCCAGCACCAAGTCTTGAGGGTGATTTCCAGTCCATTCCTCTGTTCCAGCAAGATTGGATCACAGTACTCCTTAGCCTGTGGACCAGAGAGCACGCGTAGCCCCCACCACACACCCTGTGTAGAGCAGTGGAGGATGTGGGCAGCGGCAGAGACGGGTAGTTAAAACCCCTAAACAGGGACATTGCAGAATAAGGAAGAAAACACTGGACATGCTACAGTTGCCACTGTGCCCCCGGAAACACGGCTGGGCTTCATGTTAATGATTCCCTCTCCTTTGGTAGCCATTCCATGTCCCTTTGCCTGCATTCTACACCTTGTCTGTTTGGAGTAACCTGGACTCTCAGACCTGGGTCCTTGTTGCTCCTGCCTCAGTGCTCCATGATTAAAGATGGCAGCATTGGCAAGTTCTCCCCGGCTGATCTCCAGGGACACGTTTCCTCTCCTCCTTCTCACTGGGCGTGGGCACACTCACATCCCTTTAGCAGTTACCTCTGTGGAGACTATACTATCCTGGCTCCAAATGGCTCCATGGAACCTCTGCTACATGGTTGTAGCCCTCACTTGACTAGTGTCTCTAAATTAGCCTTCAGGCATGAAAGAAAATTTGCAAATGGATAATTAGGTGTAAACGTGAAATGTTTCTTTTCACTTTCACCACTTAGTTCCCAAATCCAAGTTTTCTTCCTGGTTCTGAGTAAAACAGCAACCTGGAGTGGTTGTTCTTTGAGAGCATAAAGATCCTCCTGCAGGATAGAGCTTTACCTTTCCTGGGATACTGTCTCCCAAGTGACACCGTAATTGAGTCTAAAATGGGCCAGTAAACAGAATTTCTAGAAAGTCCAGCAGCTTCTAGGTAATGGAGTACTGCAAACCAGTGAACTCCATTGTCTTTGGAAGATCTGTCCATTTTTTTTTCTCTGTAAAGTGGGTGTCTTCATCAGAAACTGATGTGTGGAGTACCATGATTGTGACTAATGCATGGATTAGGAAGCTGGTAGAAGCATGGGGGAAGGGAGTAGAGGAAGCACAACAAAATGCATAATCACTCTTTCAGTGAACATGAAATTCTGCCTCATTCAGGATTGAAGAAGCACAATTATCTTGTCACTGGGTGGC
Source organism: Leptonychotes weddellii (assembly GCF_054177405.1). Lineage (NCBI taxonomy): Eukaryota > Metazoa > Chordata > Mammalia > Carnivora > Phocidae > Leptonychotes > Leptonychotes weddellii. The sequence continues at coordinate 101,851,984 of NC_138376.1, read as the reverse complement.
TGGCTAATACTCCCAAGAATGGTATCATATCACATATTTACTTTTGGTTGCTTTTGCTACAGATTGGTACATGGCATTGCCAATAACCCTGATAGTCTCAATTAAGGGAAAATCCATGTTGGTGAGCCTGTATGTGGCTTTTATTTCTACCCCATAGCTAGTTTACTATTATTGAACAAGTACTGTAGGAGTTGGGGCAAGGGACAGGCTGACTGACATACATGGAACAAAATACAGAAAGAGATATACCACCAGGATAATATAACACCTAATCCAGCTAGTAGGCAACTCAAGTCACTTGGTTACATGGTACACCATTGTTTCCTTTTTATACAGGGCTCAGTAGCAAGACTAGAACTATTCCTCAGAAGGATAACATTGGCTGCCAAGAGAGCATGATCTTGCTTCAGGATTCTAAAGGACACCTCTCTTTGTTCCTATTGGGACCTGCAACTTGTTTTATAGAGTATCCTGATATAACACGGGCACTTCTGTTGCCATTAGATCAGCTGAGTCAGTAAAACCAAGTGTAGAGCTGCTTGTGCCACCACTTGAGCTAGCTAGCTGGATGGCCTTTTCTTTTGAGGAGTTAAAGCAGAGCAGGCAACCTTTCGGGGCATTCAGTAAAATGGGAGCAGCATAAAAAGTCTCACCATTTGTATTTGAGACTGTGGAGAAAGCGGTTTGTCATTTACTTTGCTGAGGTATGTCAATAGTCCGTACAGATTAACAGTCCATACAGGGAGACAGGGCCCTCTGTTTTCATGGAATTTATCTTCTGCCTGCTGGCAAACTTAACATCCTTCCTAGGCACCTAAGAGTATATATCTGGTCACTTCTTGCTTTTCAGGTCCTAAAAGCAAATGTAAGCCGTGTACTGGACCATTGTAGTGTTCTCTAGGAGGAGATGATCAGTATCTTTGAAAACGAAATTGGAGTACAGAGGCAAAGAGTGTGGATAACCCTGAGATAAGACTATGAAGTCTCACTACTGTCCCACCCAACTGAATGTGACCCCTTCCCATGTTCTCTATTTTTAAGTAGGGCAGAAAGTGTTTACCAAATCAGCAGATAAATACAAGATGCCAGAGATTGTGAAGGTCTGTTCTAGAAACAGATCACGTTTTGGAGATCATTGCAATTGGAGTTACCATCTGAATAAACTTCTACTAAGCTATCTTGACTATTTGCATCTCCAGGTGGGCCAGTTAAATGAGAATAGGAGAGGCATTCCCACTCTCAGCTTGTGGTAGCATTTCTGAGCATTTCCACAGGATGCTGCTTTTGGTTTACTCTTGTTAGACTGCAGAGCCCCTAGGGCCTTCTGATTACTTCTTCCCTATAAGAGCCTTGACTCAGGGAGTAAGGATGAAAGCTGGACTTGCTGAGTGTGTATGTTAAAAATGCCAGGGAGATAATCACTTGGTGGATTTAGGTTCCCACTGGGCCTATCAGAAACAGTTCTCATAATTCTTTTTAATGCTTGAACAATTTTACATAGCATTCATATGTTAGAGTTGTTTATGCTTTTTAAGATCGATAGGCTTGTTGATCTTCTTTTGCTATTCATTTATTCAGTGAAGAATATTAAAGTCCCTCTTCTTGGCCCATTTTTATACTGGCTTGTCTGACTTTTCTCAGAACTAGAAAGTTCTTCATACATTATGGATATTGCTCCTTCTTAGATATGTCTCTACCTTTTGTTTTTAAGCTTTTGATGGTAATTGTATCTTTACTTGCTTATTTCTCTTAAGTTGTACCATTCCAATACATGAAAAGTTATCAATGAAGTTGAATTTCTCATATGTTTATTTGCTTGTTGTAAATTTCGTGGTGACATCTTTTATCCTTTTTGCACTGGACTATTTTTCTGTTATCGATTTGTACCAGTTTTCTCTTTCCTATAGTAGGGATATTAACCCCTTTGCTCATCATATGCTGGTGTTTTCTGACACACACACACACACACACACACATTATTTCTATATATCTCTAATACAGATACACATTTGCATGTAGCATTAAAAAATTATTTGTGTTGTCAGGTTTGACATATTTTCCTCCATGGTTTTTAGTTTTATATCATGCTTTAGATAATATTCTATCCCTCACTCCAAGATCATAAAGATAAATTTATATTTATTGTTTCATGTAGCAGTTTAATGGTTTCAACTTTTAATATTTAAAGTAATAGTTGCAGATTTATTTTGCTGTATGAGGTAAGGTAGTTTTCTATTTTAATCCCAAATGGTTAGTCAGTTTTCCTGATGTCACTTATCAAATTACGTTTTTTCTCAACCTAATATGACTTTTTTAAATGACAGGAACCCTCTAGAGATGAGCTAAATGCTCACGCTACAGTTTGCCTTATCAACATACTTACTTTTGAAAATAAAAGCTTTAAACCCCTATAAGGCAGAAAACCTGTTGAGATTCAGAAGGAAATATATAACAGCAAGCAGCCATAAGTTAAACATAGCAAACAAGATTTCTCTGCCTACAAAAGAAAAATCTACTACCCCCCCCCCCACCACAAAAGGCAACAAGAAGTTCTTTTGAAGCTAGCTGAATGGTTAACAGTTGCTATATGCTATATGATTCCTTTCCAGGATTTTTATTTTTCAGCTTCAACTTGAAAACAGTGTCATTACATCATCCTCAGTGAACCAAAGTTATCCTGCATTTGGGATACAGTCATTCCCTTGATCCCATAAATAAGTAATGACTATTTAAAAACATTTAAGCTGTATAAATAAACTAGTCATTTAAAATAAAAAGAATGGGGTTGGGGCGCCTGGGTGGCTCAGTCGTTAAGCGTCTGCCTTCGGCTCAGGTCATGATCCCAGGGTCCTGGGATCGAGCCCCACATCGGGCTCCCCGCTCTGCGGGAAGCCTGCTTTTCCCTCTCCCACTCTCCCTGCTTGTGTTCCCTCTCTCACTGTGTCTCTCTCTGTCAAATAAATAAAATCTTAAAAAAAAAAAAAAAAAAGAATGGGGTTGGGGTGCCTGCGTGGCTCAGTTGTTAAGCATCTGCCTTCGGCTCAGGTCATGATCCCAGGGTCCTGGGATCGAGCCCCGCATCAGGCTCTCTGCTCCGCAGGAAGCCTGCTTCTCCCTCTCCCGCTCCCCCTGCTTGTGTTCCCTCTCTCGCTGTGTCTCTCTCTGTCAAATAAATAAATAAAATCTTTTAAAAAATAAAATAAAAAGAATGGGTCAGTTGGATCATTTTTCTCTAGTTCTTGGAAATGTGCAAAGTCTTTACTTTGAAGATGGATATTCAGCTTCTACTTGACATTTTACTTGTCTGCATACATGCATAAAGCTATAGGACCTCCCCATTGGTGAAAGAATAACCTTTTTATAAAAATTGCAGTGTTTATAGACTTTGGATTGTGAGCTTAGCCTGAAGTTTAACTCTTGACTTTTAATTTTAAGTATAGTGCAGTGAACTTTTTATATACCCTTCACCTGGGTTCACCAGTCGACATTTTTCCATTTTTGTTTTGTATCTCTCTCCAAATTCGAATTTCAAAATCATATTCAAGTGTCTTCAGTAGCCCCACATTTGTTTTATAGCATTTTTTCCCTTCTTTTTTTTCCCCTTTTTTTCATTTTTTTCCTTCTGATTTAGAATCCGGATTAGTCCAAAATCCTACATCGCTTTTGGGTATTTTAGTAATTTGGGTGCTTTAGTTCTTTAATTTGGAAAGCTCCCCTGCTTTGTCTTTTTTTTTTTCCTTTTCATGATATTGACATTTTTAAAACCTCAGATTATCCTGCAGTCTAGATTGGTCTGTTTCTTCTCCCCTCATGATTAGATTCAGGTTAAACATTTTGGGGAAAAAAAAAATATATGTAGATCACATTGTGACTTTCTCATTGCATCATGTCAGGAAGCACATCATGCCAGTTTGTCTCATTGTTGCTGCTAAATTTGATTATTTGTTTTGGGATGCCTGGGTGGCTCAGTCGGTTAAGCATAGGATTGACTCTTGACTTTGGCTCAGGTCATGATCTCAGGGTTGTGAGATCAAGCCCTGAATCAGGCTCTATGCTGGGCATGGAACCTGCTTAAGACTCTCTCCCTCCTCCCCCACCACGCACACACACTCTTGCTCTCTCCCTCTCTCTCTAAAATTAAAAACAAAAAAAAATTGATCATTTGTGGGTTTTTTTTTTTAAGATTTATTTATTGGAGAGAGAGTGAGCACACGTGCACGCATGGGGAAGGTAGAGGGAGAAAAGCAAACTCTGCACTGAGCAGGGAGCCCAACTCTGGGCTCCATCTCAGGACCCTGAGATCATGACCTGAGCTGAAATCAGGAGTCCGATGCTTAACCAGCTGAGCCACCTAAGGTGCCCTGATCATTTGTTTTAAGCAACAAATTTATCCAAGGTGAAGTTAGTTCTTTTATTAATGTCATCCATGTGGTGATAATTTCAGATTCTGTGAATGTTCTCTGGTTTCAGCATCCTCTGTTGGCATTGCCTGGATCCATTATTACATGGAAAATTACAAATGTTTCATCTTTATTATTCCTCCTTTGTTTATTAACAGTCATTCGTTCACTTTGTATTCCACTGATTCATGTAAAGTTACAATTATTTTCCTCACAGTTTTATGCCAGTAGAGTTAAGTGAAGGTCCATGTGCCATTGTTGTAAATGTTCTGAGGAGCTAGAGAGGAAAATAATATTTTTGGATCATAAGTGCAGTTTCACATGTTTACATCCCCACACAATTTCCTCTTGAAAATTAATTCATTATTGTAACTGATTTAAATAAACCACTTATTCTTCATTTTTTTCTCATTTAACATTTTCTATGTTATCTCTCTGGTTTTTTTTTCTAATTTTCCAATTGCCTGTATTAATTTCTAACTTAATTTCTGTTGCCCTAACATTTATAACAATTATACATTTATCTTTTCATCATAATAGCTGTGGAAATACAGAGGAGTCTGAATCAACTTGGAACGCCTCAAGATTCACCTGAACTGAGGCAACAGCTGTAAGTATTTAATAATTAAAAAAAGGAAAAAAATCACTTATTGTTATGTTGCTTTGATGGTATGTAGTGTTAGGTTTACTGGAGAAACAATGGAAATTAATAAGATTTTTCAGCTCCTTTATTTGTACCAACCTATTGTGTAGGTTTTTCCCTGTTCAGGGTAGGCAGATATTTTTCTTTATTTTCAAGAGCTGGCTCGCTCTAGCAAAGCAGAACTTTGTTAGTTGCCTTTCTTTTTTTTTTTTTTTTAAAGATTTTATTTATTTTTTAGAGAGTGAGCGAGAGAGAAACAGCATGAGAGGGGAGAGGGTCAGAGGGAGAAGCAGGCTCCCCGCTGAGCGGGGAGCCCGATGTGGGACTCGATCCCAGGACCCTGGGATCATGACCTGTGCCGAAGGCAGATGCTTAACCATCTGAGCCACCCAGGCGCCCTAGTTGCGTTTCTTATACTTATTGAATAGGTCGGGTTTTTTTGTTTTGTTTTGTTTTTTTAAGATTTTATTTATTTATTTGACAGAGAGAGACACAGCGAGAGAGGGAACACAAGCAGGGGGAGTGGGAAAGGGAGAAGCAGGCTTCCCGCGGAGCAGGGAGCCCGATGTCGGGCTCGATCCCAGGACCCTGGGACCATGACCTGAGCGGAAGTCAGACGCTTAACGACTGAGCCACCCAGGCGCCCCTGAATAGGTCGTTTTGGTGGCTTTTGAAAAATGATATTCTAAGCTTCTCTATTTATGTGATTTACTTCCCATAGCTAACAATTGCTTCAGTGACTAGATTTTTCTTTGGTTTAGATTCCAGTCCATACTCAATATGAATTGCTATCCCTAAAAAACTTATACCTAAATCTTTGAATTTCAGAAAGCATTAGCCTTTGTTTAAGGGAAAAAAAAGTTCTAGTGAAGTTCTGTAGTACATGTTTCAGGAAATTAATATGCTGTTAGAAGAACAACAGTAATACTTTGTGGTGTTAACAGATTTTACAGTGTTTTTACACATTTTCTCATCTGAATCTTTCTCATCTGGAGTAAAATACATAGATCAAAACAATTATTTTCGGGATGCCTGGGTGGCTCAGTCGTTGAGCGCCTGCCTTCAGCTCAGGTCGTGGTCCCGGCCGGGGTCCTAGGATGGAGCCCCACGTCGGGCTCCTGCTCAAGGATCATTCAGTGCCGTTACAGCCATATTTGAAGTAACATACATGTAGTAAGTGATATTCCACACAGTGTTAGCTATACAAGGAAACATTACAAAGAGGAAGAAATTAAAAGTTAGGTGATGGGAATTCATGTTTTTTATGAAGTACATTTTGAAGAATTTATAGTTATGTCTAATTTATACTGACTTTTTTTTTGCAGTGGATAGATATTGAGGTGGTAAAAAATGCCCCAACTGTAAATAATAAACCATAAACTAAAATGGAATAGAGGGGCACCTGGGTGGCTCTGTCAGTTAAGCTTCTGACTCTTGATTTCGGTTCAGGTCTTGATCTCAGAGTCATGAGATCAAGCCCCAAGTCGGGCTCCCCACTCAGTGTGGAGTCTGCTTCCCTCCCCATCCTTCTGCTCCCCTCTCACCTTCTGCACACTTTCTCTGTTTCTGATAAATAAATAAATCTTTAAGAAAAACTAAAATGGAATAGAAACATAATTATTAATAGATACAATATTTTGCTAAGGTTAGTAGTGGAGATTGTGAGTTGGTAGATATCAATAAAGTCTTCTTTTCAATTAATTAAAGAAATTTAGCTATCTTACATTTTCTAAAGATTTTAAAGGGCATCTTAAAGGTAAGGTACTTGAGAAATAGATAAAAGTAGGTTGTAATTCTTCCTTCTCAGTCAAATAAAGGTATCTATACTTAAAAATACTATTATACAATATCTCATTATTTTAAAGGATCCCAAATGTGACTAATAGGTGTTAAAAATGAGAGATAATGTATTTGAGAAGTACTGATGTAATTTATAAAGCATCACATTAATATTAGCTATTTTTTAGAGTAAAGTTCTTTAGTTAAAAATCTGACTTTTGGGGATGCCTGGGTGGCTCGGTTGGGCGTCTGCTTTTGGCTCTGGTCATGATCCCAGGGTCCTGGGATCAAGTCCCACATCGGGCTCCTTGCTTGGCGAGGAGTCGGTTTCTCCCTCTGCCTGCCACTCCCCCTGTTTGTGCATGCACGCTCTCTCTCTCTCTAGCTCTATCTCTGACAAATAAATCTTTAAAAAAAAATCTGACTTTTTACTTTATAAGCTGGCTAGCAAGATAGATACAGATACTGATATAATTTACTTCTTATATTGTGTTCTTCCTCTTTACAGAGAAATGGTATTATTTTTTCCACAGCAAACTTGAAAAATAGTAAATGCATATTACTGTTAATTACCTCTTCCCCCACCCCCTTTTTTTAAGTATCTATAAGGTTATAAATGTCCAGATAGAGAAAGAGAGGCTACCTGTACCCCAAGCCCTGGGAATTGGATGAAGTCTCAGGTGACAAATCCTCTTCATTTATTCAACTGACCTCCCAATTGTGGAATGCAGACAAAAGGGTCCCACCACCCCACCCCCATATCTAAAGCATCAGACATCCCACAGTCTGGCTTTGGCTCGAGTCATCTTCCTTTCTTAATGGCTGCTGAGATTTGTGTCTCAAAGCTTGGTTGCCCCGTGTGAGTAAAGACCTTTCCATGTAATATTTGCTCAATATTTATAAAAAAAATAGAATTTGGAATTTTTTTTTTTTTCTAAGTAGGCTCCATGCCCAATGTGGGGCTTGAACTCACAACCGTGAGATTAAGAGTCACATGTTCTACCAACAGAGCCAGCCAGGTGCCCTGAATATTTTGTTTTCATAGAGAAAATTTAGAGCCAGTCTATAAAATAGTGATTTTTATCAAATTATTCATCAACTGGCAGAGTTGTAACTTAAAGAAATCTCTTTGTTCTTTTGATATAACATGTGTTTTCTCACTTTAGGCAACAGAAGCAGCAGTATACTAACCAACTTGCCAAAGAAACGGATAAGTACATTAAAGAGTTTGGATCTCTGCCCACCACCCCCAGTGAACAGGTATCAAGCCTTAAGACACATTGTTGATGTATTGAATGTGAAAGAAATCACATACATTGTAGGGTCTTTGAACTGTTATGCTAGAAAGCAAATTAAGGGGGAAAAATTGTATTTGAGATTAGTTCACAGAACACAAAACTATATTTAATTGCCCAGGTAGTATCCTGTGGTTCAATAAAGCAAAAATTATTTCCATGCAGTTGCCCTGACCCATAATTAAGCAAGTGCTCAGAAAATGCTTCCTGAGTAATTGTTTCCTGGCCTTCCAGAGCTGACTCCATGTGACATGCACACTCATTCAGGATGTGAGATTTCCTAGGGGCACATATTTATTTCCTTGCTTATTATTTAGCAGAAGTTATTACTTAGGTAAGAGTACAAGGTTTTATTTTCCTAAAAAGAAAACAAAAAGAACTACTTAAAAATAATCTCAAAATCATGGCCCAGTTTTTAGGATGAAAATTTGAGGTGAAAAATCCAACATTATGAACATTTTGCCTCAAGATGGTAAATATACATAGCATTTGAACATGTTGTCAAAATGTTATTGAGATTTAATCAGTAGGGCCCCGTAATTGGAGAGTGAGTGAGAATTTCAGAATAAAATGAAGAGCCAGCTAGTGGTGAAACAACTTTCGTGAATTCTATAGAACTTCACAGCTTGATTCTAGTAGGTTTCTCCCCCTTTCCTCTAGCGTCAAAGGAAAATACAGAAGGATCGCTTGGTGGCTGAATTCACAACATCACTGACAAACTTTCAAAAGGTCCAGAGGCAAGCTGCAGAGAAAGAGAAAGAGTTTGTTGCTCGAGTAAGAGCCAGTTCCAGAGTATCTGTAAGTATTTAACAAGGCATTATAAAGTGAATCTGATGTTCCTTTGAAAGACTACATTAGCATTTTTCTAAGTCATAAGGATCTGTGACTATCTTGGCAGTCAGTATTTGAATATTTATTTTCAGGTTTTTCTGCTCAATTTTAAGAAGGATGATAGTTATGTATTGCTGTGATTATTTTGTCCATGTCATGGAACCAAAGATTACAGATGATTATATAAAAATTTGGAAGCATTTTGTCAGAAAGACTAGGGGTCAGACCTGAGTGATAGTCCCACATTGATTTGTACTAGAGGCCATCACGTTCTGTCAGGGCTCATGTAGGGAACACTTTACTCCTGGGTCATATGAAGAGGACAGGAATGAACAGTCAGTATGTTGTGTGGATACTGAAAATGAATATAAGCCTGGGGAAAATAAAAGGAAAACTTAAAGTGGAATTTTGAGTTAATCTAATTTTAAATTCCCTTCAAAACTATTGCAAGTTGTTTCCTTGTTCCTTAAGGTAGAGGCTCCAGGACTATAGTACATTTTAATCAAGTAATATTAATTATTTGGCCCTTGAGAATATTTAATGAATTCCTTCCTTGTCAGCTTAGGATACAATTTTATTATTACTCGAAGCACTTGACCTAGAAAATGAGAACAAAAACATTTCTCTTTCTCTCCACACACACGCACACGTGTGCGTGCACATGCGTACATAAATCAGTTTAGATTATTATAAGAGAAAATGTGAGTTTTGGTGTTTTTTCTTTGCCCCTTCTCAGTCCATTCTATTACTAAATTATTCAGGGTGGTTTTCCTGAGGACAGCTCAAAGGAAAGGAATCTTGTATCCTGGGAAAGGTAAGAAATACAAAACATACAGATCAAAAGATAATTTTGCAAATGTACTTTTTTGTATAAATATATTTATACATTATGATCCCTGCAGCAGAATGAAAGTTTTCAGTTTATTATATCATGACTGTCCTAAGTTATTTATAAATAGAAAGCAATAAATTTGAAATTTTTTTCAAAATAATTATAACGTCTACATATATATAAAATATTCCAGTGTAGCAGTAATACTTTGTAAATAATTATTTACCCAAGTAAATATGATTGACTTAATTATTATTTGATGGAGATTATTTCCTCCCGTGACGTTTAAGTCAACCAAAAAGAAATATGCAGTTGCCAAATATAACTTCCAATAATTAAATAATAACTCTAAAAAAAAATCAATGAAATGAAACATGAATAGTTTAATATTTCTGTTATAATCTTAAAATTGAAGAATATAAGAAGTTGAAGCAATTCTCTGACTTTGAAGAAAAGATATTCTGTTTCATGTTTCTTAAATAAGGAAAGAAGTCCCATTAATTTAATACCATTCCTTTTTTTTTTTTTTTCCATGTTCTGTTCTGTCTGTTAGCCAAGCTCAACCTCAGGTGCAGGTGCAGGATGAAGAAATTACAGAGGATGACCTCCGCCTTATTCAGGAGAGAGAATCTTCTATTCGGCAGCTTGAAGTAAGCTTGACGTGGCAGTTGGATGGCTGCTCTGTTCTCAGCGTGTTTGTCCTCAAGATGCTTAGACAATGCTGGGGGAGGGGCCTGAGAAAGAAAACTGAATATATCAATGTGGTGGCATTTCGTGTAAATGAGAATAATTCCCTTTTTTTAAATAAATCTCGTTGGAATTCGTGCTAAAATGAGAGAACATACCTCCCTCATCTCCTACTTTTGTTTTTTATCCTGTCAGATCATCTCAGGTCCTTAGCATGGAGAAAAACTCAGTCCAGACAGGTCTGCTCAGGGAGTCTGGACGACTTCTGGAACACATGATACACCTCAGAGCCGCATGAATAAGACTTGACAGGGGCTGTACGAGTATTTTATTTCTCTGTAGTATGTTCATGACGTCAAAGAGATCTGAAGGGTTTAGTAAGCCTTAGTTCTTATGGAACCTACCTATTCCCTAGAAGACTGGCTAATAGCTCACCATAGCTACAATTTATTGAGGGTTTTTAAGCACCATGTGATAAATTCTTTGCATTATCTCATTTAGTTCTCATAAAAACCATGAAGTAGTTAACTGTGTCATCATCATCACCATTTTATAGGTGGGAAAACTAAGGCACAGGATGAATATGTAAATTGTCCCCCCCATAGACTATTTAAACTTAACTTTTTAATCAGGCAAAATAATAGTTATCATATATTAAAGAAAAGTAAAGTTATAACTTGTTCATTGCTATTCCATTGCATAATCAAACTTACTAATGTGAGACTTAAAATTTATACCTAATGTTTTATACTTTTATAATGTCAAATTGATGTGTAAGTTTTTACTAGGAATAAATCATAACAATGATATTTTATACTCTTATGAGGTAATACTGCTAGTGATAACAAAACTATCAGATTATATCAATATAAACTCAGTGACCCAGGGCACTTCTCTGTTAATAGATTCCTGGTGTCCATGTGCCTTGCTTGGTATTTTTAGTGTCACAAACTTACCTTTAGAACTGGTTAAAGTCATTCAAGGTCGTCTTACTTAGGGTTGCCTCTAGTCATATAGTTTCCTGATATTTCCAAAATCTCTGTATTAAGCCTAGATGCATTCTCACTTGTGTCTAAGTGGTGGTTTGGGGTTTTGTTTGTTTTCTGTTTTTTGGTGTTTGTTTTTTTTTTTAATTTTTCCCCTTTGTGGATTGAGGGCTGAATTTCTGATTATAGTAACACGTGCCTTTTTCTCTCAGGCTGATATTATGGATATCAATGAAATATTTAAAGATTTGGGAATGATGATCCACGAACAAGGAGATGTGATAGGTAAGCCCCACTGGGGTGGGAGAAAGCTACACGCAGTTTACCTGCAGGAACCTCTCAAGCAAGAGTAACCCCTGTGTCTCTGGGACCCCCTGGAATTAAAAGCACAGCCTCTACCAATAGACAAAGCATCACCCTTGGCATTATCTAAAACAGATCTCATCTTTGGCTCCCACTGATTGAATCAACTGGCTTCATTTATTTCTGAAGCCCCACATCTCACCAGAGCCTGCTGCTGCTGAGACCGTGGAGCCAGCCTCTAGTCTCACTGCCGCCTGTTTGCCAGACCCCTGGTTTCCATCTCAGCCCCACTAATTCTCATCACACCAAGCACTTTCTGGGAAACCTGTGCTCTTTATAATACCTTGTCTTTTAGATCAGAGGGAATAGGTAGCCGTTTGCCTGATTATTTATTCCAGTGTCTTTTCGGTACATTAATTTAGTGGTATTACTTAGATGCGAAGCATTCTTTTACAAATTCTTTAAAAAAAAAAATCAGTGGCTAAGACTCCCTGAAAGTTTAAATGTAATAGCTCTTCAGGTACCGTGTAACTGCCAGCACTGATCAGTGTCCTGATCATTTTTATCATTTAGAAATATGAAGCTATCAGCGGATGTGGCTAAAGATAGATTTCATATATTTTCTGATTTTGGTTCATTGAAATACTTGGAACTATATTTTACTACAGCTATTATTTGTCCATTCTTACCCTTCTCTGTAGCCACAGTAGATAATGGGGTAAAATTTCAAAAACCAATTCATTCATTCATCCAGTAAACATTTATTGAGTGCCTGCTATGTCCGGGCACAAATCTAGGCACTGGGGATTTAGCTGAAATTAAACAAGAGGTAGAAGACCCTGCCTTCATGCATCTTACAATCTAATTGGAGGAGAGAGAATTTTTGTAAAAGGAAAGAAAAGTAAGTAAATGCCGATAAGTGCTCTCGGGAAAATAAGGCAGGTAGTAGGATGGGGCTACTGGTGGTGGGGAATGTTACTGCTTCACTAGGGTGGTCAAGGAAGACCTTACTGATAAGTAACATTTTAGTGAAGACTTCATGGAATTAAGGGAGCAAGTGAAAGAAAATTTTCCAGGTAGAGCAAAGGGCAAGTGCAAAGGCCTTCAGGCAGAAGCACATCTGATGTTTTTGGTGAGTGAAATGAGCAAGAGGGAGATGGAGATGACATCAGAGGTCATAAAGTTTGACATCATGTAGGGCGCTGAGCCCTTGTGAGGACTTGCATTACTATTAACGGATGGGAAGCCACAGGAGAATTTGAGCAGAGGAGTGTTATCATCCGACTTAAGTTTTAATAGATTCGCTTTGGCTGCTAGGTTGAGAGCAGACCATAAAGGGACAAGACCAGAAGCAAAGAGACCCCTTCCAAGGTGATGGCAGGAATCGGGGTGGGCAGTTGCCTCAGATCAGGATGGAAGCAGCGAATTGGTGAGAAGCGGTAGAATTCTAGATAGCTTTAAAATGTAGAACCAAAAAGATTTGCTAACTTGGCTGGATGTGGGTGTGAGAGAGAATGAACTCAAGGACAACTCGTAAGGTTTGGGGCAAGCCCAGGGAAACGATGAGGTTGCCATTTTCTAAGCTGGGTCAGTCTGGAACTGGAGCGGGTTTAGAGGGATGGAGATCGACAATTTTGGGATATGTTAAGTGTGACGTGCCAGTTGAAATGAAGGAGGCTTGCTTGGCAGTCACGAATTCGAAGTGAAAGAAATCAATGTCGGTTATTTTTTTTTGTACCCGTGTGCAGCTGTGAGGGTGCAGGTTGAGGTGTTGTCACATAAGTCTGACTGAGGTAGGTGGCAAAGGAGCTGAGGGTGAGTGCGAGAAGTATGGCTCAGTGGTGGCCCGGGAGATCTAAGCTGGATCAGGAGGAAGGTGAGGGCACAAAGTGTGTTGAGGGGCAGTGAAACAGTGGTAGGTCAGTGACGTTGGGGTGTTGGAAGGAGAGTGCTAGACAGGTAGCAGGTGATGCTCAGAGAGTGAGGTTTGAAACTGAGTTTATAGAGAAGCTGCAGTTACCAGTAGTGACGAGGCTTGGGATATGATCATGGAGGTGGGTGGCTGGGAAGGGGAAACAGGCAAAGTCATTGAAAAAGTATGGTCAAGGCATGGAGAAGGCAGGTGTTAGCAGGTCAGCAGTTGGCTTCTGAAATTGCCATTTTGTAAAAGAGAAGCATTGAAGGGTCCATCGGCGAATCCAGGGCTAAAATATTCAAAGAATGAAGGAAAGACCATGAGGTCTATAGATGTCTGCTACGGGGGGTTGGATGCATTTGCAAGCATGAGCTGTAAGCTGAGTGTTGGTGGGGAGAAGGGGGAGGCCGTGGTCTCAGGCTGTGGGGGCCACTGGTTCCACCTCTAGGCCAGAGCAGCGAGGGAGGGGAAACTGTCGCCACGTGAGAAGGCTGCCTGAGCCCTCAGGGAGGGCTGGGTTTTAGCTCAGAAGGAGGAGGTTGACTGATGGTTTTCAATACTCTGTTGACTCTCAGGAACAGTTGTTAGATGTTCGGTGCTGCCTTGACCATCAGAGCACACAAACTCCCTAGTACTTTTCAGGGGTTACCAGGTAGAACAGGAGTTGTGTCGTAATGAGGATGATCCAGTTTCTTTTCAAGTATCTGTGTGTTGTTTGGATCATTTGAGAAATAGTGTAAAGAAGACTCTGAGCCAGTTTAAAAAGAAATTCAACTTTGCCCGTATACTACCAGTGTTAACATTTGAATAGTGAACATGTTTGGTCTTATGTTGCATGAAGTCTTGTGATTTAAGCAGCTGTCTTACTGGAGCATCAGCACACATTGTGTGTGTGTGTGTGTTTTATTTTAAAGACAGCATAGAAGCCAATGTGGAGAATGCAGACGTGCACGTTCAGCAAGCAAACCAACAGCTGTCAAGGGCAGCAGAATATCAGGTAATATTAACCGCAGTGAGTTATCTTGTAACTTAGGCTTTCCAGTCTGTGTGTGTGTGTGTGTGTGTGTGTGTGTGTTTGGTCTGTGTGTGTGTGTGAGAGAGAGAAAGATTGATCAGGTATAAGGTGGCTGGAGATGTTAAAATTTAAAATCCCATGGAAGACAGGTCCAGATATCTGCCAGTCTGTTTAAAACTGGGGTTAGCCTGTTTCCTGTTTATTCTCAGTGTCAAACAGAATTGTGGCCCCCAGGGATAGGAAGTTCAGTGTTTAGAGTCCTGAGGGGAGCAGTAGATAGACAACTCCAGGCATTTCTGACAGCTGGAGGTCTCTGATGCTGTTGTGACCTTCCAAACCAGAAACCTCTTTGATAACTTTCTTCCCCTATGTCTCTCACTGTTTCCGTCCACCTTTTCTTTCTTTTTTGTCTGTGGCACTCTGCAGTAAGAAGGCAAAGATCTTTGCTCTAGAGAATTCTCATCAAGTCCTATGGAAATTATATTCCCTTGGAGTGCCCTTGATCACTGGGTATTGTCAGCATTCAGCAGACCCTTCACCAGGAATGAATTGATTTCTTCAATGGATCAGGTTAATATAGGGAGTCCGTATATGTGACAGATATGAAGCACATCAGAGTACTACACAGATATTAGGACCATGAACTATGAATATATCATATGATATATAGGCAATAAAAATGAGGCCAGGCTCTTCGGGAACCCCTAAATACCACCATAGCATTTGATTTCCCTCTTAAAATTCCACTTTTTGTTGTTGTTCATAATTATCTTCTCAGACCGTGTTGCCTTCTTCTAAAATACCTAAGATATTATCACAGTCTTAGATATTTTCAATTGCTTTTTGCTTTTCTAACCAACCTCAGAAGTCCCCTTTCATTTCAGTGCCATTTTTCACTAGACAAATCACCGCATACTTAGTGATATATAGAGAACAGTAAAGCTATATGAAGATTGCTGAGTTACAGCCACCTGTACTCAGTGATGTAGTAACTCTAACTCGCCTTTACCTTCTGTGTGCATGTGATTCAGGTATGCAGCTCAGTAGAATTACTGTCACACGTAGGTATCATTCATGAACACGTGCACACACACACACACACACAATAATCTATAAATGCCAACAGTTACTCAGACGTATTGTTTAGCAAGATTTATCAGCAACTAGGTTTACATGTTATTTTGTTTTGCTTTTGGATTTTGGAGGGATGTAGATATATCTCCAAGTTTTACTTTTCCCCTCTTTGGGAAGGGTAGACCCTACAGCCACCCTGGGAGAAAGGAGCACATCTTCCCAAGCCATACCTCCATATCTAAAGCTGCCCCGTACTTAATTCCATGGGCCCTGGAGAGATGAGGGAAGAGCCGTTCAACATCAGTGCTGAGGAAAAAAGCAGCTTCCCTGTAGTTCTCCTTGGAAACCTTGATATTAAACTCTTGCCTCTGCAAAATATGGTGCTTCTTAATAGTTTGGGTGAACCATGAGTGTAGGGGAAGCTGATCAGTACTCATCATTGCAGTACCCTGGGACCTCACCATCCCACACTAGGGAGGGTGCCCTGGGCCACAGATACCCTGTGGGGGAAGCCTGTGATTATTCTTACAGGTATATTACACATGTGCCTATGGTACTCAAGTGGAGTCTGGGGAAAATATGTAGGCAAGATGAGACAAACTCTAGAGAAGTCATACTTCACGTAAGGGAGTATTCAGTTGAAAAAATTGCTGAATATGTGGTATACTGAAATTCATCATAGTTTTCAGGAGAATTTCAGAGTCGGAAACCTGTCTTTCTGTAAATTTTATGGTACTACTAGTTGACAAAGAAAATTTACAAACTTTTCAACCTTGTAAGAAAAAAATTCTGCGGCGCCTGGGTTGCTCAGTCGGTTGAGCGTCTGCCTCCGGCTCAGGTCGTGATCCCAGGGTTCCCCTTGTTAGGCTCCCTGCTCAGTGGGGAGCCTGCTTCTCCCTCTCCCTCTGTCCCTCCCCCTGCTTGTGCTCTCTTTTGCTCTCTTTCTCTCTGTCAAATAAATAAATAAAATCTTTAAGAGAAAAAGAGAAAGGATTCCTGCATGTTGCTATGAGATATGCAAGCCATTAAAGAAATAGGAAATCTACAGCTGGGCCAGAATGAAGAATGGAACAAAACTCTTAACCTCTATAATTTAAATGACTGCATTATGATTTTTTTTTAAAGATTTTATTTATTTATTTGAGAGAGAGAATGAGAGAGAGCACATGAGAGGGGGGAGGGTCAGAGGGAGAAGCAGACTCCCTGCTGAGCAGGGAGCCCGGTGCGGGACTCGATCCCGGGACTCCAGGATCATGACCTGAGCCGAAGGCAGTCGCTCAACCAACTGAGCCACCCAGGCGCCCTGCATTATGATTTTTTAGCTCTTTGTTTTTTATGTGTATGTTGAGATTTTTAAATGCAGTTTCCACTAATATTAAAAGAATGGGAATTTTGGAAACTAGTAAATTTACTTCAGGAGAAATTGCCAAGCATTTACACTTGCTGATATTTTCAGAGAACTCATTTTGAAGAGCAGCTCTTTGATAAAAGTTAGCTTTTAAGCTGTTCTTAGTTTTTATACATAGGACTACCTCAGTCTGTTGCTTAAGTCAGTAACTTTCATTTCTCTGTGTCTCCTTTTTTAAGCCCAACCACACTCAGAAATATGACCACAAAAGTTGAATAATTAGCCCCTGAATTCTGTCATTAATTCAAGAAGACTTTTCTTGAACGAATAGTGCCACTTGTATTTGAAGAGATTTTTGAGAAGCAAAAAAATACAGCCAAATATTTGAGGGCAGTTAATTACTATTGATTTTACTCTAGAAATGAAGCAAGTGATTTTCAATTGCTATAGAGATGCTTCAATACATCTGTAAACATGGTTTTTGTTTTTGCATCTGCAGCGCAAATCCAGAAAAACCCTGTGCATCATCATTTTTATCATTGTCGTTGGAGTTGTAATTCTCGGTCTCATCATATGGAAAGTGAAAAGCTAAATTATAAAGGAGCACCCTATTGCACTACATTCTCTAAATTATGTAGGAGGATTCCTGTAATCATGGTTTTTTTATTATTATTATTTTAAAGATACTCCATAAAGGATGGCTCCCATACTTTGTTATTTTCATTTGGGGGGGGGCAGTTTCCTTTGGATTCAATCTGATATTTTCTAACACTGAAAGTTTTTCTCAGTATGACTGCTGGCATTATTTCCATGCTTTTCGATCTAATAACTGTGAGGTTTTGTCCACGTTGTATATGCCTTTCATTTATAATTTATTTACCTGTTGACTTAGCTCTTGGAATTAGTAAATGTAAAGGTGTGCGTGTGTTCCATGTGCATCTGTCTCTGACAGAGTGATGTGCACTCAGAGTTGTGTTCCTTCAATTAAAAATCTCAAATTTAGTTTTGATTTGAGCCAGCAGAGGAAATACTCTCAATAACTTAAAAATTATCGTACCTGTTTGTGGTGTGTTTTTTTTTTCCTGGTTCATAGCAGCACAAATTATTTATCTTTTCTTGTTGGTTTTCTCTTAAGACCCTTGTTTACTCTAAATGAAATCGGTGAATAATTTCCTAGAGTATCTCATACTCCCGACGTGTACATATTAAGCATTTGCTGTAGATTGCCTAGTAAAATACTAAGGATAGATTGTTTTTACATAGGCCCTGTTTAAGTCTGGTGTTTGCTGGGGTATGTGTAGTCACTGTAAATGTTTAATGTAATTTGAACAAAGAGTATGAAAAATCAGTATCTATCGCATTAGAAATCTGAAGATCCCAACTTATTTTGCTGTGTCCTTCCACAGCTATTACTGTGGAAAATTAATTATCTTCCCTTAAGTCCTTTAGAATAATGGCTACATGTGTATCCTTGGGTCAGAATTACTTTGGGGGAGCAACTTTCCCAGAATTACTGTTTTTGAGCACTAACACTTAAAATTTAGTGTTTACCATTGCATACCATTTTGTAACACCCTTCATTAGAAAACAATTTGGATGTTTGCCAATTAACTCACTTGCTTTTTTAAATCAATGTTGTTTTAATGCACTAATCTGAATACTATAAAGAGGATTATCTTAGTTTATAGTTTGTATTTTATAACGTTCTTATATAGCAGTTTGATAGTGAAGTCAGTGTTTTACATGGCAAAGCTATGAGACTTCAAATGGGAACAAATAAAATGTTAACTAAGTAAACTGTATCTTTGCAAACAAAATAAAGATGATTTTAAAAGTGGATAGTTCTGTGTCATGAGGACTCTGCTTCTGTGGGAGCAACACTTGACATAATCACACAGCAGCCCTTCTTTCTGGAGTACTGGTTTATTCAGTGTTTTAGTTTGGCAGTCTTAAAATGCATGTCAGCAAAACGCCATTTTTTTTTTTTTTCTCCATAAGAGACCGTAGAAAATTTTCTTGTGAGTGAGTGAGTGGAAACTTTGAGACTTTGTGTTTACCAAATCAGTTTGCTTTAGTGAACAGGACGGGCCAGGCAGGGAGAGGAATTTATACAAATACTACCTGTGCTGAGGTCAGTGCAAGCCCATCAGGCCTGATTGAGCATATTCTTTCTCTATAAGAGCACCGAGAAGCGTGTGATAAACCGGTATCTTCTGGCTACATAAAACTCCCACGGCTCCCACAAATCAGTTCAATTTTTTTTTTTTTTTTGCACAGTTGTACTTGATAAATATTCTCATAGAGGCAAAAGCACTTACCCTATTCGCTTCATGATGAGTTCCCAGTAATAGCAAAACCACTTAATTTTTTGTGTGTGTGATTTTCATTTCATTTTCATTTGATGTGTAGTATTTTATAAATTATTTTACCTGGGACACAGATCAGTGATTAAAAACAGGAACCTTAGTGGCTTGCATTCTTTTAAGAAACATAATGATTTTTTTTTTTTTAAAGATTTTATTTATTTATTTGAGAGAGAGAGAATGAGAGACAGCATGAGAGGGAGGAGGGTCAGAGGGAGAAGCAGACTCCCCGCCGAGCAGGGAGCCCGATGCAGGACTCGATCCCGGGACTCCAGGATCATGACCTGAGCCGAAGGCAGCCGCTTAACCAACTGAGCCACCCAGGCGCCCGAAACATAATGATTTTTGAGGGAAATTTTTACCCCAAAATATTTGGAACTCAAAGAGTAGTCTTGATTTGAAAAAAATCAAAGGAGAAACATAGCACAACAGCCAAGGTTTTCAAGTTCTCGAAGTTTTCCTTCAGGTTAGTCTTAGAATCACATTGAAAGGTGAAGCTCACACTATGGAAAATAAAATTGAAGTTGTTTTTATGACAGTCAGCATATTTGAATCAGTCCACATGCGTCTCAAACTGAAGAAGTTGCCTCATCAGGTGACACATTATTGTTCATTTTAGCGGGCTCCAAAGACATTCTCGAATGGCGCAGATTGAGATCAACCAGCCACTGTGCAGAAATTGAATGACAGCGTGGCCTGAAGTGTTTGACTCTTGCACTGGTCGTTAAATACAGAAGTGTTCTGGTTTTGCACAACGATTGATGGTAAAAGAAATATAACAGGTGCCATTTCAACATAAGGCAGCTTGTCTGTTAGTCGGCAGGGGATCAGTTCTAGAAAAATAGACGTGTGGGCACAGACAGAGCTTGATCTAGGCCAGCAAACCATGAAGGCGGTGGTTGGAGTCAGGCCTCCGAGCGCTCGGCGCGCCCAGCAGCATCCACACAGCCGTCGGACAGCACTGCATCTTGGAGAGGTTGCCCCCGACTCCTTCACCATCGTCACTGCTTTTTTTTTTTTTTTAAAGGTAACATTTTGTACACACAGAAAAACAGTGTTTTGAATATCAATGTTTTTCAACAAGTTTATAATGAAAAATGATTTTTGAAGACTTTTTGTTCCACAAAATCAGCCTGTGCTTTCGCAAAGAAAGTGCGGAATAGTGTTTCTAGTTGGTGTAATTTTCGTTGCTGCGTGTAGAAAAGAGAACACAATAAAAGATAAAATCTGTCTAAAGAAAAAAGTCCTCGTCCACCTTCGTGGTAAGGAACAATTTACGAGGGGAACGTATTTAGCATTTACGTTTTTAAAGTCAGAACTGAGTACTGTTTGCACGTATGACCAGGTTGCTGGAATAAAAGGAAATTTCCAAAGGGGATAGTGTTTGGGCAAATTATGAGTTAACTGGGATTTTTTTTTTGGTTCATTTGGATATGATGAAGATTCCTCATTAGTGGTAAAGAACATCATCAGGCATCCTACTTTCCTGGGGGGTTGGAAAAAAGTTGTGTATTTTCATGATTCACTTAAGAAAATGAAGCGCTTCCCTGTGGATTGCAGACCTCTTCCGTCCACCCTAAGATCTGAACAGCTTCATGTCTCAAGCAAGGAAATACACTTAGCAAAACTTTCACTAGCCGGTGCCTGAAAGGGCTACACTGTACCACTTCTCTGACAGAATGCATGACATCACCTCACCCTAAGCCATTGAGAATTCTCACTGAAACACTGCCATTTTAATCCTTTGTTTCAGCAATTATTTGGTTAACGTGAAAATGATGGGATAACTTATTTTTCTTCAAATAATCCTAATTTTAAATGCAGAAATAGAACTAAATAACTGACACACTAAATCGATTTTTATAGACACTGTTGCTTCTGGCAGGTTTTTAAGAGGTTGGTCACTTAATTACTCAGAGTGGGATTCCTGTAGGTTTTGTGTAGTGATGGCATTTCTGCTTGAAACGTAAGTGGTGGAAGGCAAAAACCAGATTTCCTGTGCAATCGTTCTATGCATAACACCCCTGCTTGTTTGAGAGGGAGTCTGCTAGAACTGAACTGAGTCTTTAAATAAACTTGAAAGGGTACTGATGCCCACTTTGGCAAACCCAAAGTACAGATTTTTAAGTGTTTACTGTAAGTACTGCTAGACAGTAGTTCCTAACTCCAAAACCTATTAGCCTTGGTGGAAAACTTAGAAATGCAGTTATTTAGCCTCAATGAAGATTTCCAGACACTAATTTCAGTTTCCAATGCCTTCCGAAAGTTTCACACCAACTGTTTCATGGCAGATCTTAAATAACTGAAGTCAGACCAGATAAAGAGAACCAAGTTTACATCTCTAGGAACTAGAGATTTTAACCCAAGACAAGTATACGAGCTTTTAGTAACTTGCATAGCTGAGACCTGACTTTTTAAAAAGCTTTTAGGGCAAGGCAGATTCTTACGTCAGTAATGATTCTAGAAATTAAAAAAAAAAACAAATTATAACTTAGTGGAGAATATTGTTTTTCATCCTTCCAAACCCAGGTGCTATGGTCATTTTAAGTTCATTTAAAGGCGTTTCCAGTGTACCTGACCACATCTGACCTATTTCCAGTGCCAGACTTAATGTTTTAATCTTCCTAAGGGTTACCATAATTTTAACATTTAATTATTACTTTGTGGTGGGGCATCTACCACAATTCAGTAAGGTAACCATCATATATCATTTAAATTAGTTCTATCTTGGATGCAAAAGGATATTTTTTGTTCCAAATTAGGACTTCCCTTGTGTCTTTTCCTGATCTACACTCAAAACATTTTTCTTAGTAATTTAGAAGTTGTCTATGTTACATTAAATTTCTTAAGCCTGAAATGGAGGCCACAGACCAGTACTTACCTTTGGAATGGCATGGACATTTAAAATAAAGAGCCCATTTTATAAAATGTAAAACATGTTTAATGCTAAAATTTTATTTATTTTTTAAGATTTTATTTATGTGAGAGAGAGGGGGAAGCAGGCTTCCAGCTGATCAGAGAGCCCCACTCAGGACTCCGTCCCAGGACCCCGGGATCACGACCTGAGCCAAAGGCAGATGCTTAACCAACTGAGCCCCAAAGGCTAAATTTTTTTTTTTTTTAAGATTTTATTTTATTTATTTGACAGAGAGAGACACAGCGAGAGAGGGAACACAAGCAGGGGGCAGTGAGAGAGGGAGAAGCAGGCTTCCCGCCGAGCAGGGAGCCTGATGTGGGGCTCCGTCCCAGGACCCCGGGATCATGACCTGAGCCGAAGGCAGACGCTTAACGACTGAGCCACCCAGGCGCCCCAAAGGCTAAAATTTTAAATTAAACTTTGCTTTTGAGGTAACAGTAAATTCACATGCAATTGTAAAAACCAATACAGAGATCCCTCTTGTACTTTTCACCCAATTAATCCCAATGGTAACATCTTGCAAAACTACAATATCACCACCAGGATCATGATATTGACAAAGTCAATATGTAGAACATTTCCATATACAACATTCAAACACAAAGACCCCTCCTGATGCCGTTTTATAGCCACACTGACTTTGCTCAATCCCCATCCCCTCCTTCCAACCATAATCTGTTCTCCATTTTTATAATTGTTATTTCAATAACATTATGTAATGGGGATCATACAGTATGCAACCTTTTGGGATTAGCTCTTTACATTCGGCATAATCCTCTGGAGATTCATACCACTTGTTGCATGTATCAAGTGCATCGATCGTTCAGTTTTCAGTGCTGAGTAGTGTTCCATGGTATGGATAGATCACAGTTTAACGCTTTACCTGCTGAAGGCTATCTGGTCAGTTTGGGCTATTATGAATAAAGCTATGTTCATTTGTGTACAGGTTTTTGTGTGAACATAGACTTCATTTCTCTGGGATAAATGCCCAGCAGTGAAATTGCTGAGCCATATGACAGTTGAATGTTTGGTTTTT
The DNA here is from genome assembly GCF_054177405.1 of Leptonychotes weddellii. Lineage (NCBI taxonomy): Eukaryota > Metazoa > Chordata > Mammalia > Carnivora > Phocidae > Leptonychotes > Leptonychotes weddellii. The sequence continues at coordinate 101,828,560 of NC_138376.1, read as the reverse complement.
AAGAAATTGCCAAACTTTTCCAGAGTGGCTATTCCAGTTTACATTCCCACCAGCAATGTTTGAATGATCCAGTTTCTTCACTTCCTTATCGGCATTTGGTGATGTCACAAATTTTTATTTTAGTTATTGTAATAGGCTTTATTTTATACTTCACCAATGGCTAATGATGTTGAGCACCTTTCCATGTGCTTATTTGGCACCTATATTTCTTCTTCAGTGATGTGTTTCTTCTTGTTTTCTCCTCTTTTTCTAATTGGGTTGTTTAGTTTTTCATTGTTGAGCTTTGAGTGTTTTTTTTTAAAATATGTATTCTAGATACTAGTCCTTTTTCCAATATCTAAATTAATTTGCAAGTATTTCCTCCCACTCTGTAGCTTGTCTTCCTCTTAACAGGGTCTTTCACAGAGCAAAAGTTTTTCATTTGGATGGATGAAGTCCATTTTATTGATGTTTCCTTTTTATGGATCATGCTTTTGGTATCACAGACTCTTTGCCTAGCCCTAGATCACAAAGATTTTCACTTTTATCTTGTGTTCTTTTCTAAAAGTTCTGTGGTCTTACATTTTACTTTTAAGTCCATGATCCATTTAGAGTTAATTTTGCATGAAATGTGAGACATCTACGGTTTTGTTTTGGGTTTTTTTGCCTATGATGCTCAGTTGTTCCAACATCGTATTTGTTGTAAAGGCTGTCTTTACTCTATTGAATGGTTTTTGCTCCTCTGTTGAAAACAAGCTGAACAAAAATCAGTTGGACATATTTGTGTGGGTCTATATCTGGTTCGTCTGTTATATTCCATTGGTCTATGTGTCTATACCTCCACCAATACCAGACAGTATTAATTTTTCTATTTGATAAGCCTTGAAATCATATACACTTCTTGTTTATACTTTATTCTTTTTCAAAATTAGGTGCTTTTGTCCATTGTCTTTCCATATACATTTAATTTTTAAAAATTTTTTTATTATGTTAATCACCATACCTTACATCATTAGTTTTTGATGTAGTGTTCCATGATTCATTGTTTGCGAATAACACCCAGTGCTCCATTCAGTACATGCCCTCTTTAATACCCATCACCAGGCTAACCCATCCCCCCACCTCCCTCCCCTCTAGAACCCTCAGTTTGTTTCCCAGAGTCCACAGTCTCTCATGGTTCGTCTCCCCCTCCGATTTCCCCCCCTTCATTTTTCCCTTCCTACTATCTTCTTTTTTTTAAACATAAAAAATTTTAGAATAATCTTATCCATATTTATACAAATATCTTGTTGAGATTTTTATAAGAATTATGTTAAACCCGTATACCAATTTGGGGAAATTTGACATTTTACCATGTTGAGTCTTTCAATCCATGAACACAAGATATCTCTTCATTTATTTAGATCTTCTTTGATTTCTTTAGTATTGTATAGTTTTTAGCTTATTAAGCTCTATATATGCTTTTATTAGGTTTACACCTAAGCATTTCATTTTTTTGAGAGATTGTAAATGATACTGTGTTTTTAATTCCCATATTCACGTATTTATTGCAAATATATATACAATTGTTTTTTGTATGTTTATCTTGTATGCTGCGATCATGCTTAACTCACTTATTAGTTCTAGGAGGTTTGTGTAGATTACTTGGATTATCTTACATAGAAAATCATGTGATCTGCAAATAGCAATAGTTTTATTTCTTTTGTTCTGATCTGTATGCCTTTTATTTCCTTTCTTAATGCAGTGCTTAGAACTTTCAGTGCTATATTTGAATAAGAGTGGGGAAGAGATATCCCTGCCTTATTCCCAATCTCAGGAAAGGATTTAGTGTCTCACCATTAAATATAATGTCAGCTGTAGGTTTCTTGTAGATACTCTTCATCAAATTAAGGAAACTCCCTTTATTCCTATTTTTCTGAGATTTTTTCTTTTCATGAATGGGTGTTAAATTTTGTCAAATATTTTTTCTGCATCAGTTGATATGATCATATGATTTTTCTCCTTATCCTATTAATATGATAGATACATTGATTGAGTTTTGAATATTGAACCAGCCTTGCACCCCTGAAATAAATATATTTATTTATTTAACCCTTTACCTGCTGAATATTTGTGTATAATATATGTGTATAATTTTCTTTATATGTTACTGAATTATATTGACTAATGTTTTGTTAAGGATTTTTGCATTTGTATTCATGAGGGATATTGATCATAGCTTTCTTTTTTTTGCAGTGTTTTGTCTAGTTTTACTATCAGGGTAATAGCTTCAAAATGAATTGGGAGGTGTTCCTTCCTCTTCTATTTTCTAAGAGATTGTTTAGAATTGATGTTAATTCTTTTTACACTTGATAGAATTCTCCAACGAAAGCATCTAGACTTTGGAATTTTGGTGAGGGAGTTTTTAATTATAAATTAAATTTCCATAATAGTTGTGGGACTGTTTAAGTTACCTATTTCATACTGAGTTGTGGTAGTTTGTGTTTTTCAAAGAATTGGTCTATTTCTTCTCAGTTTGTCAAGTTTTTGTATGTGGAGTTGTTTGTAGTATTCCTTTCTTATACTTTTGATGTCTGTAGTGGTATCCCCTCTTTCATTCCAGATATTGTTAAATTGTGTCATATCTGTTTTATTCTTTGTAAATCTTTCTAGAAGTTTGTTGATTTTATTGATCTTTTCAAAAAAACAACTTTTTGCTTTATTAATATTCTATATTGTTTTAATGTTTTCAATTTTATTAATTTCTGCTATCTTCATTATTTTTCCCCTTGCTTTCCCGGGGATAAGTTGAATGTATTTTAGAATTCCATTTTAATTTTTCAATGATGTTTTTAGCATATCTTTTTATAAACCATTTTAGTGTTTGCTCTAAGTATTACATTATAAATATATAGCTCACAACATGTATGGTGTCATCCCTTTACCAGTTCTAGTCAAATGTAGAAATCTTACTTCCCTTTATGTCTCTTTACTCTTCCCTATTTATAATTGTCTTAAGTAGTACTTCTACATATATTTAGAACCACATTGATGTTGGAATTTTTGCTTCAACAATCTAACGTAATTTTGAAAACTCAAGAGGAGAAGAAAAGTCTATTGTATTTACCCAGATTTTTACTTACTTTGTTCATTCCTCGTTGCTCTTCTAAAATTCCTTTGTATATCATTTCCTTTCTGTTTAGGGAAATTTTGTTAGGCTTTTATTGTTCTTATTGTATGTCTGTTGGCAATAAAGTCTCTTAGTTTTCCTTCACCTGAAATTCTCTTGATTTTTCCCTTCATTTTTGAAAGATGTTTTCACTAGACATAAGATTCTACTTTCCTTTCAACACTAGCAAACTGGTGAAAGTTTGAGATTTTTTTTTCAAAAGTTCCCTCTGAACTCTGATTTCTGATGAGAAACTCAATGTTTTTAAATTCTTTTTCCATTATGAGTAGGGTGTCATTTCTCTATTTCTCTTCCTCTCTCCTTTCCTTCCTTAGGTTTTCAGAAGTTTGACTATGTTGTGTCTTGGTGTAGACGTTTAGAGTTTAACTTATTTAAGTTTTGGTCAGCTTCTTAAATCCATGTACTTATATCTTTTGCCAAATACAGGAAGTTGTCAGCCATTATTTCTTCAAGTTCTTTTCTGCCTTGCCTTTGTTCTTTCCTCTGGGACTCTGAAGACACAAATGTTAGATAATTTGTGATAGGCTTTTAAGTCCCTAAGGTTCTGTTTATCTTTTTAAAAATTTTCTTTTAGTTATTCAGACTGGTTAATTTCTATTGTTTTATCTTCAAGTTTATTGATTCTTTACTCTGTTTATTCCATCCTATTCCTCTGTCTCTTCCATCCTATTATTGAACCCATCAATTAAGTGTTTTATTCTGATTACTGTATTTTTCAGTTTTAAAATTTCTGGCCCTTTACAGAAAAAAGTTTGCTGACCTCTGGAGTATAAAACTGTTATAGTAGAGAGGGTCTGCTTAAACTTAGTCAAAAGCTGGTTTCTTAAAAAAATATGTGTGTGTATACACACACACATTTATATATAGCTTTGCTGAAATTGATTGAGAAAAAATAGAGACATGCAATTATTAGGAATGAAGATGGAGATCAAGAAATAAACACTGGAGAAATTTTAAAAATAAGAGGGCACTATAAACAACTTTATACCAATACATTACAAAACAGATAAAGTGAATAATTTATATGAAAAATGCAAATTGCCAAAATTGACTAAGAAAGAAGTAGATGATTTCTGCTTCTGGCCATATGGTTGACTAGATATGCTCAATGATCCTTCCACTAAAATAAGTTACTGGATAAAGTAAAACACATAATATTTGGTTCATTTTTTGGCTTATTAGAAAGCGAGCTAATCATTACAAATGAAAGTGAGTTAAACCCGAAGTAGTTGGGAAACAGGGAAAGGCTGTGATTCAGAGACAAGTTATGGATTCCAGGTAAATAAAGTCAAGAAGCTGAACCTAAGACTCCTGCATAAAACCAGGAGTCTTTAATGTATGAAAGTAGTCCCAGGTCAATAAATTCTGATGGTTACTCTAAGAAGTGAATGAAAATCCTCTCTGAAGGAAAGCCTTCCTAATTAATGCTTCTGGATTAATTAATAAAATACATGGGGAAACAAGCCATTTTTATTGAGAAACTGATTTTATATTCAAGGACTTCAGATATTAGAATTAGCAAGAATGGAATGCTATGAAATGCTTAAAGAAATAACTATGAATTAAAGTGATATGTAATAAGAAATATGTAAAAAGATCAGGCAGGGGATGCCTGGGTGGCTCAGTGGGTTAGGCGTCTGCCTTTGGCTCAGGTCACAATTCCAGGGTTCTGGGATTGAGCCCCATGTCGGACTCCCTCCTCAGTGGGGAGCCTACTTCTCCCTCTCCCTCTGCAGCTACCTCTGCTGTGCTCTCTCTCTCTCTCTGTCAAATAAATAAATAAAATCTTTTAAAAAAAAAGATAAGGCAGATAATAACTCTGAAGGAACTATGAAATATCATTATTGAAATATATAACTCAATGAATAGTTCAAGAGAATATTAGTTACAGCTAAAGGAATCATTAGTTAACTGAGGAAATAACTAACACATATTGTATCAAAGATAGACAAGGAGAGAGGAAATATAAATGACAGATTATGAAACCTGAAAGATTGAGAATATCTGATATATGTCTAATTGGAGTCTCAAAGATAGAGCAAACAAAAAACAAACAGAAATCCTAGAGTTGGGAAGCACAGTAACTGAACTAAGGAATTCAGTGGAGAGTATCAAAAGTGGACTCAACCATGCAGAAGAAAGAATCAGCAACCTGGGGGATAGGACATTGGAAATTACCCAGAGGAGCAAAAAGAAAAACAATGAAAAAGAGTGAAGAAAGCCTATGGGAATTAGGGAATATAATGAATAGAAATAATATTCTCATTATTGGAATTCCAGAAGGAGAAAAAAAGAAAAGGAACAGAAAATATATTTGAAGCAATGTTACTGAAAACTTCCCAAACTTAGGGAGGGAAATGGACATCCAGATGCATAAGGCCCAAAGGACCCCAAATAGCTTGAATCTGAATAGGGCTACACTGACAGACATTATAATTAAATTGTCAAAGTTCAAAGACAAAAAAAAATTTTAAGGGCAGCAAGAGAAAAGAGAGAAGTTACATACAAGGGAACTCCCATAAGACTATTGATGGATTTCTCTGCAGAAACTTTTCAGGCCAGGAGAGAATAGGATAACATATTCAAAAAAGCAAAGAAATGGAAAGCATAGTAGATAAATAGTTGCAATAAATATAAATAGCCTACTCCATCAGATAAAAGAAGGCTACATTTCCCAATATATGCAGTTTACAAAAGACAGAAAGCACAAGGATAAAGACAAAAAGTAGGATTAAGAAAAATTATATAACAAGCAAATATACTACGTTAGGGTAATTATATCAATATCAGCCCTTATAAATACTAAGGTGAAAAGCCCTAATAGGGGTAAAAAGGGTCTAAAAATAATAAAAGCTTTAGTTAATGGAGCAGGACTAACAATTCTAAATAGTTGTAAACAAAGTAGGAAAATCCAAAATTAACAGAACTACAGAGAAAAAAAATGGAGAAACCTATTATACCTCCTTCAATTTCTAGTTCAATCAGGAAAAAAATATTTAGAACACAATAAGCAAATTTAATAAATACATAAGGGATCATGCACTCCAAAACACAATAAGCAAATTTAATAAATACATAAGGGAGCATACACTCCAAAACATTTTCCTCAAGCATGCGTAAGAGATCTAGGGGGAAAATGTTAGAAGAATGTTTTTATGACATCTAGTGAAATATTTCTTAGAAAATATGCCAAAAAAATAGCCATAATCTACATAAAGTCAACCACTTTTAATTTAAAACCTCTCTGGAAATAGCATTGTTAACTGTTTAAGAAACACTCAAAATCAATCAGCTAATCAAGGTCTAGTTAAACTCTAAAGCTCCACTACACAATAGTTGGCATCCTATCTTAGTGTTTCTTCCCTAAAAACAAGAGCACGGTGTTCAGTGCTAAAAATCTTTTAGGTTTGTTTGTTTGTTGTTTTAACCAATTTAAAGGAGATTTTCTTTAAATCTCGAAAGATAAGGAATTATTTCTAACACATAAGTTAGGTTTTTCATTGAGTCACATTAAAAATAGAAATTACATTGTCAGTATTGCTTAGTTGCCTGCCTAGCATCCATGCTACCCTTGTCAGTTCTTAATGACCCCAGACTAGAATATTCTCTCTCCTCCATTCAGTAGCAGCCATATGCTTTGGGTGGAATTGACGCCATCCTCACTCCAGAGATGGTGGGCACACTTCATAGAAATCAGTCAGCCTGATCCCATTCCTTTTGTTTCAGTGAATAGTTCAGAACTGGGCAGTAACCCAGTCTAGGCAATCACCTCAGGACTTACTCTCCTTCCGCCTATAATCCAATTTGAACAACACCTGGAATGTGGTACTCTGGATGTGAAGCCAGACACTAATGCAATGTTTTAATACTTCACAGGATGATACAGCTTTAATACTAAGAGGGATGGCAGGAGTTTGGTTCATTGATTAATTGATTCATTGATTCAGTAACAACTTGCTAAGTGCTTAATAAATGCAGGGCCCTGAGAAACAGCAAAATCTTATTCAGCATATTCTCACCCTGAGGAAGATGAAATAGTTGGTAACTTCCACACTTGATTAGAAACAAAGGTCACTCTTAAAACTTCATCCTTGTATCTAGGAAGACTTTTGTTTTTTCAATCAGGAATTTTAGTTCCAGAAAAAGAACAAGACAATGAAAACATTGTATGAAAGTTCTCTTTCAAACTTTTCTCAATTGACAGTTTTTACCCCAATCATCATAATGCTGAGAGGCTTCAGAAACACAAGTGACTCTGTGTTCAGACCAAAAACTTGGCCTCGGGAAGATGAATGATTAGACCTACTCACCATATGATTATAAGGGTCAGGTAGTTTAAAAAGAAATTACAATCTGAATTGAACCAAGGATGAACAGTGTTGCCATTGAGCTACAAATCCCAGCTAATAAGCATAACCTTGTAAAGAGAGGTTAGTGTTTGGGAAACTGCATGTTCTTGCAGAAGGGCAAAGCTTTTGCAATATAAATAGTTGTAAGTGTACTAGCTTTCATCTTTGATGCCTTAGCCCTCTGTGTTTACAGTTTTTGTATCCAGAGCCAGATAGAGAATTTTAGAAGCTCCAAATACAGAAAAGATTATGATGATAACCCCACATATAATTGAAAAGAAAATTAATTTTTTCATAAGGTCATAAAATTCATGTAAATATTGAAATTAAAATTACTTCCTTCTAGATTTTTCTTACTTTGAAGTGCTGTATAAATTCATCACAGTTACACTTTTCTTAGTCATTCCTGGTTTGTCTGCTTTGCTTGTATCCTAAGCACTTACGTAACCTGTTAGGTCATAATTCAACATTGATTACATTACAAATCTCTTAATCTTTCTGTAATTTCTAAAATATAGATGGAGAAGAGGAATGTTATATCAGAGAGGAATTTGATCACTCACAGCAAACAGAATTCTTTGATTTGGGTCCTTCAGACGTACTTTCTTTCTGCATAGTTCTAATAAGGAACAACATGTAATCCCAAGTATATTACACAATGACAAGGTAACATGGGTTTCAGAAAGACAAAGCAAGTCTTAAGTTTGGTACTATGCAATGTTTAGTTTATATTAAACATGATTGGAAGAGACACTCACATGTCTACAGGTCACTGAGATTCATGGGTCAGGTGTTTTCTGACTTGCTTTTCTAAGACTGGTAGTAACATGCCTCAGCGAACGAGGGGAGGTCCAGCCAGTCATTTTTGACTGAATAATGAATGCTTAAAGGTCTACTCTTTCCTAATCTCCAAAGCCATTGATGATTTGTAAAGTAGTATGATTTAACCCTTTGTTTTAATCATTGTATTAAAAACAAATTTAAAGACCAACAGCTCCCACATAATGGTTCCAACAGGACATTTGTGTTCTTTTTTTTAATCTAACAACCTCCTTGAGCTCTGTGGAAAAGAGCAAAGAGAAATTGACTCTCTTTTGTTGGGCGAATCGTTAACTGGAAAATATTTGTCATATCAAGATCTTAAGGCATAAGTAAATATTACCCTTACTAAGGAAATAAAAAATCTTTCAGTACTCACCTAACCCATTTTTAATACCTTACCTTTTCTTTCAATACTTTTATTTAATTTTTGTTTCTCTGCTTGACTGTTTCCAAATTATGTAAATTTAATGGTGTTGTTGTCTTTTACAAAATGGCAATACTACTTAGATGACACTATTCTTTTTTATTGAAACATATACAACTAATTATTGAGGAGAAACAAACACAGAGAGAGACACACACAGGCAAACATTCTACGGTGGCACAATTTTATCTGTTAAATAGCATTTAAGTCACTGTTTAGTATGTGGTACTTTATTATGGGTCATCAATTATACTAAGTTGTCTCAGACTTTCAGCATCTTTGCCCTTGTAATTCCTTTAAAACTATTGAGGACTGTTGGGAAAGCATATAACAGGGAGAAGACAAATAGACTTTCTTTCTTTCTTTCTAAGATTTTTCTTTAATCTATTTATCTGAGAGAGAACGTGAGAGAGAGAGAAATCATGAGCAGGGGGGAGGGGTAGAGGGAGAAGCAGATTCCCTGCTGAGCAGGGAGCCCAATGCGGGACTTGATCTGAGCAGAAGGCAGACACTTAACGGACTGAGCCACCAAGGTGCCTGACAAATACACTTTCAACAGCAATATTTTAAGGTGGTAAAGTCAAGTTGTTGTCTCCATTTAAATTATAATATGCAACTAGAGAATGTCAAAAGGAATGAGAACACTATTATTGAGCCACAATACTTGTTAGTTTACATCAGCATTCTATCATCCATCCCCTAGGCCACTTCCTCTTAACCTGCAAAGAGATTATTTCCTGTTACTATGACCATCAGAGGGAGAACTGCATGCTCTTTTCTTATAATAATCATCATAATGTAAGAAAAATTCATGGAGTGGGTTAAATAGGCAAAGAGGACTTTATTCAAGACTATTGCAATAGGAGAGAGAAATTGAACTCAATTCTGCTGAAACAAAAGGCAGAAGAGTTTTTAAGCACTGAGGGGAGCTATTGGAAAAGCAGTGGAGGGCATCAGCGGCGAGGGTGGGGGTGTCAATATCATAAGGCCACCTGTGTTTGCTAATTGTACTTCCTGAAGTTAGGCTCCCATCTTCCCACAGGGACTAGGAGATGAGGGAACTTTCTTGATGACTACATTTCAAAGGGATGACTCACAGGTCCTTGAGAAAGATATTCTTGGGCTATAAAAGATGTAGATCTCAAAGGGACAGAGAAAGAATTTGGAATGACAAGCTTGCTTGCTTTTTTTTTTTTTTTTGCTTTTTTGCTTTCCAAATATGAACTTTATTTTGATTATTTATTTTTTAATTTAAATTCAATTAATTAGCTTATAATGTATTATTGGTTTCAGAGGTAGAGGTCAGTGATTCATCAGTCTTATTTTGATTATTTTTAAATTGAAGTGTAATTAACACACAGTGTTGTATTAGTTTCAAGTGTATAATATAATGATTCAACATACATTACTCAGTGCTCTATAATTACAAGTTTTCTCAAGTAAATGCTCTATGACAAGGGAGGTCAGTCAAGAGGAAACTGGTCTAAAGTTTAGTCAAGCTGAGGAGAACTATAAAACACCTTGGTCACTAATTGCTACCATTTGTTGTGTTCTGTGTGTCCGGTATTGGGCTCCATGTTTTACTTACACTTACTGATAAGCTTCCCAATCTTACTCCTTACCCTTTGGAGTAAGTGGTATTATTGCCCCATTTTATAGATGAGGAATTTTAGAGGTGAGGAATCTAAGGCTCAAAGAGTTTAAGTAACTCACCCAAAGTCACACAGTAAGTAGGTGGTAGGGCCAGGATTTTAACCTAGGAACCCTGCCTACAGAGACCACACATCACTAGACCATCACATTTCATCTGTATTTCTATTAAATCTTCAGGGTAGGGGCCCTAAGATCATTGATAAATACTTCTAGAGGAGCTGCTTATAAAATATTTACTGTTGTGGGGCACCTGGGTGGCTCAGTCAGTTCAGCATCTGACTCTTGATTTTAGTTCAGGTCATGAACTTAGGGTTGTGAGATCGAGCCCCACATTGGGCTCTGCACTCAGCACAGAGTCTGCCTGAAATTCTCTCTCTCCCTCTCCCTCTGCCCCTACCCCCACTTGTGCATGCTCTCTCTCTCTCTCCAAAATAAAGAAATAAATAAAATCTTTAAAAATAAATAAATAAATAAATAAATAAATAAATAAATAAATAAATAAATAAATAAATAAAATATTTGCTGTTGTCAAGTCATCCTGGGAAGAATGACTGCCAATTTATCACTATAACAACACAATATTTACCTATCTGGACCCTGGGGTATGCCTACAAATGCCATAACATATGCTTCTTAGTCTCAATTTTGGAGAAACCCCAGTTGTTCTAGCTCTATACTTGCTCAGAAAGAGTAATCCTAAAAGGCAGAGATGAGGCAAGATTAGGTATAACAAGATAGACATTAAAAATGTAACCTTGGGGTGCAAGGTTGGTTTAACCAGATTCATAGAACAAAGCAAAAAATCCATGATCAGCCTAATAGATTCAGAAAATGCATTTGACAAAATCCAGTACCCATTCATGATAAAAACTTCTTCAACCTGATAAAAGCATCTTTAAAAAACTCAAAGCTAACACCATCCACAGTGATGGAAGACTGAATGCTTTGCCTCTGAATGAGAACAAGACAAAGATGCCCATTCTCATCACTTCTACATCACCTTGTACTGGTGTTTATAGCCATTGCAATAATGAAAAAAGAAAAAAAAAAAAACATCTAGATGGGAATTGAAGAAGCAAAGCTGTCATTACTTGCAGATAACATGACCATTTATGTAGAAAATCAGATGGAATCTACAAAAAAGCTCCTAGAACTAGTAAGTGTGAGTTTTGCAAAGTTGGAGGATGCAAGATCAATATACAAAAATCAATTTCTATACACTAACAGTAAACATTCTATAAATGAAATTAAGAAAATAACTATTCATGTTTGTTGTGTACTCTGTTTG
>NC_138376.1:101801075-101816376 GCF_054177405.1 Leptonychotes weddellii | reverse complement strand
GTTTGGCTATTGTGGACATTGCTGCTCTGAACACTGGGGTGCATATGGCCCTTCTTTTCACTACATCTGTGTTTTTGGGGTAAATACCGAGTAGTATAATTGCTGGGTCATTTTTAATTTTTTGAGGCACCTCTGCACTGCTTTACAAAGTGGCTGTACCAACTTGCATTCCCACCAACAGTGTAAGAGGGTTCCCCTTTCTCCATAACGTCTCCAACATCTGTTGTTTTTTGCCTTGTCAATTTTTGCCATTTTAAATGGTGTAAGGTGGTATCTCAATATGGTTTTGATTTGGCTTTCCCTGATGGCTAATGATGATGAGCATTTTTTCATGTGTCTTTTAGCCATTTGTATGTCTTCTTTGGAGAAGTGTCTGTGCATATCTTCTGCCCATTTATTGACTTGATTATTTGTTTCTTGGGTGTTGAGTTTGAGAAGTTCTTTATAGATCTTGGATACCAGCCCTTTATCTGTAGTGTCATTTGCAAATATCTTCTCCCATTCTGTGGGTTGCCTCTTTGTTTTGTTGACAGTTTCCTTTGCTGTGCAGAAGCTTTTTATCTTGATGAAGTCCCAAAAGTTCATTTTTGTTTTTGTTTCACTAGCCTTTGGAGATGTGTCTTGAAAGAAGTTGCTGTGACTGATGTCAAAGAGGTTACTGCCTATGTTCTCCTCTAGGATTTTGATGGGCAATTATTAGTAATTGTCATTATGATACACAGCATCTTTAATGGCTAAAGTCATAGTGTGCTTATGAGGGGCCCCACAGGGTGCTAAGAACCGTTGATGCATTACCTTATTTTAGCTTCACAGCAACCCTGTGAAGCAGGTATTATCACCATCATTATTTACAGATAGAAAACTGAGGTGGAGGAAGGTAGCTTATCCGTGGTCACACAGCTAACTGACATATGGAGAAGTTTTGAAACCAGGCTTGCTGACTTACAGTTCCATGTTCTCAGTCACTGTGCTCTTCTGCCCCCACACCTTCATAATTATCAGAAATATTGCCCATCCTAGTAATTACTACCGTCTTTCACGAAGATCAGTCTTACTGAGATTGCATCCTACCTGACCGCTCTGGCCTCTCCTCTCGTCTACATCTTCATCTTTCAAACCCCCCCTTTTTTTTTTTTTTTGGTCTTGTTTTCTTCTTACAATCTCCCTCCAAAACCATTCCCCTTTTCTTCAATGGTCATTCTAGTCTTAATAATCTTGAATGAGCCTGAGTGTACCTTCATTTTTCCTTTAAGACTCACCTTGGCATTAAGACACATCAATGTCTATATTAAACTTCCTCAGCTCCATGATTTCTCTGTTACCTCTTTTTTCATGTTTTTCAGGCTGAAAACCATTCTGTTTCTATAAGGGCAACTCACTGGAGGACTCTAGAAATCAGTATGTGTACAAAGCATGAGAAAACCCCAGAAGCCACAGAAATACCACATGGCAGGCTTCATGTTGGTTGTGCTAGGCATCTTTGGCGGTGATGTTGACAATGAGCTGTGTCTGGGTAATGAGCTGGCTTAGTGTAGATGCTGGACGTGAATGCTTTAGAGCTTTGTCGCGGGGCATTTGCTTTCACAAAGACACATTTATAAAGTGTTCGCAGAGATGGAATTATCTAGTGTGACAGACGCCTGTAGCTGATCTGACAAATCTTACTGGGTTTTTCCCATCTCTTTCATTGGGCATAAGAAACATTTCTAACTTCAAGTGAATTAATGTAAGTATGGGTCCAGATGGAATGATATTCGCGTTCCTCCATATTATCCTAGATCCTAGAATATCTTGAGAAATCTACTGTAATGTCACAGATGCTTTGAAACTGGACTTATGAACCGGTATCTTCCAAAGAGGATTTTATGACACTTCTTTTTGACTACAAATGGAAGCATCTGCTTGAAAACAAGGGTTATGTTGCATTTTTTTTTCTAAAACAACTCTCACAATTTAACAGGATGTATCAAAGCTGAGCAAAAAGACATGTGCCATTTGACCAGAATCCCAACTGTATTCTGGGACTTGTAGAAATTTAGCCTAGAAAATAAGAAAAGATGCTCTATCACAAAAGATGTTAATTGCCGTGTAATAGCAAAAACTTTGAAGTGATATGTTATACCCTACATAGTGGAGCAGTTGTTTAAATTACTGAAAGCCTGCTTGATTTTACATTATGCAGAACATAAAAATTTTATAGAAGTATGAAATGATGTTAAAGATGTGATCTAAGTGGAGCGCCTGGGTGGCTCAGTCGTTAGGCGTCTGCCTTCGGCTCGGGTCATGATCCCAGGGTCCTGGGATCGAGCCCCGCATCGGGCTCCCTGCTCCGCGGGAGGCCTGCTTCTCCCTCTCCCACTCCCCCTGCTTGTGTTCCCTCTCTCGCTGTGTCTCTCTCTGTCAAATAAATAAAATCTTTAAAAAAAAAAAAAAAAAAGATGTGATCTAAGTAAAAAATAGGATACAAAACTGTATGTTTCTTTTGCTTACAACAATGTAAATTCTGTAGGTACATGTTCTGGAAGAAGGAGCAGGCCTTCTGGAAAATGTTGTTCTCTGACTCCTACTCTTCTTCCTGCCTTGCCCTGCTGCCCTGAGTCAGGGGTTTTTACCTCACGTAATAAAGAATGGTTAAAACCACCATTAAATGTCCATGGTGTCAGCCTCACAACTTCTGGGGCGTGTGGACCCGTGCACTTCTCAAAAGATACAGAAATTGACCACACAGTAGGATGCAGACAGAAAATTATTCCCACCCTGAAAACTCTGAAAAAAGTTCCAGTCCATGCCTCATTGCCAAAAGACAAAGGCACTGTACCTCTGATCCCTTGCACCAGGGTTTCCTGAAGTGTTGTTCATAAACCCTGGATTGGAACAACTTCTGGTACTTTTTTAAAATTCAGGTTTCTGAGCCTATGCAAAAACCTCCATCACTAGAAATCCCCGCGTGGCCTGGGAATCTGCATTTTTACAAACTGTCCCCAGGAAAGTCCATAGGACTGCACTGCACCAAACCGTCATCCTCTCGCACTGCCGTCCCTTCACCTCCTCTGTGACTCCCCAGATACTGGCATTCGGGCGACCTCTGCCCCCAGGTCCCAGGTTCCCTGGTTCTGCCCCTCAGCTTTGCTATCTGAAGCCCATGATCCTTAGTTCTCGAGAACTTGGACTTCTGTTTTTTATACTTCTGCTTTTCTCATGCTTTCCATCACCACTTGGCTTTTTGGGGGGAGGTGGGGTTTGTTGAGAAGCATTCTGCTGTAGCTCTACAGCTCTGTGGTGCAGCTACTAGACCCCACCCCCCTTCTCTCTCTAACCCTCTCACTCTCGTTCCTCACCCACTCCTGGAAGAGGCAGAAGGAATTGGAGATGATCATTAGCATTCACCAATTCTTTCTTTGCCAAAAATCATCATTGTCGACGTCATATTCCTCTAATGAAATACGACTGTAGTTCTATGTCACCTCTCCCCAACCCCTTTCAGATATAGAAGATTTTATTTATTTATTTGAGAGAGAGAGAGCGCATGCTCACAAGCAGGGGGAGGGCAGAGGGAGAGGGAGAAGCAGACACCCTGCTAAGCAGGCAGCCCTATGCGGGACTCAATCCAAGCACCCTGGGATTATGACCTGATCAGAAGGCAGATGCTTAATCTACTGAGCCACCCGGGTGGCCCCTTCCATAAAAGCAAAAACAAACAGACAAATAAATTAATTAATGTTAAAGTTATCTTTTTAAAATTATTTAGCATTACCAAAAAATGTTAGGAAGAATCATTTAACCCTCAAAAAGAAAGTCTTTCCTGATTTTCCACTGAATCACTCATCCAACAATAGCATTTATTTAAAAGAGAATGCCAGTAATGTTTTACAAATTCTAGACTTGCTTTTAAAGTCTCCCTAAAAAAAAAAAAAAACAAAAAACAAAACCCATCATCAATGATCTTTTCTATAAAAAAAAGAGAAAAACCTTCATTTTGACTTTTCTACATTTTATCTTCCACATTTTCAGAAAATAAGAATAAAAGCATGAAAAAACAAGGTAACCCTATATATGTGGGTGAGGAAATCCATATTAGTTAGCAGGCATGTGCTAGTGTGTACCACTTCCGTCCTCCTTGTTCGTTGGTGCTTGATTGTGTTTGAATCTTCATGGGGTTCATGAATCCATCACCTCTCAAATAATAATAGTAATAATAATAATAATAATAATAACAACAATAATAACTGACAGCTTAAAAAAAAAATCAAACACTTTGACTTGAATGGAGAACTTGACTCCAAAACCTTAAAGCAGGAATTTCTTCTATGGAACATGAATTCAGCCAATTTCAGCAATGAGTTCAGCACAGAAGTGTCACTTGCTCTTCTCAGCTTCAACAGAGTTCTCCCAGGAATTAAACAGATTATGGGTTCAATGGAAAGCTTCAGGGAGCTGAGTAACTCTTTTCAATCCGAAGACCTGCCTGATGATCTCAGTTCATTAGCTTGTGTGTCCTGTTGGCCCACCTTCCTTTGAATCCCTTCCAGGTATGCTTTTTGGCTCTTGTAGAGGAACGTGACTGTGGATACATTTGGCCATGCTTACAGAGATGCATTTATAATCTCAGCATTGAAAGATCAGAAAACTTGTTTTAACTGGTTTATAGTTTTGGGAATATTTGTGTGGTATGGTAGCCTTCAGTATATCTATGTTTAAAGAATCAAGCTTATGCAAGATGGATGGAATAAGCCTGACACAGAATTAATACATATTTTGGTTTCAAATAAAGAAGAGATTTCACAGAAAAAAAAATCAATTCAATTAACTAGTCCAGGAAATAACCTACCTAAGTACTGAAAAGCACACAATAAACCAGTAAGTAACAGAGATATCAAATATCTAAAATAAAAGCACAAAGGATAAAATATTAAAAAATATCAGATTTGCTTTCTAAACTTTTAGTGGTTAACCTTTATAGAGAATAAAGATAATAAGATATTTTCTGTTTGTAGCCTCAGATTTTGTTTAAAATAATATTGCGCAGTGATGATTACTACTACACCATTTGGCTCCATTTGAATAAAGAACATGATTGAATGAGCAACTTTTGACATTTGAAAATCAACACTGTTTACATTTGAGCAAATTCACCATAGGTTGTTTTTAGTGAACTTAAAGCTATTTATAAACAAGTAAAATTTATTCTCTGTTCACATTACCTCCCTTCAATTGTATTTTTCCTAAAGTTTAATAACTATAAACACTCTAAATGAAGCCATATTTCCAGAGCAGGCAATGATCACAATTCTTTTACGTTATACTTGAGTTCAAAACATTTCCCCATTTACAAATGACTTGGAAGACTAACAAAAGGTGAGGCAGTTGGGAGGCTCATCATTAGGAAACAAGTTAGGAGTGGAGAAAAAGATGGTTGTGAATTTATATCCACAAGATACAAAGAAAGAAACACATAAAAACATTTTACTCAGTTAACCTATGGACTTTCTAATATAGAACATGGTATTAAATTTTGTGCACAACAGAATACATTATGATACAGATGTTTCACCAGTCTGAACTTGGACTTTTAAAACTTCAAAACAGGATGAGGTTGTTCAGTTACAGGCTGAGTTTCATGTTTATATTTATACCCTCCACCCTTTATTCTTTGCCTGCATCTTCCAAAAAAAAAAACAACACATTTATTGAGTCATTAGTATGTAGTCAATTGATGTGTATTTTATCTTTTCAGTTTGGAGAGAGGAGCTGAGTGAGTTGGTCCATGAAGTGTCTCAAACACTCATGTTCCAGGACTTTCAGTTTAGAAGGGGGCATGGAGCCAGGAGTAACCGGCTCCTGTTGGATGCAATTATGAGCAGGAGTCAAGTATTACTACCCCATGGGTCAGGAAATAAACTTCTTTCTCTTATATTTCAGAAGATGCCCTAAGAACAAACATCTGGAGCTTCTCTCAGGCTTAAGTTTGGTAGAAGCAGGGGCCCAAAGACCTAAAAGCTAGGATGTCTAGATGTTAAGCATGTGCTATCCTACTATACCTGCGGTCTTGTCTTACGACCTTTCTCCTCTTCAATTGCAATACTTCATCCCTTTAACAACTTTGCTATCTTTACTTGTATATTATATGCATTTTTATTATATATTTTATATTTCATTTTATTACATACATGTATTATATATATAATATATAAATAGAGAATCAACTCATGTTCATCTTCCTCATTCAATGTTAGGAATTCTTTAAAGGTTAACACAGTCTTTCCTTCCTCAACCTCCACTAAGACTTGAGTCTCTGTCTTCTCTGTGGCTGTTGACTCAGTTCCCCAAAAAGCACTGCTGGTTGCTCTAATATCTGTATACAGATTCTTGCATTAGCTCATATAAAATTAATTCAGCTCAGATTTCCTGGGATATGACAGCCTGAGTGCCTGCTAGAATGCCATATGCAACACAAGTGCACGGGGGATATTTTTTTCCAGGAAAATTACATACATTGTTTTATATGAACTCAATGAACGGTGTCCTATGTCCTAAAAAGACACAAACCTGACAGCTTGGTCTCAGGGCGGCAGGTAGAATGACAAACGAAAGGTGTGCTGATCTACTCTCCCTCCCTCCATGCACATTCACGTACTTGCTTGCATTTGCTTCTGGGCATACCCTAAAACACTGCTCTCTGGAGAACTGAAAAGTCTAAACTGGTCACAAGGGGCAAATTGGTCTCAGTGAAACAATATATGACCATCTCAAAGAAAGGAGAATTTGAGATGTTTTATATGAAATGATGAATTGCAAACATGTGTTAACTGTTCTATTGATTTAAATGTCAATTTAGATAATAACAGTAATAGTATCCTCATCATTAGAACATACAATGGGAAATTGATCCATATTTTCTTTTTAAAGTTTCTATCTTATCATTAAAAAAAAACCCTTGAGAACTAAAAATTTATTCTATTTTCATAGACTATTGATTCCAAGTGATTTTTGATTCTCTTGTTGTATCACTCCACCACCCTGACAGCTGAATTAATCTAAAGCCAACAAGCATTTTCTAGGGTAATTGGTTTGGTTCATTTGCCATGTGGAGATCTGACTTTAGTCAGCCAAATGACAGTCTCATGGCATATTTAAAACATCCGTATGTTCCAAGGACAGAAATAACCTCCTTCTTCATACTCTATTCAAGTAAATATTTCCTAGTAACATTTCTCAAGACAATATTGCTTCAGTTAAAAAATAACTGTTCCTTTGTATTCTTTTTAATACAATAAATGAGTATGCTTTGATCAGTGTGCTGGCTCAGCAAAATCTGTAAGAGGGAAGCAAGGAATATGTCTAACTGGGTCACATTTTTGTTACTTAGAAACTCTACCATTCTTCTCCACTTTAAAACTTACAATAACAAACACAACTTTTCCTTTTTTAGTGAAGAATGACCAAATAAACATCATCTTTTTGTGGAATTTAAACTAACATAAAAAGACCATTTTGGCTAAGTATGCAAGGAGGAATAAAATTCTTAAAAGACTTTGCACTCAGTTTTCTTCCTGGGGTTTTCTAATGTATAGGAGCCTGGTTTTTCAAGTTTAATATTATGAGGAACGGGGTTCACAATGTCTAAGTTAAAAAGTTAAGTGAGATTGGAAGAAATGCTAAAGGTGGATGAGTGGATAGAGTTGTGAAATTTACACAGCCTTTCCTCATTTTAGAGATCTGTAAAGGGTTAGTTTCAATATGGAGGTCTGTGCGATCTAAATAAGATTTAAGTAGATAAGAGATATCAAACTTGGGTCAAAGCAAACCCTATCTAGAAAAATGTGAAATTCAGAGACTTTTCAGTGATTTCAATGATTAAGAGCCAGATGAGTGCTATAGACATTCAGTGATTTCAGTGACTGAGAGCCAGATGAGTGCCATAGGCATTAAGAGGAATAGAAATGAAAGGGAGGGAGACCGTGGCACACTCCACCTCCAGAGCTGGAGAACTGAGATTTCATGGCTGATACTATTGGGGATTGTGAAAGCTTTGGGGAAATAGCCGACTATAACAGACAAAGGTTTTGTCAAGATAAAGTGACTGAAGTGCAGGCTAAAATTTCATCTACTCCTTTACTAATTCTACAAATATTTATTGAACACTTACTATTTATTTGCCAGGCACTGTTCTTGGATCATGAGACACAGTAAATGAATCAGAACAAAATTCTTGCTCTCAATAGAGTATATGTTCTAGTTGGGATATAGGCAATTTAAAAAAAATAAATGAAATCATTAGTATGTTCAATGATGGCAAGTGTTAAGGAGGAAATGAAAAAGCAGGGAAGGAGGACAGGAAGTACAGAGTCTGAAGTTTTAGATAAGGTGACCAGGGAAGAGACTAGCAAGGGGAGAATTCTTGAAGCAGGAGGCTACCTGCGTATTTATTTCATAGCTAATACTTCTGTTCCTGGAAATATAATGGGCTAAAAAATTGTGAACACTCCCTTTAGAAACATCTTTAAATGCTGGATATGATACAATAAATACCACCTGTATTAGATTTCTACATCTATGTAACAAATTACCTAATGCTGAACATAGCAGTAAGCATTCATTATTTCTCACAGCTTTTGTAAATCAAGAATTCAGGAGCAGCATTGCTGGCCTCTGCTTCCAAGTTGCTCCCTCACATAGTTGGAAAGTTGATGCTCGTTGTTGGTGGGAAGCCTCAGTTCATCCCCGGGTGGGCCTCTCCAGAAGCTGCTTGGATGTCCCTACGACATGATGCAGTTTTCCCCTAGAGCAAGCCATCCCTGAGAGAGGCCAAGATGGCAGCTATAATGTTTTTATGACCTACCCTCGGAAGACACACATTGTCATTTCCACCGTTACCCTAATGGGCACATGGTGTTAACAACCATGATTCAGTGTGGGAAGGAACTACACAAGAATGTGAATACCAGAAAGAAAGATCGCGGAAGGCCATCCCGGAAACTAGATACAACACTGCTGCATATATAGAGGTGTGGACTCAAGAAATAAGGAAAAACAGGTAAAAACCTTAGTGCTAAGCAGCACTAAATTAATAGTTACCCCCAAGGGATTTGCCTACCAGTCTCCATCTTCCCGGGTCTGAGGCATAATCTAACCACAGCAGTTATTAATCATTAAGGCTTACATTCAGAAAGATAAGGATTTGGAATAAGAATCTAACAGTAGAGCTAGACCCCTGAAAGTGTGACACACTTAGCAAAGGAAAGGAAAACAATAAGGGCCATTTTTATTGGGCTGAGTGCAGTGGGAAAAAAATTGTTCCCTAAGAATTTATAGCTACCGTCAAACCCTCATGTGGCTTCCAGTTTGGATTTACACTTCTGGCAGGCACCAAAAAACAGCAGACTAAAGAAAATTTACAAACAGTGGTCCTGAGTTGGTAGCCTTGAGTTGTCCTGCAGAATCAATTATTAAATCCTCTCTAGAGAAGCAAATTTTCAAACATGATTTCTATGATTCCCATGTAGTATATACTTAATGGATATGAGCATCCATTACAAAATTATAAAGCAAAAAAAAAAAAAAACAAAATTATAAAGCACACAAAGAAACAAGGCTCTATGGATGAGCCTCAAAAGAAAATAATAAGCTACAGAATTGAATACTCAGGATTTCAGATTAAAAGACTATGAAAATAAAAATCTAATGTAACTATTTTTAAAACAGTAAAAGAAATTTTAAAATAAAACAAACATGGGAAAAATGATCAGTCAGATTTGAGAAGAAATAAATAAAACAGTAATAACTACAAACTAGGGATAAGTAATAATTGTTATGGAACCTGGACTGGATCGCCTGACGGAAGAACCAAGCGGCACTTGGAGATCTTGGAGGAAAGGAGGTTTATTTAACGCTGGCAGGCTCGGAGGATAGTGGTCTCCAAAGGTCTGAGACCCGAGCCCAAACAAAGGGGGCAATTTATACACTTCTACTTCCACATACTTGGCACTTTTAGTGCGTGTGCGAAGCGGGGCAGGGAGAAGGACCCGGATTGGTGCACGCGGGAAGCAGAGCAAGGAGAAGAACCCAGAAGAACCCCGGGGCAAGGACTGGGACTCTCTTGCTGGCTTAGTCAACCATCTTAGGACACAGATTTTCTTTATCATTCCCCCCTTTGATGCCCCTTTAAACACCTAGTTTAGAGGGCATCATCTTCATCTTCTAAGGGGCGATAGTGAATAAGGAGTAACTGGAGTCTGATTTTAGCAATTTGAGTAGTGATAAACCTAGTAAGGACATTAAGAATACAAGGACCAAATGCTACTATGAGGAGAAGCAATAGGAGGGGGCCGACGAGGGGGGCGAACCAAGGGAACCATTGTGAGAGGGAATCCCACCAAGTCATCTGCTGGAATGCTTCCCACCGGCGAAGTACTCATTCCTGTAATTGGGTCAGAGTTTCTTGGACCACCCCCGACTCATTAGCATAGAAACAACATTCCTCCTGTAAGAAGAGGCAGAGCCCCCCTTGCGTGGCCGTGAGCAAGTCGAGCCCACGCCTGTTTTGGAGGACCACTGAGGCCAGTGAATCGAGATGGCGCTGCAGGGCCAGGGCCGACCGAGTGAGGGCAGAAAAATCCGCTGTGAGTTGTTGAGTTAACCTCTGGTACTGAACCTGAGACATCCCCACGCCAGTGGCCCAGAGGGCAACACCTGATGCGGCCAGCAGGCTCACGATAAGAGGGATGGCCGCAGAGGAACATCGGGGGTGGCTAGGAGGTCTCCATATGAGTGGGGCATTGCTCCCAGGGAGGACTGAAAGATCGGGTTAGAGACGGACAAGCATGCATGATCCATTTGCCAGTAACAGTGATATGACAGTTTGTCCCCCTCGCCTGGCCGGGCAAGCTAGAGACAGCGCGGAGGAATAGCCCACCAGGTAGCAGAAGACCGGGACTGACTGGGGCCAGGAAAACCATGGTGAAATGCAGTCAGGAGCAGACAGCAGAAGGCCAATAAAAGTGGGATCTCTGACCTTAGGTAGAGGGAGCCATCGTGGCTAACCCGTCAGCAGATGAAACCCGTGGACAAGTGAGTGCAGTAATACACCCTAGGGTGACCCAATAAGCAATAGCAATAGTCAGCCTCTGGGGGAAAGTCCAGTCAGGGGGGCAACAGTGTAGAGCCTGACTCCCAAGATGAGGGAAACCATGCCGATAAGAGCCAGGGACCACAGTGAGCAGGTGTCCATCAGTCGGTGGGGTCTCGTCGAAGGTGAAGCTGGAGTGGGTTCGTGAAATCTGGCTGGACTCTCCACTGGCATGGCTCCTGTTCCGAATGATGAGCTATCTTCACCCTGGAGTGGTGGACCCACGGGGTGACACCTGAGACCTTGAGGGCAGTAGGGGTGATTAGAACAACAGTGTGGGGCCCTGTCCACTGCAGTGTGAGGGGGTCTTTCTTCCAATCTTTCACCCAAACTGAGTCCCCTGTCTGAAAGGAGTGTACCTGAGACCCTAAGGAGATTGGGGCCCTCTCAATGGTGTACTTTTGTAATTTATTCAGGGTGGCCCCCAGGGCCTGAAGCTGCTCCTGTATCCCTTTATCTCCAACCTGATGCAAGTTTCCTGGAAGGCTTCCCAAGCACGGGGGAGGCCGTCCATATATTAATTCAAATGCGGAGACACCTGATGTCCCGGGCGTGCGGCAAGCACGCAGGAGAGCTAGGGGTAGCAGATCCGGCCATGGGAGGTTAGTCTCCTGACAAAACTTTGCTAAGGTTCCCTTGAGGGTGCGATTCATTCACTCTATTTTCCCTGAACTTTGGGGCCGGTAAGTGGTGTGGAGTCTCCAGGTGATGTTGAGCGATTTGGTCAAGACTTGTACAATGTCTGCCACAAATGCGGGTCCGTTGTCACTATGGATTGTTAATGGCAGGCCGAACCGGGGCACGATCTCCCACAAGAGGACTTTAGCTACTTCCTGGCTTTGCTCCGTCCTGGTCGGGAAGGCTTCGACCCACTCAGAGTATGTGCATACTATTACTAGGAGATATCTGAACTCCCTGCTCAGCTGCACATCTGTGAAGTCTACTCTAGATCTTTGAAGGGGGTTGCTCCCATCCTCTGGACACCTGGCGGGGGCCGTGGTGCAGACCGAGCATTATTTTTAGCACATGTTATGCATCATTCACTCATTGCTCGGCACAGTGCTGGAGCTGACTGATGTAGTAGTGCTTCTTGAGAAGGGTCTCTAATGCAGTTTTCCCCAGATGAGTGAGTCGGTGGTGTTCCTTGATTAGATGCCCTCCAATTGCTGTTGGAATAAAGATGTGCCTGTCTGGCATCATCCACCAACCCTTTTCAGTCGGGGTGGCTCCCTCAGCATGACCCATTCCTTTTCCTTTTTAGTGTAACTGGGTGGAGGGACTTCTTCCGGGGGTGTCAGGGCCATGGTGAGGGAAGGGGCTCTGTCTATGTCCTCACTGGCTGTGGTCTTGGCTACCTCATCTGCCAGATGACTTCCCCGTGCTATGGGGTCTTCTCCTTTCTGGTGTCCCTCACAGTGCAGGATTGCTACTTCCTTTGGAAGCCAGACGACTTTGAGGAGTCTCAGTATCTCCTCCTTGTTCTTGATAGCTTTTCCTGCTGCGGTTAGGAGGCCCCTTTCCTTGTAGATGGCTCCATATACATGTACAGTAGCAAAGGCGTGCCGAGAGTCAGTATAGATGTTGACTTGCTTGCCTTCACCGAGGGTGAGGGCTCGGACTAAGGCATATAATTCAGCCCATTGAGCTGACCATCCAGCTGGTAATGCCTTTGCTTCTAGGACTTCGGTGGTTGTGGTTACTGCATAACCCGCTTTCCGGGCACCCTCTCATAGGTAACTGCTGCCATTGTAGAACAGCGTGAGCTGTGGATCCTTTATGGCTTGATCCCGCAGATCTGGATGGCTCACGTAGACTTCATCAGTCATCTCGGAGCAGTCACAGTCTGAAGTTTGCTGGGTTTAATGTCCTTACTGTTTTGAGGGTGACCCATGGGTTTTCGCAGAGGAGCCTTGGTATTGTGCTAGCCGAGAGTTGGGAAGGAAGCAGTGCCCCTGTTCGTTCATGAGGGATACAACTGTGTGAGGGATCTTGATGTTAAGTTCTTGCCGCAGGGTAAGTTTGTCTGCCTCCTTGATGAGTTGGACTGTGGCTGCCAGTGCCTTGAGGCATGGTGGTCATCCCCGCTGCCAGGGGGTTCAGCTTCTTTGACAGGTAAGCAACTGGCCATTGCCAGGGTCCGACAGTCTGGATGAGTACCCTGAGCACTATTTTTCCTTTTCATGCACAAAGAGACTGAAGGGTTTTTCTACATCTGGTAGGCCCAGGGCTGGAGCCTGCCCCAGGGCGGTCTTTATCTCTGTGAAAGCAGCTTCTGCTTCCTCAGTCCAGGCAGGGGGTTCTCGATCTGGTCTCCCTAAGAGATCATAGAGGGGTCTTGCTATTGCCGAGAACCCAGGGATTCAGATGCGGCAGAATCCTGCAGCCCCCAGGAATTTTCGTAGGCCCCTTTTTGTCTGGGGCTGTGGCAGGGAGATGATGACCCTTTTCCTCTCCAGCCCTAGTTCTCTCTTCCCTTGGGTGAGGAGGAAACCAAGGTATCGGACTCTTGTTGGCAGATTTGTGCCTTTTTCCACGAGACTCGGTATCCTGAGTCTCACGGGAGCTGTAGGAGGGCCTTTGTGCCTTTTGTGCAGTCTTCTTGTGTGTTACTGGTGAGGAGGAGGTCATCCACATACTGGAGGGTGCATCGTGTGGCCTCTCTTGGGAAGCTGGCAAGGTCTGCGGCCAGCCCTTCCCCAAAACGGTTAGTGAGTTTTTAAACCCCTGTGGGAGACGCGTCCAAGTCAGTTGCATCTGGTGCCCTGTATCATGTTCAGACCATTCAAAGGCAAACAGTGGTTGGCTCTGGGGAGCTAAGCGGAGGCAGAAGGCATCCTTCAAATCTAGGCAAGTGAACCATCTGGCTGACCCTGGGATTTGGCCAAGGAGGGTGTATGGATTTGGGACCACTGGGTGCAGAGAGATGGTCACCTTGTTGATGGCCCGCAGGTCTTGAACTGGTCAGTATCCCCCTCCTGGCTTCTTGACTGGCAGGAGTGGGGTATTCCAGACTGACTGGCACTTGACTAGAATGCCTGCTTCTTTGAATTTGGTCAGATGTTCTTGGATGCCTATCTTAGCTTCTTGTGGAAGGGGGTATTGCCTTTGCCTCTGAGGTTGGGCTCCTGGGATCCATTCAACAACAATTCTGGGCTAGTCAAGGTGGGTTGTTTTCAGCCCATACTGAAGGGAAGGCAAGTCTGAACTCTGGCAGGCTGCTTAGTTGGGCCTGGGTGCAGAATAGCCTCCATTCTTCTTCCCTTGGCACAGTAATTGCTAGTATTAGAGACCTCGTCTTCTCTTGCCTTGGGTTCAGTTGGAGGCTAGTGTGTCCAGGAGGTTATCTGAGCCCTAGGCTTGGAGAGTATGTCTCGGCCCAGGAGAGGGATGGGGCAATCAGGCAGATAAAGGAATTCATGCTGGACCTTGTGGCCCCCGAGTTTGCACTGGCGAGCCCGGCAAAAGGGCTATTGTATCGCCCGCATCCCGGTGGCCCCAAGGATGGTCGCAGTCCTTTTGCTGAAAGATGCTATTGGGGAGGTGACAACAGAGTGCTCGGCCCCAGTATCAACCATAAAAGTCGCTGGTTGCCCCCCCACCTTCATTTTGACCATGGGCTCATGGGGGCCAAGGAAGAAAGAGCCTGGTCCCCCTCAGTCTGAGTCCATTCCTGCAAGGCCTATGAGGTCCTCCTCTCAGGGTTCTTCCTTGTAGCGGCTGGGCTTTTGAACCTTTCCCCGGTTGGTACATTAGTTTTTCCAATGCCCTTTCTCTTTACAGTAGGCACATTGATCCCTTGCCAAGGGGGTTCTGGGCTTTCCCCCTTTCGGTGGTTGGGGTCTCCCCATCTTTGTGTTGTCCTTTTCTTTCAGGGCAGTGGCAAGTAGGCTGACTTTCTTTTTCATCTTTTTGTCGGCTTCCCGTTCAGCTACAACCTCCTTGTTCTCATAGACCTTATTGGCAATCTCTATTAGTTGGGTAATGTTCATTCCGGCAAAACCCTCTAGTTTCTAAAGTTTTTTTCTGATGTCTGGGGTGGCCTGAGCCATGAAGGAGGTGTTTACCATCTGTTGGCTTTCCTGTGCCTCGGGGTCAAATGGAGTGTATATCCTGTAGGCTTCACATAGT
Organism: Leptonychotes weddellii; assembly: GCF_054177405.1. NCBI lineage: Eukaryota > Metazoa > Chordata > Mammalia > Carnivora > Phocidae > Leptonychotes > Leptonychotes weddellii. The sequence continues at coordinate 101,801,123 of NC_138376.1, read as the reverse complement.
CTTTTGTAGTAGTCCCCGGGGGACTCCCCTGGTTGTTGAGTGACTGAG
>NC_138376.1:101771444-101800575 GCF_054177405.1 Leptonychotes weddellii | reverse complement strand
ATTAAGACCCTGGCCTGTCCCTGCCTATTGCAAGCTAATCGCACCCCGGGTGGTAAGGGTCTGAGCAATTCCTAGCCAGGAGTCAATGTACGGAAACTGGTCAGGGTGTCTGGTTCTCCTGTTACGACTCGCCATACTTGACAAATCATTGGGACATCCACACATCACTCACACATTCACATTCCAGAAGTTATTACATTCCCTCCCTGGGAATCCCTACCTGGGAGACCTCTAAGAGGTCTCTGGGAGGTGATCAGGCTCCCCTTCCACCCCAATGGGGGTGGGCCTGTCTGGGTCCTGAGGCCCCAGGCCTTACCAGAATCCGATGTCAGGACCAGGTCCTCACCTGCCAAGTCTCCTCGAGTCCGGCGGGAACAGCGGACTGGGGCCAGCCCGGGGCGACTGGGGTGGGAGACTGCCGCAAATTAGGCAGGGCGCGCCTTCTCCGTTATGATCCCTCATTCCGTCACCGCCCCGTGTGGCCCCAACCTGGTGGCAACAATGGGCCAGCGTGGTTGGGTTTCCCGGTCAGGGAACCAAATGTTACGGAACCTGGACTGGATGGCCCAACGGAAGAACCAAGCGGCATTCGGAGACCTTGGAGGATGGGAGGTTTATTTAACGCCAGCAGCCTCAGAGGAGAGTGGTCTCCAAAGGTCTGAGCCCCGAGCACAAACAAAGGGGGCAATTTATACACTTCTATTTCCGCATACTGGGCACTCTTGGCGCATGTGCAAGGTGGGGCAGGGAGAAGGACCCGGATTGGTGTGCGCGGGAAGCAGAGCAGGGAGAGGAACCAGGAAGATCCCTGGGGTAAGGACTGGGACTCTCTAGCTGGCTCAGTCAGCCATTTTAGGACACATATTTTCCTTATCATAATAATCAAAATTACAACCTCACTGGGCCCTCTTACGTGTCGCATGTCAGAGTGAGGAGGTAAACAAATCCTGTCCTTAAAAAGCAATCACAAAGCTGGCAAAACATATGATCATTTCAATAAGCACAGAGAAAGCATTTGACAAAATTAATACCACTTTTGATAAAAATATCTCAACAAGTTAGAAATAGAAAAAAATTTTCTCAACTTGATAAAGGGCATCTATGAAACACTTATGGCTAACATCATACTTAATGGATGAAAGACTGAATGTTTGTTCCCTAAGACCAGGAACAAGGCCAGGATGTACACTCTCATTATCTCTATTCAACACTGTGTTGGAGGTTCTTGTAAGAAATAAAAGACATCCAGTTTGGAAAGGGCGAAGTGAAACTGTATTTATCCTGATGACACGATCCTATATCCAGAGAGCCCCAGGGATTCCATTAGAATTAATATACAAGTTCAGCTAAGTTGAATGCAAGATCAATACACAAAATTCATTTTTATTTCTATATTCCATCAACAATCTGAAAATAAAATTAAGAAAATAATTCCAGGGGCGCCTGGGTGGCTCAGTTGGTTAAGCGACTGCCTTCGGCTCAGGTCATGATCCTGGAGTCCCAGGATCGAGTCCCACATCGGGCTCCCCACTCAGTGGGGAGTCTGCTTCTCCCCCTGACCCTCTCCCCTCTCATGCTCTCTCTCACTCTCTCTCTCAAATAAATAAATAAAATCTTTAAAAAAAAAAAAAGAAAATAATTCCATTCATAATGTTACCATCTGTTGGCTTTCCTGTGCCTCGGGAATTAAAAACCTAGAAAAAAGAATTAAAAACCTAGAAATAAATTTAATGAAAGAATGCAAGATAGGTAGATAAAAAACTAAAATTTGGCTCAGAAAATATATGGAAGATCTAAATAAATGGAGAGACATTTCATGTTTATGGATTGGAAGACTCAATATTAAGATGACAATTTTCTCCAAATTCTCCCTAGCAAAAGAATTGCAGAAATCGACAACCTGATCCTAAAAAATATTTGGAAATGCAAAAGACCAGAATACCTAGAACGGTTTTGAAAAAGAAAAAAAGTTGGAGAACTTAGAATTCCTGATTTCAAAGAATAATATAAAACTACAATAATCAAGACAATATAGTATTGGCATAATAATAGACCTATATAGATCAATGACACAAAATTTAAAGTCCTAAAATAAAGCTTTACATTTATGGTGAATTGACATTCGAAAACAGTACAAAGATAATTCCTTGGGGAGAAAAGATAGTCCTTTCAAAAGATAATGCTGCGACAATTGACTACATGCAAAAAGAGAATCTAGACCCTTATGTCATACCATACACAAAAATTAATTCAAATGGATCACAGACCTAAATGTAAAAGCTAAAATTTTAAAATTTTGCCCTATGTGTGTTGTCTGCTTAGTTTTCTATGTATTTGGCATAGATCTATCCTTAAATTCTCCCAGAAGTATAAATTCCTTCTCAATACCTCGAACATATCTAGTATCCTATCAATTTCAGAGTTTTGGAAGTTCTTCTGGGCCTTCTGTTCTGTGCCAGTGTGGATTGATTTCTTTCTATGACAGAGTTGTCATCTCTGGATCTCTCTCTGTCAATTCTTGAGTGTGTGGGGGGGGTCTCCCTTTGTTTCTCCCAGTCTTAAACTCTGATTCATGGCTCCACAACCATCGTATCTCTCACTTTCTTCCCTAAAGAATGTTTATGTGAGAAAATGCGAAGGAGATCAATTTCTGAGATTTTGCAAGTCTGGAGATTCTTTATTGGTCCCTCATCCTTAACTGTTCATTTGCTGGGTCTAAATGTTTAGGTGGCAAATAATCTTCAATAAGAAATTTGATGACTTTTCTCTAATGACTTTATAGGTTTCCAATCAGCAATTGGAAAGTTTGAGCCAATCCAATTCTCACTTTTTTGTTTTTTTAAAATTTTGCTTGTTTTTTTATTTATTTATTTGAGAGAGAGAGAGAGAGCACGAGCAGGGGGAGCGGCAGAGGGAGAAAGCAGGCTCTCCGCTGAGCAGGGAGCCTGATGCAGGGCTGGATCCCAGGACCCTCTGCTCATGACCTGAGTGGAAGGCAGACATTTAACCGAATGAGCCACCCAGGTGCCCCCAACTCTCACTGTTTTATGCAATGTTTCCCCCTTCTCTAGCAATTTTCAGATTGTTTTCACCCCATGTTTAGTGATTTCATGATGATGTTCTCTGGTGTAGTTTTATTTTCATCCTTAGTCCAATGAACCCACATCTACAGTTCTGGGAGATTTTCTTTTCTTTTTTTTTTTAAGATTTTATTTTTAAATAATCGCTACACCCAACGTGGGCCTCAAACTCTCAACCCAGAGATCAAGAGTCCTAAGCTCCACTGACTGAGCCAGCCAGGGGCCCCTCTGGGAGATTTTCTTGACCAACTTGATAAATCCTCTCCTCTCCTCTCCGGTCAAATTGCTCTGCTTTCTAACTATTTTTCTATTATTTGGATAGAAGCTTTTTTGCTTATTTGGTGTTATTAAAATTGTTATTTAGCATCTTATTTTCATTTCTTTCTCTTTTTTTCTTTTGGCTTTTTTCCCCTAGGTTTTTGTTTTCAACATTATCTTCCAAGTCTTCTTTTGAGCTTTTCTTTTGTGGTATTTTATTTTTAATCTCCCAGACTCCTTTTATTATCTGATTGTTCCTTTTAACGGCATTCTGCTATTATTTCACAGATGTTATATTATTTCTTAGCTCTCTGAGGATATTAATGATAGATTTTTGTTGTATTTTGTTTTCTCAGGAATAGTTTGATTACTCAAGTTACATTGTTTTGATGATTTGGTTTTTTCTTTCTTTCTCTTTTTCCTTTAGTCTCTGTCTTTCATCTTAGAATAGTAGAGGATTTCCTCAAATAACCTGTGATCCTTTGCAGCTCACTCATACCAAAAGCTGGGGAGTTCAAGGAAAAGTTCTAGAACCTAGTGGGACTTGTACACTATTGTCTTCATGGCAGGGTGTGATCTGACAGGGCAGTTTTATTAGGGGGTCCTCAACATTAATATCTTCAGGCTGAGTAGATTCTCCAGTGAATAACCTTCTGCCTAGAGGGTGTAAGTGAGCACTCAGGGTTCTAGAAGCTGGCAGAGAAAGAAGGACTATAGTCTGACATTCCGTACTTCACTTATTCTCCCTCTTTCCTTCCAGAACTCCTGCCCTCAGCCCTGCCTAGTCACTCACCCCCATCCCCATTTAGAGTTGTTGTATTACACTTTCTGGAGAGTAAACCTTCAGTGTGGGGCTGGAGCACAAGAGGGATCATGAGGCAGAGCTGAGTGGAAGAGAGAGAGGGAAGTAGTTGCCTCTAGCTTCCTAAATTTCCAAACATCCTTCATATTTTCACTGTCTTCCCCACACATCAGCTCCACTTGCAGGGCTATCTGGAGTCCACAGGGCTGGGCCGTTTGGAGATTCTGGGATTTAAGTCACATTTTTCCTGGACTGACTGCCAGGTGAGGCTTTAGTTTTCTCAAATTTGCTAAGTCATTTACCATTGATCCAGGTGCTTTATGGCTTTCAAAAGTTTGCTGCTCTTTTTCCCCCTTTACATTCTCTTTTTCTTTGTGGGGGTAGGGCTTTGAAAAATTGTGTTAGTGGGTTTCAGGAAGGAGGGAGTCCAGGCAAATTAAGTGTTCAGTTGACCATCTTTATTTGGAAATGTGTTCTATTATTCTTTTTTTGTTTGTTTTAAGATTTTTATTTATGTATTTGTCAGAGAAAGAGAGCACATGCAGGGGAAGCGGCAGGCAGAGGGGACTCGATCCTAGAACCACACAGGACTCGATCCCAGGACCCCGGGATCATAACCTGAGCCAAAGGCAGACGCTTAACCGACTGAGCCACCCAGGCGCCCTATGTTCTATTATTCTTTATGTCATTTTGTGTGCCAGAAAGTTTTCATAATTTAAATTAATTAATTGGAAGGATTTCACACTCAGAAATAGAGACATTCAGGGCAAGACTGGTGGTGGGTCATAAGGAAGGGGATTTATGTATCTCAACAGTGACACCGTATTGTCAGAGCCCCCGTTCTCTGCCATACAGAAAAACTACATTTCTCCTGATCTCAAAAAAAATTCCTATCCTTTTCTTGATAAAAGTATAGACAGTAAATAAAAATACTTTTTGGACTTTTTTCTTGCTACACACTTTACTCCACTTTTTTGAGAGTTGATACTGAATAGTGATTTAGTAAATTAGGAATAAATAAGCAGTAAAAAATAACCCAAACATTCACATTTTAAATTTCCAGAATTAATGATTAGTTCAAAATGAGTTCCTAGGTCTACAGACTTGTGTTGTAACTTTCTTATAAATGAAATAGCTATTTCAGAACTCTCTCAGGAACTAGATCTTTCCATTAGGTTAGAGGGCAAAACCATGCAGCTCACAGGAAAGCGAGTGTTTTGCAAGTGATGTCAAAAGCCTTCGGGAGAGTCTGCACGTCTGAGACGGGCTTTATTCATACAAGTCCAACTCGAGGGTCTCAAGCAGTCAGCACTCAAGAGACAGGCAAGGAAAGGTCCGCCTCTGATTTCAGCGTGCGTTGCGATCCCCGTAACCCCCCGTAACTCCGCCTGCGGGCTCGTCTGCCCCGGTTGGTGAAAATTCACACTTCGGGTCCAAGCTGCTGGTTTGGTTAGTCTGCTGGCAAATTATGTGAAGCCCAGCTCGTCCAGGGAAGTTGGGTGGGGCCCCTTCGCCTTCTCACTCTTTCCCTTTGATGTTCTTTTTTTTCTGGAAGTCTTCACCGCTGTGTTTACGGTTAACGACATGCTGGGTAGACCACTTCTCTTGTAACCCTGTTATTGGAGTCAGCCGAGGTCAACAGAACTCTGCGTGCTTTTAATTACAGGGGTTTGAATTTTTTTTTTTTTCCAGCTTTCCTGTATTTTACTTTCAGTCACTTCTGCTGTACTTTTCTCCCTCTCCACGCTCCTTCTCTACTGACTTCTAATTCCGAAGAAAGCCTACCTTTCATTAACGACCAACGAAATGGGAACAATAGATAACTTCAGGAGTTCTTATTTACAAGTGTGAATTAACTGGACAAAAGGAATATATTTGCCATGCAAGAACAGGTGCACTGGCGGATGCAAACAAAAAAACTACGTGGCGTGACTAACATTCCATGGTTTTGTTCTAGAGACATTATTTCTAGGAGTCAAGAACAGTTTTGTCTTTAGGCCTATTTATTTATTTTATTTAACATGTACTTATATAGTACTTCCTAGTGCCAGTCTTCAAGGACTTTGTAAGTATGAACTCAATCTTATGAGATAACTATTAATGTTATGCACATTTTATAAGTGATAAAAAATGAGGCACAGAGAAGTTCACTAACTTCCCTAAGGTTGCACAGCTGTCAAGTGGCAGGGCTGAGATTCAACTCCAGGTGGTCTCCTACTCCAAAGTCCATGCTCTTTATTTATTTATTTTTAAGGTTTTATTTACTTATTTGACAGAGAGAGATTGATCACAAGTAGGCAGAGCGGCAGGCAAAGGGAGAAGGAGAAGCAGGCTCTCCGCTGAGCAAGGAGTCCCATGCAGGGCTCAATCCCAGGACCCTGGGATCTTGACCACAGCCAAAGGCAAATGCTTAACTGACTGAGCCACCCAGGGGCCCCTATGCTCTTTATTTTCTAAAAAATTGAGCCCATACCTTGTTACCTATAGGTATACTCTGCTCGTAGAAAGAAAAGGAAGGAAGACAGGGAAAGAGAGAGAAAAAAACAAGGAAAGAGGGAAGGGGGAGAAAGAGAAAGAAGGACTGGTGAGGAAGACAATCATAAATGACAGTGATGAGTCACTGTCATCACTATCATCACAAGCTGGGTTTATTTAATACGACACCATACATTTAGAGAATGTGCCATTTGAAAATGCTTCCAATATAATCCTATTTATGCTACAAAGCAAACCATACCTGTACTTGCAAGCAGTGAAATAATGCCTTAAAATCTGAATCTGCTTTAAACCGAATGTTTGAATTTGCTGAGTAGACTAAGATTGTGGGGGAATATTTTTCAGGATATGCAGAAGCTTCTCAGTAACTGGCTGAGGAAAAAAAATATGTAGCCAAAGAAAGGATTCAGTTTCTACCATGTTCCTAAAAACTATATTCTGTTTTCAAGTGTAGCCTTGATAGCTGAGTTTTAACTTTTGCAAAAATGTGTTAAATAGATATTAGAAAGATGCTGTACGTGCAGGCATGTTTTCTAGGCACAGAGAGCTATCCCATAACATGTACATATTCTTAAACATGTGGTTATGAAATGCATTGTGAAATTAGAGAGGCATTTTAACTCTGTGTGTGTGTGTGTGTGTGTGTGCGGCGGAGGCAGGGGGTCTGGAGAGTGAGGTCCGGATGCAGAAGAAATCAGACTGCGGAAGTGAAGCTGGAACCCTGGGACCCAAAGAATAATTGTGTGTGAAGCGATTTGAGTAAATAGAAGACAGGAAGAGATGACAATATTTATGTAACAAAGCTAATCATTCAAAATGTCATACCCAAACATTCACTTGGTTGACTGAATTTACTTCCTCATAAATTAATTTGATAATTTAGACAGCTGTGCTTTGGGGTATCACGTAACAAAATGCATTAGCATTTCAGACCTCTGTGAAGATTATAGTCCAGTCCTGCTCAAAACGGCACATCTCCATTTGTTTCTTTAGAGCTTAGATGCATTATTTCTTTATGGTGGTTTAAAGTTTGTGTCTTGGCTCCACTAAGAGTATCTTGATGCAGTTCTTTCTTATATAAATACTCTTCCCCCAAATTTTTGTTTTGTTTTAGTTAGTCTCCATGTACTGATAATTCTTACCACATGGAGCAAAACATTTCAACACTTTATTTATTTAGGAAAATGGAGGCCCTTATTTTGTTCTTTCTTTTGATAGAGCTCAAAAGAAGAAAGTGATAGTACTTCAAAAATGGTTTTATATTAAAGAAAAATGTGTTCCATATCCACTTCAAAAGGGAGAAAAAAACCTGTCAGGTTTTTGACTACCTAGAATTTGATTCATCTTCTAATGCTTCCTGAGTTACTTAAATTGCTAGAATGTAAGCTCCATGAGGGAACAGATTTTTTGTTTTTTATGAGTTTTGTTCAGTGAGATATTGCCAGTGTCTAGACTTACAGGCACAGTGGGATGCAATCTAAATAAAAAAACTCACAAATTTCAAATAAAAAATATTTCAAGGGATTAATCCCGATGAATTAAGGAAGTGTTCTTTTATAGGCCTGTGTAAACATGATGGTTTCCTAGAAAGGTTTGGCTTCACAGTACGAATTTTCTTTTTATGTTTGCTTATTTAAAAGTTCTCACAAAAATCAGCTGATCTAATAATTTTTAAACATTGGTAAAAATACAAAAGCTTCTAAATCCTGGTAGCTATTTACAGAAAGCTGAATAAATTAACTTCTTCATTATAGAATGTATACTGTGAACATTTCTAGCAATTTGAGTCGTGTTTCTTAATTTTTAAACTGTTCTTTCTATAAAAACCACAATTTGCTTAGACTTTCTGATTTTAAAGTTCTGCTGCTCCCCAACCTAATACTGTCTTGTACATGGCGATCATCCTACTAACCAAACTGCATCAAAGACTGCTTATAAATCTGACCTTTTATTAAATATACACTTTTAAATTTTATTTTAATCCTTAACTTTCTTTTAGATAAGCTCTACTCCTACTATCTTCGTTTTGCACCAACTTGTTTTCCCCTCCCATCAATATGCTAGTTAGCTGGGCAGAGCCGTCTTGGATAATCTAGTTAAGTTTCTGCTTTCTGTTAGAACATTCCAAGCATCTATTCTCCGCGTTTAGAAAGAGAGCTTTCTTTTTCTTTTTCTTTTTTTAAACATTTTATTTATTCATTTGAGAGAGAGAGAGTGAGCGCACAAATACATGAGTGAGGGGGAGGGGCAGAGGGAGAGGGACAAGCAGCTTCCCTACTGAGCAGAGGGCCTGATGCAGGGCTGGATCCCAGGTTCCCCAATCATGACCTGAGCCCAAGGCAGATGCTTAACTGACTGAACCACTCAGGCACCCCTAGAAGGAGAGCTTTCTATTTCTATTGTGAAAAGCCACAAACTAGCCAAATCAGGGCAATGACCATAATTGATGGAGAGTTACCTTGAAATGGGATATCGAGGCAGGTGGACACAGATCAGGCTGAGGCCATGTGATTGATGTTGACAGGACTCTGGTATTCCCCTTGACCCTATCCCTTACTTCTCCCTCTTCTGACTCATTCAGTGGGATTCAATCTGCTGCTTTTTCTAGTTCTCTCTTTTTCCACTCTTGGTCACCAAAAAAACATATGGAATTCATACCCCGTTAGACAAACACTTTTCAGGTAATTTCTTCATATTAAAGGGGTCATTTGCTTCATTAGGTAATTCAGAATTGACGATAAGTGTGCTTTAAGAAATTACTGTCGTCAGGTTTATCAGTTTGCCGAACTTCGCCACTCTCAAATAATGTGCTTTTTATTACATGGTGTTTGCTTTTGTTCCCAGTGAATTAGAGAATTCAAATTAATGTTCTTTACTCGGTATTAAATTATTATTTCCTTGGGAAATGAATTGATCCAGGAATTTCTGTAAGACCGAATTAAGGCATCACTTTTAAAGAGGGGGGAAAGAGTGGAGCAGGGGATGGTCTGTTGTGGCTGATCATGTGGCTTCCTCTTTGTGGGAGGCAGGTCAAAGTGATCCCATAGGTCAAGACAATTCCCTTTCCTGGAATACTTAGACCTCTTAAATATTTTTTACATGGATAAACCTACCCTCCAAGGGTAGATATTTTGGAAATATTTTCAAATCAAAACATTGGTTATGACAGTGAAAAAAGCCTTTCAGCAATATGAGAGATACAGAAATAATATTTTGTTTCTCTGGTTTATATCCCAAATCATATTTTTTGACTTCCTTAGATTTTTTTTCTGACTTTACAGACCTGCAAATAGGTAGCAATAATAAAACCTTGTCAGTTTTTTTAAAAGACATGTTTTCAAAATATTTCATACACATTAACTGGTTAATGCTTTTAGTCACGGTCTGAATTATCTAAATGCCTTCACTCTCTAATGTCACTAGGAGTCACAAAATAAACCTACAATTTGAAAAAAATGCGATCAGGGCTATTTTCTCCATAACTTTTTGCTGCTGTGAATTCTAAGCACTAATTACATACTTGAGAAAGAGAGTTAGATTATTTATTTTTTTCTAAGTTGTTCCTTACGAGACATTAACTCTCATTTTATGTTTGTGAAGTTTGAGTTTTCAACACCTCTAGTTGTCCTTTTCCTAACATCTGAAAAAAGGAGAAAAATGGATTGGTAATTTCCATTCCCCCTAACAAAAATAATTGAATTAGCTTAAAGTGTGTGTGTGTGTTTGTGTGTGTGTGTGAGTGTAGGGGGGGTGGGGAGGAACAGAGAAATAAAATATAAAAAGATGGCTCACTTCCTTCAATTTCACTCCAACTTACTTCCCCTCTTCACATCATGTTCCTCACCATTAAATTTTCACATGTTCCATTGCTGTATGATCAATTTCAGCATGTAGTCATTTCTCTGGGAACTCAGTAACCACATAAAGTTTTAGAGATTTCTGTCAAGGAAAGCTCTAAACATCTGTAGCAAATTGGTTTTCTGTGGGGTTTTTTGTTTGTTTGTTTATTTTACTTTTATTCAATAAAGATACTACCAATAGAGTGGCTTGATAAGAGATATAAAAATTTTCTAGGATCCATAACAGTTTATGGTAGTAAAAAATATTTCCTATTATAAGGGATTTCTTCCTTCACGATTGAGATAAGATCCTGTTGTCTTTGCTCTTATATAAATCGAAAAGCAATTTTCTTCCTCAATTTCCTCCAAATAGATAACACTACTGACCTCTTAGAGTTATTCTGAAGCTTAAATGAGACAGTTCATGTATCATATTTGAAGCACTCAATAAATGTATTATTATTGTGATGATCATTATCCTTATTATGGTTTTACTCCCAAGAGTTACAATACCTGGCTCTGTCCATAACCTCACCTTAATAGTTATTCTTTATTCTTTAAATGTCTCAAACTCACTGTTGAAATTTGTTTTTTACCAAATATTAATTTCCTTAAATATGTTGGAAGGATAAAAAGTAGAGAAGAAGAAGGCATTGTGAATACATGGTATTCTCCCCAAAGGTAGGGCTCTTTAGAAATTACCCTTCTGGTCATCCTCCTGTTTCTCATTATTACTGGTCGTTTTACTCCTAAGGCTAATTTTGTGATGGCCTGGGGTTTTGATACTCTGTTTTGGTAAGCTCTGCTATAAGTGAGGTGACAGTAATTATCTGGTCAATTATAACAGTGACAGTCAATCCGATTATTTAGTTTAAAATGTATAGCTTTTTAAAAAAATTATCTAAATGAGGGAAAAGATGACTTTTAAGACCAAATTGCATTTATGTGAGGCTAAATTAATTTATCTCTAATTTCAAAGTTAGTTAATCTTTAATTTCTTTAACTTCTGATATGGATCTTTAAATGCAGAGATTTTCAAAGGATTAAGACTAGAGCTTCAAGGGGCTCCTGGGTGGCTCAGTCGTTAAGCATCTGCCTTCAGCTCAGGTCATGATCCCAGGGTCCTGGGATCAAGTCCCGTATCAGGCTCCCTGCTTAGCGGGGAGTCTGCTTCCCTCTCTGCAGCTCCCCCTGCTTGTGCTCTCTCTCTCTTTCTCTGACAAATAAGTAAATAAAATCTTAAAAAAAAAAAAAAAAGACTGGAGCTTCAGTTTACAAATGAGAGGAAATAAAAGCTTGCAGCACAGGAAACAAACACATTTTTCTTCTTCTTTTTTTTTTTTTTTTTACATATATATGTGTATATATTTTGTTTTTCCAAGAAAATGATCTGGTTCATAATAAATACTTTGTGTTAGTTATGTTGCTGTAATGATTTTTATTAATCCTTTTGAGTTGTAGTCTCTCCGAGGGCAGGCACACAGTCCCTTCCTGTTATAGGATTCCATATCCTGCTCCTAGCTTCTCACAGGCCCTCTTCCTTTGCCCCTCACCCCAGGTACAATCTCTTCAATGAGTTTAGTTTTTCAAAAGCTGAGAAGAGCTGTAGACTTTAGGCTTTTGGTTTTTGGTCTTTGAGGACCAGGCTAAAATCTCGGTAAAAGGAATTACAGTATTTCAAGGGGGTGGGGTGGTTGGAGGTAGAACACAGAAAGGACAAACTGGGATGTCAATGACTTGTCCTGCCTCAAGTGCCATGAAGAAAAGGTACAGGGCGCCATGAGAAGCTATAAGACATTATCCTCCTGACAACTCCATGAAGCAGGTATGCGATGCAGGTAACAGACGCAAGTGGATCTCAGCTAGGCTTTTGGGGGTGGGGAAGGGTGGATTTAGACACACAGACTCTCTAGAATAACAAATTAACAACAACTGTAAAGTGTAATTTTGAACATGGCAAAAACAACCCCACCAACCAAACACACAAGTATATTCACCTTTACATTCTCTCAGTCCCTACACATGGCCATATTTTGACATGATTGTAATTATGACATTCAGACTACTTTGCATAGGGCTTTTTCTTACTTAACGTATTATGATGGGCCTTTCCCTGTGTTTCCATCCTTATAATTAGCATTTTCAACTACTGCAAGAGATTGCTTGTGAAGTGGGCCATGATTGGCTTAGCTATTATTCTTCTGTTGTTGGACTTTCGTGCTTTCCAGCCTTTCACGATCATAAATAATACCACACAGCAGCCTTCTCCAAAGAGCTCTTGACCTCTGCTGAATCCAGAAGATAAAATCTCAGGGGCCAGAAGCATGGGGCTGTGGGTCACACAGAACTGGACTGGATTTCCCTGTGGGGAAATCTGGCTCCATTCCCTGTGGGGCTTGGTCCTCAATTCGGTGTTTTCAACCTCTGGCTCCAGTCAACCCCTTGAGGCAGGGCCTCTGTACTTGCTGTTCCTTCTGGAACACCTTTCCTGCGGATCTTCCTAAGCATCTCCCAGGCAACATCCAGACCTCAGCTCAGAAGTCATCTCCTTAGAGGTGCCTTCCGGCGCTGCCCAACTCTCCTGTTCCCACACTTTGGCCCATTACCCTCTTTTATTTCCCTTCTCAGCTCCTATTGCTCTCTGGAACAGTGTCAGCCCATTTCTCATGGCCTGTTCACTGTCTCTGGCAGAACTGTGGGTGCAGGAGGGCCGGCAAGAGTCCTGTCTGCTCCCCCCACAGCCTGGTGCACCCCAGGACCCTGGCACTGAGATGAGATGCCTCCTGCTGGGGTCTCCCACCTGCCCCGCCCCGCCTCCGAATTCTTCTTCTTTATCCAAGCATTGATTAGAGAGCTTCAGAGCCTTATTTAACACTCATTCCCAGACTACGTCTTATATTTGCCAGTTTCCACATGGAAAAATAATTGCTAATTATTCCAGTTTTTTACTTAAAGGAACCTCTTTTCATTAGTTATTATGCCTAGTGATGACTGTAATGACTTCAGTGAACTTTTTGGATAATTGTGTTTTTATATTTATACATCTGGTCTTTATGGGGTTTTTTTTTCCATTATAGTACAGATTTCTTTAAATTTTTCCAAAACCACATGTGGAATTTTGGAATCAAGTGGTACTGAATCATCTCATCCTCAGCGTGGAGCCAACTTTGTATTCAGTTTTGAAATGATAGTGGTTGCTCATTTCATCAAAGCACACAGGCTTTTCTTTTAATTGATGGCCGTAGAAGTATGAGCACACAGAAGCACAAGTACTTACTAAATCTGCGTAACTAGAAGGAGACTATCTGGGGGTCCCTAGACTTGAGGAGAATAGCACTGTATTCACATTGCCTTCCTCCTCTCTATTCTTTCTCCAAACATGTTTATGGAGGTTAGAACTTGGTAAAACCAATACCAACGTTGGTAAAACCAATACCAAGAATTAACTGTTAAGAGAAGGATGTGGAAAGAGCCCAACGTTGTTATTAATTGTGCCAGGCACCCAACCATCCTGCTCGTACCTAGTAAAACGTTGTAACTATGAACAATTTGCTTCTCTCTAGGACTTACTTTCTCCAGCTACAGAATGAGAGTAGTGACCAGGTTCCTTCCCAAACTGACATTCCTAGGATTAACTCAGCACATTTTATCACCCTTCATTTCTCCTCCCGCAATCACTGGCAGCTAATGTCGGTTCAGCCCCACAGAAGGGCAGTTTGTCAAAGTGTGAGGACATGGTTATTTTCAATAAGCTATAGATCATTCTGATGAACGGCAAAATTCCAGGGCCTATTGCTCTCATCAATACCCAAACAACTTTTTAAGCATGACTTTATAGTAATATAGGCTAAATACTAGTATAAATCAGTTTCTTCCCTACCATGTTATTGATAGACATCACGGTTACCCTGTAAAGGGAAATTCTAACAGACGGTCATTAGTGATAAAAAAAAGAACATTACTTTTTTTCTTCCACAGACTGTTTTTAGTTGAAACAATTTCAGAGCATAGTTTATAGATAATGCCCAAGTGTAGGTTTTGCAACAGAGAAAATGGTTTGCCTGCTGTTATTTTTATTTTCATATGTAAGAGCCTAAGAGTGATTTCCAACGCCAACTGGCCCTCCATTGCAAAGCAGCCTCAAGAAGTCAGGCTCCTGATAATAAAAGTAAATGCACTGTAGCCTCACCTTCTCCATTCACCTACAGTCATCATTACTTTCTCCCATTACTACAATGAGGAGTATATCATTGGGCTAATAGTGGTCATAGCATCTTGCTTATATGAAAAATATCAGCTCTGCTGGAAGAAAGTGTCATAGTGATGACCTGGTGGCTTTAAAAATTATTATTTTGGGGGGCGCCTGTGTGGCTCAGTCAGTTAAGCATCCAACTCTTGATTTCAGCTCAGGTCATGATCTGGGTTATGAGATCGAGCCCCGAGTCCAGCTCCCGCCCTGGGTGTGGAGCCTGTTTGAGATTCTCTCCCTCTCCCTCTGCCCCTCCCCCCCAACTCTCTCACGCACTCTCTCTCTCAAATAAATAAATGAATATTTAAAAAAAAAGAAAAAATATTACTTTTTATTGAAGGTGAGGTAATAAATGTTTTCTACAAATATTTATTAAGCACCTACTGCATGCTGGTCCATACTCTAGGCAATGCATTTACAACCAGGAACCAGAAGCGGTTCCTGATCTTGACAGGCTAATGGAGGAAAACAATGGAGAAAATATGGAAGTAAAAGGAAAACAGGAGGAAGGAAGAAAGGAGGGAAGGAGGGAGGGAGGAGAGAAAGAAAGAAAGAAGAAAGAAAGAAAGAAAGAAAGAAAGAAAGAAAGAAAGAAAGAAAGGGAGGGAGGGAGGGAGGAAGGAAAGAAAGAAAGAAAGGGAGGGAGGGAGGAAGGAAAGAAAGAAAGAAAGAAAGGGAGGGAGGGAGGAAGGAAAGAAAGAAAGAAAGAAAGAAAGAAAAGAAAAGAAAAGAAAGGAAGGAAGGAAGGAAGAAAGGAAGGAGAGGAGAAGAGAGGGGAGGGGAGGGAAGGGGAAAGAAAAGAAGAAAGGAAGGAAGAAACCAAAGTTCTATTTTTGGATTTTCTGCCACTGACTCATAGTATTAACTTGAACCAGTGACCAACTTTCCTCTGCTAACTAAGCCTATTCACACAACAGTGAGAAAATGCTTCAGCTTCCCTATTTGAATGTTGGACAACTGCTGAGATCACTTACATAAATATTTTTCTTTGAGCTCCCTAGAAGACAGGAACTTTATAAATATTTAGTATTATTGTTGCACCTTAGGTACAAGCAGACAGGAAAATTACAATACTCCTCTATTTACATAAGAAATAACCTATTTCAGACAATTCCAGTCATGCCAAGCAACTTTGCATTGGTTTGTTAGTGTCCTTTGGGCTTTCCTTTTTCCTTTCTCCTCCCCACCCTTGCAGCTGATGAATGTGGAAATATAAATAAATCTTCACAGCAGAGGGTAGGAAGGTGAGGAAGCTCAGCGTGGGGGTAGTCACACTGGTTGAGCTCAAGCTGTGTATCAGAATGGGTGAGGATTCAAAATAAACATTACATTTAAAATTCCTGATTGAAAAGTGTGAGAAAATGATTCATTTTAAGAATGAGTAATTTGGTTGAATGTTCTGTACTTGAGTAAGACCTTGCGACCTTGCTGAATCTTTAGTTTTATCTGTTCTGTTTCTTTTTTGGATACATGTGGTGAGAAGAAACCTAAAAAATGGGATTGTAACTGGCATGTTTAGAGTCTGTTTGTTTCAAGTGGAGTCTTCCAAAATTAATTCACCTGTTTCTTTGCAAATTCTTGTCCCACAGGCTGTTCTTCCAAGCTTTTAATGGGACTAAGTTCTGGAATGATGTTCTCAGAATGCATACAAGTGTTATTTTTGGATGGTGGAATTTCAGGTGATCTTTTTAGTTTACTTTCTTAGTCATACTTCCCTGCAGTTCCTGACTTTTTTTCTTTAACAAAGGAGCAAGTATCATTTTTACAAAAACAATAGTTTGAAAAATAATAAAATTGAAACCCCTTACCACTGATTTCATTCTCCTCTCTGCCATATAGCCCGAGTTTTTAATGGACCTATGCTTTCTTCTTGTTTTCCTTACAAATTTAAGACAACCCACCATACAGTAATTAATTTCCAAATTGGGAAAGTGAGTCCTCTGTGCAATTGAGTAGGCAGTTGGTGTTGATCTGGGGAACTCAGTCAGCTTATGAACCACACTTACATAAAATTTTCTCTTTTGTCTTCATTTACGGGGATAATTCAAACCAAAGCAGAGTGGGTCTCTTGCATATGAATTATGCTGATAATGTTCTGTTTATTGACCAATGTCAAGATGATTTTATTAGTTTTAATATTTCTTGAGCACTCAGGGTGTTTTAGATACAATGCCAATTACAGACAAACAAAAGACAATAACTTCACATTCAATGATTTTACTTAATGAAATAATAAAAACCATTTAAGACTTTCTCTTTTGTGTATCCATGTGTGGTCTTCTTTTCTATTTTTGCTTCAATACTAATGCAGAGCAGAACTTTCAACATATCTGGGGGCCAAGCTTTCTCCCCACTGTCCAACTTCATAAAGAGGATGCTTCCAGGAGGATCTGTAAATGCATCTATTCACTTTTTCTATGAATATTTATTAAACACCTACTGCATGCTGGTCCATACTCTAGGCAATGCATTTACAACCAGGAACCAGAAGCAGTTCCTGATCTAGAGAGGCTAATGGGGGAAAACCAGCATATCAACAGACACTGAAGTGTTAACGCTGCAATCATGAGGTCTGGATGGAACATTTCATGAACACCACTGTGGAGGGGCCAGTGTCATCTCGGCAGAAGTACAGGAGGAAGGATCAGAAAATACTTCAGAGGGGAGAAAAGGCAAATGTGGCCGAGTGAGCAATCTGAAAAGGCACAGTGATGTGAGACAGCAGGGCTCTCTTTTGAAAATTCTAGAGGCAGTTTTCATGTGTCTAGAGGGCATGGGGTGAGTGAGGTGAGAGTGATGGAAGGTGGAGCTAGAACATTAAATGGGGGGCAGGTTCTAGATGTGAATTTAGGACTCATAGAACCAACCTTAGGAAGCAGATAGAGCTATGCGTTCCAGGCTCTTCCATGCTAGGAATAAAAGTAGGGTCACAAAGCAGGAAGTTTGCTTTTGATTGCTCTGGAATAATTGGGCTCCCCTAAAATCCTGCCCAATGTGGTGAGTGTGCCTCACATGGTGCCAAGACCCATTCCTCTTGGCCTCCATTGTCCACCATTTTGTTCCTCTCTCTCCACATTCCTCTCTTCTTTATGGCTGGAGCCAGCAGCAGTAGCCACGGCCCCAGTGCTTGTAGAAACTCAGCTCTTTCTTGCCTTGTCCCACAGTTTCAACAGCCCTCTTCTCTGATGCTGGCCTCTTGTCATTGGCTAAACCTGCAGACCTCCATCCCCTCTCTCCTTGGGATGGGTCCCTTCTCAGGCTACCCTGGAACTCCCTGGTCAGCAGATCCACTTGAAGCTTGCCTTCCAGACATGGTGACATGTGCTTGAATCTTTGGAAGAACAAAGTTTTGATGCAGGCTGGTAACTTTGGAAAAGTTCTGGGAAAAGAAATGGAAAGAGAAAATAGTAGGAGGAAGAAAAAGCAAGCTGAACTATGACTTGTAGAAAGAGTGGCTTGTATGGAGCTTCCAAACCCAGAGTATTAGTACATATTTGTAGTATTCTTCTTACCTCTATCTTTTCAATTGATATCGTCTATTAGTTTTCTATTTTGTGTTGTTTGTATGTTTGTAAGCCATCTTAGATGTTTTTTTTTTTAACATGGCAGAATATAAATACATGACTAAATAAATAAAGAAGGTAATTTGCCACATTGAGTAGTGTTCTGAAGACAGGAGTGATGTGGTCAAAAACACTTTTTGCTAAAACATTTTTTGCTAAACGTGACTGTGGTCAGAACTTGACATACCAGGAAAAGACGATTTCAGATTTAATCTAACTTCCAAATGATGCTTTAACCCTGACCTACGACGATGACAAAGTAGTTTGGCAGTACTTGTCCCCTCAAAACCAAACCAAACCAAACCCAGGAGGAAGGCAGGCACCAGGGCGCTGACTCCTGCCATCAGGAGCGAGCCCTTCCCAGCCCTGGGACTCCCACAGGGTGAAAGGGTGAGAGAAATGTCCTGGAGGAGATGAATGGTGTCCCTCCGTGGGCTAGGGGGATCGCCGGGTACATTGGCTTCAGAAAGTCAACTGCAATGGATAGGGAAGTGTTAAACAGTGGCCCTGACTGGTACTTTATCTCACTGTCCCTCCACCAAAACCCAGGATTATCCCTTTTGATCACTCAACTCCTCCCCTTCTCGGCTAGGCTAAACTTGCCCTCTGTCATCAGTTTCTCCTTTCCCCAGGGACTCACTCCCGCGCCGTCCTCCGCCCTAACAAGCGCCCACGTTCTCCCAGAACTAGAGGGCTCACTCCTTTCCCCTCGGCCCCAGCCCCTTTTTCTCGGCTTCTGCCTCCTGCACCCGGGACGTCCCTCTCTTGCCTCCTCACCGAGCCCAGACCTCGGGGACCGAGACCAGGGTGCGGGGCCGCAGGTGGATGGGCTGGAAGCCCGACGCGCCGAGGGTCGCCAGCGGCTGGGAGGGGAGCGGGAGCGGGAGCCGGAGCGGGAGCGGGTGGGGCCCCTCCCCGCGGGCGGGCGCGCGGCGGGCCGAGGGGGCGGGCCCAGGCCTCCCGCGCGCCGCCGCCGCCCCTCGAGCCGCCTCCTCGCTCTGCCTGTCGGCGCGACCCAGGTGCCGGCGGGCAGGAGGCGCCCGAGGATGTGCGGCTGGCCGCTGCTCCTGCTTTGGGGGCTGCTCCCCGGCGCGGCTGCGGGGGGCTTGGGCCGGGCCCTCCCGCACCGCACCCTCCTCGACTCCGAGGGCAAATACTGGCTGAGCTGGGGCCCACGGGGCGGCCGGCTCGCCTTTCGCCTCGAGGTGCGCACCGCCGGCTACGTGGGCTTCGGCTTCTCGCCCACCGGGGCCATGGCCGCGGCGGACATCGTCGTGGGCGGCGTGGCCCACGGGCGGCCCTATCTGCAGGTAAGCCCGTTCCCCTTCTGGAGCCCGCCGCGCCGAGCCCCGTCCCGTCTCCCGCCCTCGGAGCAGACGCGAGTGCAGGCGCCCCCGGGGCCAGCGGCTGTACTCCGCGGCCGAGGCTGGAAGCCGTCGCTCCCACCCCCCCCGCCCCCCGCCCCCCGGCAGCCCTGCAGCCCGAACCCCGCACGCGCTCCCCTTGGTGGTCGGCTCCCGCACCCCCGGAGCCAAAGGCGCCGGCGGCTGGGCTCTCCGCTTCCACCGCCCGGCCCCGAGTTTTCGCCCGGGTAAGCTGAGCACGGGTGACCTCGGGCAGCTTTCCGTCTCTGAACACTTTCTTGTCCCCAGCGTCCCACTTACTAGATTCCCCCACATACACACCTGCCACGCATCCCCATTCATCCCTCCTGGGAAAGGAGAACGACCCTTTGGGGACCTAACGGGACTGCTGTCGGGGTTGAAGGGACCTGTGAGCTTTAAGCACTCTGCTGTCTTGCTGTCTAGGACAAGGATCCCAGAACTTACAAATCATAGCTATTCTGGAGCCCCCAGGCACGGAGCTGAGGTCAGCTGCCTCACCTGAGAGATGAATGAAAGGTCCCCAAGTATCATTTAGGAACTTTGCTATTCTGGGAGCCCGTTAGGATGCCCATTAAGAGACCTGCACAACTTACAGTTCCCCAGGCAAAATCCTCTATGAAGTGGAGAACTTTTCACTTATTTTAATAGCTAACAAAGTTAATTTGACAGCTGCCGTTTTGCTTTGAAAGAGTCGGAGTAGATACATTGCCTGTTCATAGATATCTTTATGAATAGGAGGGGGAAAAAATTGTGAGAAAACCAGAATGACAAGGTGGTTAGGTTTTCTGGACATCTTTGTTTATTTGATCTTGACAACATTTGGACACTTTTCCACAGTTACATAACATCGTGGTGCATATACTCTGTTACTTATAAAAAGTTCATCCTGGAATACTGCTCTTTGCTAAAAGTCTCTGCTTCCAAATGAAAACTCCTTGCTGTTCTGGCATTGGGTTAAGGTTTTGATGATATTAAAATCAATGCACCGGATGGATACCAAAGTGCCTTTGTCAGTAATTTTATTCCTGACTTCTCAGTTTGATTTCCACAACTTTCTGGCTGAGATGCCATCAAATTTTAACCCTAATTCTGGCACTGAGCTATTAACTCTGGCTAGAGATAAAGAAAATGACAGTAATAAAAACTTCAAAACGATCCTGTTGTCTGTTTTTTTCATAAATTAATCCTTTTCTCCCAAAATAAGTATTCTACAACTCCAATAAAATTAAATTTTATGAGGATTGTGCTTTGTTGAAGTCATTGATGTATAAATATCCTCCTGCGGCAGCATTTCAGACATTAAATTTGTAAACCAAGAATTTGATCCCAGACACAGGCCTCACTAGCTGAATAACTTAACTCTCTTCTGATAATGAAGAAGAAAATACCTTATTTAAATACCTAATTGAGCCAAGTCTTTTTGTTTGTTTGTTTGTTCAAGGTGGGAAAGGTAATATGCCCCTTAACTATCCTTGCATGTTTTGTTGAAAGGGACATGGAAAATCTTTCTATGGTAATATCATAAAATAGGATATACTTTAAAAGATAACTTGATATTGTTTCCCCCCCAAAGAGTAATATTTCTAGAAAGCCCATCCAATTTGATATCAAATGAAAAAGGAAGAGTAGAGTCCTGTTTCAACATGCCATAATTGGCCCACCAGAAAAACAGACTTTGTTAAACTACAGTGTTTTCACACTGCTGGTGGTTCTTCATAAAGACTGCATAAAAATTAACTAAGTGCTCTCTGGATTGACTTTGAGCCATAGAAATTTTCTCAGAGTAATCAGTGAATACCTATCAATCACTATGAGATAAACTTTAGAAATGGTCACTTTCCCAATATATTTAATGAGCAAGAAATAGGATTTTCCCCTCCATTTTTATTTCTCAGGAAATAAAATCCTTATTTTCATCCATAAATGATAAATATTTTCTTAGTGGACTGACATCCTTTACTGTTCCCTTTCCTTAATCCTACTCATTCTAGGACATATAAAATACACTAAAAATTATGCTAATCAGTAATATGGAAAGAAAATTGACTGAAAACCTCTTTAATAAAATGAAAGACACCAAACACTAAAAATAAAAAGAAATGTATCAGCTCCATCTGGGTCATCCAGGCTAGGTGATTTTCCAAAACTTGAAATTGAATCTTCTCTCTAGAAACTATTAATTTGAGAGTCTTCACACAGTGGTGTGATAAGGATATCCTGAGCAACTATACCAAAAGGTGAATAGGGTTCTTAAACAGTGTATGTGATTCAATTAGTAGACTTTGGATTTGATGTAACTTTACTCCCAGTGAGAATGAACTTTGCAAGACAAAGCATTGGCTTCTGGGGCATCCAGGTATGTGCAGCTGCTAATGGTTGGAGATGGCATCAGCCTGCCTCATAATACCCTACATTGACATATGGGTCACATCCCCTTGTGGCTTTTTTTTTTTCATATATGTTATGTCCTCCTTTCTTATTTAATTTTTAAAAACTTGACCTTCAGATATTTTTTTCTGTCATTATTCTGACTTCTATTTTTCTGGTTATCTTAAACCTTTTGTTTCAATAGGATATTAACTCCTGGATAACTGTGTGAGAATATATTCCAGCCAACCGGTAGAGAATTGTTTGTTAAAATAGATGCCACAAACCCAAATGCCCATAGAGGTCAGACAGCAAGGATAAAAGAGTGGTGGTCTTGGTGCAATGCAATAGACAGTAGAGAGGATGGAGGAAAAAAGAGTTCTTGTGACTGAGTTACTGTTGTGTGGGAATGCAAATCAGGTATTGGCAGATCTTTTGTTTTTGTTTTTGCTTTTTTTGAGTTTTTGAGAGAAGATGGAAATTTAGATGTGTGTAAATAAAATCTGATTATGAAATAGTGGCCACAGTTCAAGTTTGTACAAAGCACCATGTAGAGCACATATATACACAAAATTTTAGTGGAGATAAGAGCCCATGGACAAATTAATCTGGGGCCAAGAGGGGAAAAGCTAAGGTTAGTGAAGAATCAACCCAGATTATGAAAGGCAGAGAGGCAGGTTCCATTTCTCTTCAGGCCTGGCTTATTCTGTGCAAAGAAATGCCCAGTGCCAGAGGGGACCTTGCCCAATTTTTTTAATCTATTGTATAACACAACACCCCAAAACATAGTCGCTTGCTACAGTGACACTTAGTTTGCTCACAAATCTGCAATCCGAGGAGGGGCTAAGTGGGGACGGGTGTCTGCTTCACTTGATGTCAACTCCAAGGTGAGTGGTTGGAATCATTGGAAGGCTCCCTCGATCACTTGCCTGACTGGCATCTGCTGTCAGCTCTTGGCTGGGGACCTCAGCTGGTCCTGTGGTGGCAGTGTGGCCACTCCATGTTGCCACTCAGCTTCCCCACAGCTGAGTGGCCGGGTCCGCGTAGTGAACATCTGAAGGGGCCCAGGTAGAAACTGGATAGCAGCCATTTATAACTTAGCCTTTGAGTCATCTTCATTGTAGTCACGTCTCACTGGATTCAAGAGGGAACATAGACTGCGCCTCAGGATCACATCATAAGGAGGTCACAGGGGAATGGAATACATGACTGTGGCCATCTTTGCAAAACACTTGCTTTCACACCCATCCCCACTGACTTGTCACAGTCTCCTTCCTACCACCACCTTTGAGTACATGTCTACCTGCATACACTCTCTCTTGATACTACTGAGATCAGGAGGCAATATTTACTTATTCATCTTCTTCCCTTTTATACACACTCTCTCACACCACTCACATGGAGTTAGTGAACAGTTAGTTCTCCTACTCCACACTCCCTTGCTAGTAAAGACTACCGACGCTCTACAACTCCACATTTTTCAGTGGTTGCCAATGACTAGTTCAGAGTTGGACCCAATGAGAATACCTCCAGAGGGCAGTGTGACATTTGCTTGTAGGCTTCTGGAGTGAAAAAAATCAACTTCTAATTTCCTTGCCTCAAGGCAATAGGTTCGTCCACCCTTAAAACTATACCCAGAGATGAGCTTTATGGAAATTTGCCCTGCCCATTTTCTAACCCTATGACCCAGTCTGGAGACAGATCCTCAAATGGTATACAACTAGGTCCGATCAAATGGGAAAGAAAAGAGAAATGTGGTTGCAAAGTGAAGCGGGTCTCAGTATAATCTATCAGATACACTATCGTGGAGCCACACCCCCTTGGGGTAGCATGACCCCTGGGATGCTGCCGAGGTCATTTCTGCACTGTCTTTCACAGGATTGTCAGGGGTGGGGGTGGGAAGCAGTCTTTCCTCTTGCATTGGCTTTTGAAAACCTCACTATTTTGTCTCAATGAATTAACTCTCACTTCCCTGATGGATTCATGTCCTTTTCTTGTACTTTGCCCCTTTTTGACACAGTGCAATCCCACCCCCAACCCAGCCACTTAGCAACTGTGAGTCCCCATTTGAGGCAAGTAATCCGGGTTGATGAATGCCTAGTTTGTGTGAGTTAGAGAAGAGGGCAGCATTGTGGGATGTGCTCGTTGAATTGGCACAAAAATTGGTCACTCTTCCTTTGGGGGTAGAAATCGCTAGTGAATGGAGGCTGAAACATATGTCATCATTTGTCACAGCCTTGCTCCTGGGCTGTCTCTAAAACTGAAACATTTCTCTGATGAGAAGTAAGTCTTCAGCAGCAGGGTAACTGCTGCTGGGCTGTTCGCTGAGGAAGTGCTTGGAAATTGTGCTGTGATTTGAAATCACAGAAAACAGTGAGCATTCTTTGTGGTTAACTATGTGCTGCTTTTAAGTGCACCCCAGCCAACGGCTACAAAGAAATGTTTGGAAAGCAAATTGAAAAGCTGTAAGGGAAAGATGAAGAAAGTGTACAACCCTGACACAGCTCAGCTGGGGCTTTGTTAAGAGATATTTATAAGTCTTCAGATTATGCCCCCCACCCCAATTTCCAGATGACGAAGGGACCTCTCCAAGCGTCGTGCTTTGTGCATTAGTAATAAGGACACATGAACCAGTGTAATGCTCCACGCATGATGATACTCTTCAGCTGTGTGGTTCTCCCTGGCAGAGCAGATGATTTTATAATGCCAGCCTGAGGAAACAGGGCAGACCTAAGAGCCAAGGGAACAATGCACCTGAATTGACCAACAAGTTCAAGGCTTCAAACAACCCATGGCATATTTCTGGGTTATTTCTTGGAAGGGAAGGCAGAGTCCACTTCAAAGAAAGTGAATGGTGGCTTATTGATTCATTTTTGTAATAGAGCCCTATTACAATAAAGTTGCTGGCAAAAGGAATGAATTCATTATACATCACCATGTTTCTGAAAATGTTTGATCCATATGAAAAAAAAAGACAAAACTGTGCATATGGATGCCTCACAATGCTGTTTATTGTAACTTTTAAAAAATAACTAGTACAGAATTTTTAAATAGACAGTTGTTTCTCCAGGAAACTTCTTCCCAATCTATGTCTCTTAAACTTGTTACATTCTAGAGCAGATCAAAAAAAAAAAAAGAAAAAAGAAAAAAAAAAAGCTGCTCATAAGCATAGCACATAGCACATAGTATTCTACAAAAATAACTTCAAATGCCTAATTTTTGTTAACCGTAAAGTTGGAATTATATATCTAGTGCTATACAAATAATGTATAGACCAGATTTAATTTGCTATTGAGGACTTTACTCATTCATCTCATTTCCTATTCATCTCATTTCTTATGAGAAAACTTTGAACAGTTTTTGCTTTTACAGATTAAATGTTGCTGTCCTGTATATTTACTTGTTGCTCTTACGAGCTCAGAGTTCAGGGTTGCCTGGCTGGCTCAGTCTGAAGAACGTGTGACTCTTGATCTCAGGGTCATGAGTTTGAGCCCCATGTTGGGTGTAGAGGTTGCTAAAAAATAAACTTAAAAAAAAAAAAGAGCTCAGAGTTCAGTTGATTCCCCTCAGGTTTCCTAAATTTCCCTACATCCCCAGTTTTACAGGTGAGAAACTGAATCTTAAGTACCTATTAAATGGTTTGTTGGAGGCCATGAAGATCAGCAGCCTGGATTCATTTCCTCTGAGTCCCGGTCTGCTGTTCTTTCTTCTCCTACAAGTAAGCAGCAGCTTACATAAAAACATATTCCAATTTTCTTCCTTAATAGTGAAAGAACATGTATAATAGAATACATTTTAAAAGTGATTGGTAAATTAAAATCATAGTATTTCTCTTACCACTTCTGTTGCCTTCTGTCATAGACATACATTTCTATGATATGATTTTTCATTCATTGAGTTTTCAGTATATGCCATACACTCTTAAGTCCTTGAAGTGTGGACTCTCATGTAATTCTCACAATAGCCCTGTGAGGTCAACGTCTTATTTCTCCCACTCTGTAGATGTACAAACTTGAGGCTCCAGGTCACACAGCAGGGGAATCATTTGTGATTCTCACATGACTGAGTAAAACACTTACCTATGGGCAGTGAATGTTGGAATGTTCATTCATTCATGTAACCAATATTGATTGAACTTTAATTGAACAGTTCCCAATCCTAGGGACATAGCATTGAGTGAGATGAGGCCAGTGGTATCATGGAGCTCAGATTTTGGTGGGGGATAAACAAATAAATACATAAACAAGAAAAATATCAGAAAGTGCTGAGAATTAAAATAGAGTGATGTGATAAGGGGAAACCATGTGGCTCTTTCAGATTAGGATGCTTCTAATCAAGACCTGAGGGAAAACAAATGTCCCAAGTCTTAAAGGTTGTCTTTGGAGATTAATCATA
The DNA here is from genome assembly GCF_054177405.1 of Leptonychotes weddellii. NCBI lineage: Eukaryota > Metazoa > Chordata > Mammalia > Carnivora > Phocidae > Leptonychotes > Leptonychotes weddellii. The sequence goes on along the minus strand of NC_138376.1, from coordinate 101,774,141 downwards.
ATGTTTACAACTCAAAATATTATATACTGTGAAGAAGATTATCTGGCATGCGCATCAAAGAAGTTAGTAGACCTTGAATATAGGAAACTGCTTACCTGGGAGAAATATAATTAATGTTTTAACAAATGTGTCTGAACCACAGAGCTCTCTTTTCTGTTTCTGTGGCTTTGCTACACAGATGTTTAGTAAGCTCCACTAGAGTCTTTTGGGCTTTGATCTAGAGACTTGGTGATTTTATAGAAGTTTCTTTCTTAATTCTAGGTGTGAATGTTTTTCCCTTATACTCTGTGTTCTTTCTCATCTGCAATAATATTAGAGAGCTAAAGAACTTGGAGAAGCTAGATCAGCAAAACACACGTCCCTGCGGAAGATTTCCATCTTTCGGGCAATTTTTAAATGGAAATCTCAGTTTGGTAGATAAAACTAAGTTGCTGCCCTTTTTTCCCCTGCAAAGTTCATGCACTGAAACTCACTCATACAAGGGAACTGATGGTAGATGAAACCAGGTAGAAGCTAGGCCTCCTGGTACTTTGGACATCCAGATCCCTTTGGACAGGGCCAAGATGGATTCACGCCATGGCAGATTGCAGTCCAGTGATGAACAGCAGGGTTAAGAGAGAACTGAGAACTGAGAAAGATACTTTCTATGTCAGAAGTTCCCAAACTTCTCTGCACACCAGCATCACTTGGTGGTCTTTAAAAAATTCTAATGTCCAGGTAACTGCCCTCCCTCCCCCATACCAATTAAATCTCATACAATCTCAGGGGGTGGACATAGACATTAATAAATTTTAGTTTCCCAGGTGATTCTGATTGGCAGACATGCTCGGGAACTACTGACCTTATGTGTTCAGGCTCTTTGATAGAAATCAGGTGGTCGACTCCTTTATGGTCAACCTACAGAAGTCTGGAAGATTCCAGGCATCTGGCATGGGGATGCAAAGGAGAATTCCGTTTGAAACCATTCAGAGTGCATTTGAAGTCTGATGTTTGAAGCAAGGGTGGGCATATGTCTGGATACTGAAAACTATTTTATAAAATAGAAGAATAAAGTGAATTTTCCTAAAATGGAAATGCTTCTGAGATGAGTTTGACAAAGTTATTGATAACTCTAAGTATTTTTTCAGATTTACATGCTGAAACAAGAGTAGCAATGGAAGGAATGTGGGTGGTGGTGTATTTCAACATATGCTGAACCAGAAATCTCTCTCCTCCTCATAGCTTTCTATCATTTCTATACCCCTTTTGTCAGTTGGTTCTAGCTGCCGTATTTCTAGGCAACAGGAATATCTGCCCACACAGAGTCTAAAATTCATAAGTTATATATGGTTATAGGGCATCAAGGGAACATTAATAAATGAAAGTTCCAGATAATTCTCAGCCTGTATTTAAGCCAAGAGAAATGTTCTACTTTAAAATCTTTTATTAGAATTAACAGTAACAAAATGGACTCCCTTTGTATTTGGAAAAATTCTCAAGTGTCTTTCCAGTTATGTAAATAGATATCCTCTCCCTTCCTTCCTCTGTTCTCCAATGTTACTAATAAGCAGTGAGATGCCCTAAAGCTATCACTGCAGAAGGGAGAGGAGAAAAAGTAGCGGGAGTGGTAGATAATTAATATTTTATTAGGGTTTGGATGGAACATTTACAAGTTGGTGATTGTCAGTGTTGCCACATCTTCCTGAAGTACCAGGGACAACAATTCCTTGTGCTTGGCAGGTCGTCAAGAAATGCCTGCCGAATAACTGCGGAACACTTAAAAGCAGGAATTCTTGGTGTGAATCCAGGCACTGCTTGTTGCTTATTGGATGTGTTGTCCCTGGCAAACTCTTTAGCCTCTCTAAGTGATGGTTTCCTTTATGAAGAAGGGACTCCTGCTATCTAAAGCATGGGGTTTTGGTGAGAATTAAGTGAAATCAGCATGTAAAACTCTTAAGCCAAGTATGTGGCACGTTGAAAATACTTAAATACAAGATATTGTTATAATCGATCAAGCAATCAGTGAAATGTCAGAATTAGCAGGAGATGACATGGAGACAAACATGGCAGCTTTTCAACTTGGGGAAAAGGTGTCTGCTCAATGTAGAGATCAGGGATCTTGATAGCAGTTTTTAAGAAAATTTGAGGAAAAACCGTAAGCCATTGGTTTGTGAATACTTTGCCATCATTACTGACCAGAGACCAGCATGGTTTCAATAAACACAGATTATACTAGCAAGACTGCATTTTCTTTCGCATTTGGTTTGCTGGACTTGTAGTTGGAGTATTAAATAAATGGTACATCTGAATGATAGTAAGGTAATTGGCAGGGTTTCTCATTTCTTGTATGAGGTGGACTAATAAAGTTGAATTAGGCATAATCGTAGATATTTAAACATTCATACCCAAAATATGTTGATAACAGACTGGCTACATTAGATTACGGGATGAGGACTCAAAGATGGTGATATATTAAAATAATGAAAGGAAACTAAAAGTTAAAAAGTCACTGAGAATACACATAGAGTTCAACACTTGGTTAAATAATTAGTTGTGTATATATAAAATGTGTAAAAATGAACTTAGAATTCATATGGAAAAGTTCTAAATATTAGGTCATTTTAAACTCAGAATATGAGCTGGCTAAACATACAGATGCAATATTAGCCTATAAACTCTAGTGTTTACATCAAGAGAGGTAATATTTTTTTTTTTTTT
>NC_138376.1:101755102-101770944 GCF_054177405.1 Leptonychotes weddellii | reverse complement strand
TTTTTTTTTTTTTTAAAGATTTATTTATTTATTTGAGAGAGTGAGAATGAGAGAGAGTACATGAGAGGGGGGAGGGTCAGAGGGAGAAGCAGGCTCCTCGCTGAGCAGGGAGCCCGATGCGGGACTCGATCCAGGGACTCCAGGATCATGACCTGAGCCGAAGGCAGTCGCTTAACCAACTGAGCCACCCAGGCGCCCAAGAGAGGTAATATTGACAGTGTACTCTGTACTAGGCTAATCACATCAGAAGATAAGTTCTAGAATAACATTTTTAAGAGATCTAAAAGAGGATTACAAACCTGGTTGAAATCTCTGGAAGTTGGGGTTCCCTGGGTAATGGGAAAGAACTGTCAGTGTTTTGTCTGGAGAAAGAATGATTAGAAAGATGTGATCATTGTTTTTGAAATAGGGGACAGTCTTCCTCAAGAAATATGGATTAGATGCTCCCTGTTAGGCTCCAGAAGGAAGAAAAAAGACTCAATTAATATATTAAAGCGTAGAAGATTTTATTTAGTTCAGTGTGACAAATGCATTTCTGACAATGAGAGGTCTTAAAATTGAATGAGTTGCCTTGTGAAGTTGTAAATTCATGAGCTTTTCACTAGAGGTATTAAATAATGTGTAATCATCTCTTTAAAAATATTTTTGAGAGAGGAGCACCTGGGTGGCACAGTCGGTTGAGCGTCTGACTCTTGGTTTTGGCTCAGGTCATGACCTCAGAGTCATGAGATTGAGCCCTGCATCGGGGTCTGAGTTCAGTAGGGAATCTGCTTGAGATTCTCTCTCTTCCTCTCCCTCTGCCCCTCCCACATTCATGCTCTCTCTTTCTCAAATAACTGATCTTTTAAAAAAATATTTTAAGAGAATTCCTCCTTTGGTGGGAGCTAGGATCAAGGGTCTTTCAGGTTGTCTTCCAGCTTTAGGGTGATGCTAAAAATAACTTTATTCCACATTCATGCTTTTAGGTTATTCAAGAACTCAATAGAAGAGAAGATATTAGCAACTATATTGGAAACTGTCTATGTTGTTTTTTACCCTGCCTCAGAAGTTGTCCTGTCTCTGTGGACAGGTGTGCACTGCCCCATTACAGTGGATGTGAGGGTGTTTCATCTTCCTACTGTGTGTTTCAGTATATTTGAATTATGTATAGTGTATGTGGTTTAGTGAATGTGTATTTGAAATCTCAAAAAAAAAAAAAGGAAAGAACACTTTGTGACTTGTATATACTCAGAAGAATTTGGAGGGCTTCAAGAGAGAAACGGAATGTGAAGTTGGTGAGTTTCTGAAACTTGGTAGCGGCATTATTTTGATTTATCTCCTCCCAGTCTGCATATTCTCTGTCTCCCACCCTTCCCACCCCGGGAAGATGTCTAGGTAGATACCTCAAATTTAACCTCATTCACCCTCAACCTGTTTCTTTCCCACCTTCCTAGTCTCAGTAAATGGCATCTCCTGGTAGCTCCAGTCAAAGCTTAGGAGTCTTTCTTTAGTCTCCTCTTTCCTACACCCACATATGAAACACATCTTCAGGTTCTGTTGACTCTTCCTCCAAGCTAAATCGAAAACCTGCCCCCTTCCCTTCAATTTTACTCTTACCACTCAAGCACAGACCACCCGGACCACCGCATGACTCCTGTCTCCTTTTTTTTTTTTAAGATTTATTTATTTATTTGAGAGAGAGAGGGAGAGCGTGCACACACTAGTCGGGGGAGGGGCAGAGGAAGAGCATCTTAAAACACTCTCCTCTGAGCATGGAGCTCAACGTGGGGCTCAATCTCATGACCCTGAGATCCATGACCTGAGCTGAAAGCAAGAGTTGGTTGCTTAACTGACTGAGCCACCCAGGCACCCCATGACTTCTGTCTTCTGACCACCACTCTTATTCCTTCTTGTCATCCTCTACATGGTAGCCACAGTAACATACACACACACACACACACACACACACTTTTTCATATCAATCAGAATATGTCACTTGCTGCTTAAAGCTCAGATGACTTTTATATAAGCTTAGTATTAAATTTGAACTCCCTACACTAACCTATAAGGTATCATAAATTCTGGGGCCTCCTTTGATCCCTGTTGACCTCTTTCCTGGGCACTATATAGTTCAGCCACCTGGCTTTTATTTGCTTCCTCAAACTGGATACCCACCCCCGTTCAGGTCTTTTCCCATAGCTGCCCTCCCTTCCTGGAATCTGCTTCCTCTATAACCTCTTGTGGCTGGCTCCTAATTGTAGTTTATTTCTCAGAGTAAGTATCATTGCCTCAGTAGTGGCTTTTCTGATCACTCAGCCTGAAGGCTTTCCAGTCACTCTCTATCATCTGTTTTATTCTCCTTTAAGTATTTATTATCTAGACATTTTGGTTATATTATTATTAAAAATAATTTTTAAATTGCTTCCCTCCCCTCAACTAAATTATGACTTTGATCGGAGTAGGGATTTTGTCTGCTGTCCTGTATAGTCATGTGCCTCCAATCCTACAGCAGGGGCTGAGGAATACTAGTTGCTGAATGAAATATGTGTTGGAAGAAAGGAGAAGGAAGGAAGGCGGGAAGGAGGGAGGAAGAAAGGAATGAATGAAGGAAGGAAGGAAGGAAAGAAAAGAGGAAGGAACCAGTTTTCAAAATTTACTTCTTGCATACATACAGTGGTCATGGGTAGTTAAGAAAAGTCATCTAAAATTTAAAAAACTAAGATGGTGGAATAGGATGAAGGTAAAATATTATCTTATTTCTGTGATAAAACCTAAAATTGCTTGTTTTTTTTCCATTGAAGTTTATTGTCAACTTAAAGAGTCAAAATGTTCATTTTACATTCTATCTCTGATAATTCTATGATTATAGCAAAGTATTAAATTACTCTACATGAAAACTGAACTGAGATGATTGGCTGTAGGGGAAAATCCAGGATGTGTATTTTCAGAACGTGGCACTTAAAGAACAAACAGATTGCTCAGGTGGGCCCCTTATTGGAACGCAAGCTAATAGGGTTCCTATTTTGGCATTCCAGTAGCTATTTAACAGATCCCTTATTAGACCTAAAGAGTTTCAATTTTATCTGAAGTGGTTTCTAGAAGGCGAGCCCCTTCTGTTTTGACATTCCACTCCGGTTTCTAAGATTAGTGAAGAAATAACTTATTAAAACCAGCTTACTCTGAAATCTGAAAATTATATAGTTTGTTTATACAGTTCATGATATTTTTAGGATCAAGATTCTCTTTAACACAAAAATATGTATTATTACACTACCGATATTATTAAACCACCATGACACTTACTATAGAAATTGATATCACAAACAGAAATGTTTGAACTCACAAGGGTTTTGAGATTCAGAAAAAGAAGGAAAAACTACAAGCACCTGTTGAAGAAAGTGATGGCAGATGGTAACATTTTTCTCAAGGTTCCCCTGCAGCTGTGCTTACATTTGGTTTTCCAGGCTGAACAGGGTTTATTCATATCTTTTATTACACCCAGAAGAGTTTTCACTTCATCCTGCTTACCACAGTACCAGTCAAAGCTCTTTTCTGTTGCAGAGATTTTATTCAAGAGAGAGAAAAAAAAGATTGACAATGACTAAGAACCAATTTAACATCTGTGTAATCATGTTTTTTAACAAGAGATTGTAGCAATCGTGCAGATTTTCAAAGCCAGCTTTTTGAATGTTAGTTTTAAAGTGGCAGTCAGGACTCCTGCCTATCATGCCAAGTGATAAATGCCAACGGATGCTCATGCTGCCTTACTTTACTCTTGCCACACAGCATTTTGAAATCTCAATGATATATTTCATCATTTTTTTCAAAGCCTGTGTTCAAAAGGCAAAATATCCTGTGAGAACATGTTTCATTTTTATGACACAACTGCGGATTAACTTTATTGCTGGAGTCTAATTATCAACTCAGATTTTCAAGGGTAATAGGTAATATTTTATCTTTAAAAGGTAAAGCAAGCTAAGCACCTGATTAAAATAATAATCCACAATAAAAGCAAAAACTAATACCTTAATGACAATTCCTATTAAAGTTGATTTTTTTTTTAAGATTTTTTGTTTATTTGAGAGAGAGAGAGTGAGAGAACACAAGCAGGGGGCAGAGGCAGAGGGAGAGGGAGAAGCAGGCTCCCCGCTGAGCAGGGAGCCCACTGCGGGCCTCGATCCAAGGACCCTGGGATCATGACCTGAGCCGAAGGCAGATGCTTAACTGACTGAGCCACCCAGGCACCCTGAAGTTAATCTTAATGTAGATATTTGAGTTAGAATATGATTGAAATCCACATAAAGGGGCGGCTGGGTGGCTCAGTAGGTTAAGCGTCTGCCTTTGGCTCAGGTCATGATCCCAGGGTCCTGGGATTGAGCCGGGCCTCGGGCTCTCTGCTCAGCAGGAAGCCTGCTTCTCCCTCTGCTTCTGCTGTTCCCCCTACTTGTGTGCTCTATCTGTCAAATAAAGAAAATCTAAAAAAAAAAAAAAAAATCCATATAAAGCCATTTAGCTAGAGTAACATAACTTCACATTTCACTTTACAGAACATTAGAACTGAATAAACATGAAGAAGAATGACTTCTTCAAATTTACATAATTAAAACATCTTCAAATTTTATTTTTAAACTTACAAAATCTTTACAGAATCATGATTCGCTGAATCCTCCTCAACCCTCTTGTCCTCATAAAGTCCATTTTTTTATTTTTATTTTTATTTTTTTTTTAGATTTTATTTATTTATTTGAGACAGAGAGAATGAGAGAGAGAGAGCACATGAGAGGGGGGAGGGTCAGAGGGAGAAGCAGACTCCCTGCTGAGCAGGGAGCCCAATGCGGGACTCGATCCAGGGACTCCAGGATCATGACCTGAGCCGAAGGCAGTCGCTTAACCAACTGAGCCACCCAGGCGCCCAGTAAAGTCCATTTTTAATGATACTTAATTGAAGCCTACTTTTATCAGTATTTCATGTTAATTTATAATATATACAATATATATCATACAATTAGATTTTTATAATGGCTGTGACATCCGACCATGACAGTGAGAGTTGTGTTGTGATCAATATTCCTATTTTTATTGTAAAAGTCTTAGAATATCAAGCACTATGGGAAGATGGCTGAGGAATGGCCTTTACCATGGATGTACAATAGTGCTCTATCTGGCTCTGTTTGCCAAATAGGATCTGGAATGGGGGTAAAAGGGGTGCCATTCTGTTCTAATTGTAAAGGTGAAAATCAGATTGTAAAAGTGATCTGGGAGAATTTCCTGAATATCTTATTAGTACTGTACAGTATGGTTTTGTGAATATAAATTTCGAGGTGATATTATTGGTATTCAGGCTCATAATTGGTCAATGTTTTACTGTCAATTTCATTCTGCAGGTTATTTTTTTTCCCCCCCAAGAGGATAATGATACAAAATAACGATTCCATGTAATTATCCACTCAGATAACACGTATCCCTTTGTCAAACTGTGAGGTAACTGCTAAACTCACTGAGCATACTTTTTTAGGTTTAGCCAATCTGCACGAAGGATTTTCAAGATTGACTGTTCTTTGGGTGACTTGCTTTCTTTTCAACTCTTCTTTCCTCCCTCCCTTCCTTCTTTTCTTCCTCCTGGCAAGAACAGTTGAACGGTAGGAAATTTGGGACTCAGATTTTTTTTTTGCCTTTTTTTGCCTTTTTCTCTCCTCCTTAATTGCGCTTTTAAGGTTTGCCAATATGCCATTTTTTACTTGTAAAATATTGACACCATTAAGGTGGTGTTTGGTTAGTTCATGTATTTTCTTAATACAGATTGAAGGAAGAAAGAAGGTGCTGCTGGGGAATACTATTGCTCCCCCCAAGTTAAACTATTTCCATACCAGTAAGATGTGAATATTGGATTGATGGTTCTTGAGTTCTTATCTTTTATTTCCAAAATTATCCCCTTATTTAGAATTAGCAAAAGGAAAGGCAGGATGCTCCCTTTAAAATTACACATATTTAATAAGCATCTGCAATATGCAAGTCGCTCAGGATATAAATTCGCATTTGAAAACATTCTGAAACATGGTTTCTCTCTCTTAGATCTTTTTTTTTTTTTTTTTGCATTTTTTGTTGTTGCTTTATTTCTTTAAAATAGGTAGGGAATGCCCTCTTAGTGTAAAACAGTTTCAAAGAGCTATTGCATGTGTAAACTTTTTTTTTTTTCTAAATGCTGATGTCGGTTTCATAAGATTCATGTCCATTTAGGGCTAAAAGGTCACAGCAACGTTCCCAGATTTCAGGACCAGATGTGTCTGCATGGCAGATCATGCCGACTCAAACTCACGCTAGCATCTGGTTAAACACATTCCACACCGATCTTAACCATATGTAAATGTAATTGAGAGCAATTGAGAAAATAATCTGTCTCCCTCTTTTTGTTCCATTTACAGCACCAACAACTATATTATAAAGGTACCAATTTATAACTGGATTGATAAGATTCACTTTCTATTTCCAGGCAATTACCACATGGTAGAGAAGATAATTCTGTATCTAGAATATATTGCAGGCTACATGGGAATGCCAAAGAGGAGTAAGGATTCTAAGAGGGAATGAGCACTTCCAGTTGAAATGATCAAAGAAAACTTCCTGGAGGAGATAGTCAGGAGTCTTGAAGAGAAGTATTTCAATGGAGTTAAGTATCAAAGGGTGGAGTTAGTAGAGAGGATTTCTCAGTGGGCTGAAGAGAGTGGGGGAGGGGTAGAAAAGAAAGAGTGTGAACAAAAGCAAAGAGATGGAAAAAGGCAGAATTTGAGGGGAATAAGAAATATATAATAGAGATCATGTGGTAGGATTAATGACAGACATTGAAAAACCAGGTTAGGCTAAATTGTAGAAAAACCTGAATCTAAATTTTAGAACTTTGTACTATATGCCATTGAATAAAATACAGTGACACATTGAGAGTAATTTTGACAGAAATAATGCAGGTGATAGTCTGAAGTGAGGTAGAAGAAATTGTACTAGAGTAGAAGTAAAAGATGGGATATTTTTTCAAAGGAGGAACTGATAGGATTGTGGAAGTGTGAATAACAGAGGAAGAAGTTAAAGAAGACAGCAATTTTGAATTTGGATGGTGGGAGAATGGCAGGATACTGAAATAAATTCAGGAAAACAAGTCTTACAGACAAAGGATGAATACAATTTTGGATATATTGCACTCTGAAGTGACAACTAAGACTTCCAAGTGGAATTATCCAATAAACTTTTGGATATGTGAAGGTGGTGATTGGAAACTCTTGGAGTAGATGAGATTCCCAAAGGTTGAAATATGAAGAAAGGAGATAATGTCAAGGACAGAATTTCATGTTTATGGTTAAAGAATGGAAATAAGAGAGATAAACTGTCAGAAGTAGACAGTCAACAGTGGGGCTGTCCAGAAGTGGGGAGTGTGGACATCCTTGTCTTATTCCCAAGACTTACTTGTTTCCAAACTTAGGGGAAGAATTTAGTTTTTCATCATTAACTATGATGTTTACTGTAGGATTTTTTTGTAGATGCTTTTTATAAGGTTAAGAACGTACCCTTCTGTTGCTAGTTTACTGAGAGATTTTACCATGAATGAATGTTTCAAAATGGTTTTTCTGCATTTATTAAGATGATTGCGTGGTTTTCTTTTTTAGACTTCAATATGATGAATTGCATTGATTGTTTTTGTAATGTTGAACCAACTCTGCATGATAATGATATATTATCCTTTTTTAAAAATCACTAAATTCTATTTGCTAATACATATTTTTGTAATGTCTTTGATTTTGGTGTCAGGGTAATGCTGGCATCCAACAATGAGTTAGACAGTGCTCCCTGTTCTTTACCTTCTGGAAGAATTTGTGAAGGATTGATATTACCTCTTCCTTAAATATTTGGTGAAATTCCAAGTGAAAGCAACTTGGCTTAGAATTTTCTTTGTAAGAAGGTTTTTACCCATGAGTAGACTATAGGGCTATTCAGAGTATCTGTTTTCGTTAATAAATTTTGCTGGTTTGTGTCTTTCAAACTTTGCCTGTTTATCATCTAAATTATCCAAGTTTCTTACATCTAGGTGTGCATATTATTAACCTTTTAATGCCTGTAGGGTCTAATGTAATATTTCCCTTTTATTTCATTTACATCTATTTGGTTTCTACTTGTCCCATCTGCTCTTTGTTTTATATTTCTCTTCTCTTCTGCTTTCTTTTAGATTAGTATTTTTTATGAGTCCAAAAAGTGAATATTATTTGGGATAGAAAGAAGGCAAGATGTGACCTGTCATGTCTCATAACTGAAATTCTCTTAAAGTGAGATGCATGATCATAAGCTGAGGGTGGGGAAATGTTGGCATCTTAAATAGAGAAGGTTAGAATATTTGTCTCGGGAGGCATCCTGAGAAAATAGTAAGAGATTAACATGTGGATTTCTAAGCATTAGGAAGGGCCAGCTCAAGTAAACATGTAACTGATAATTCTATCTTGATAGCTAGGCTATGCTAGGCTCAAATCTGAAGACATGTATCAAAATAGGCCTTAAGAACTGGAAAATTTGGAGAAAATATAATGGAATTACGGTGGTGCTTAGGACATTTCACATTTCAGTCATAATAAAATCCATTCATGTTTCCCTTAATAAGTTTGAAGATATCAGCATCTTTTAGACAATCATATTTTGCCAGGAGTCTTGAGCTTTGACTTAACTGGCAGCTCTCTTTTCACAATCTTGAACACTCAGCAGTTTACGTAGGGTAGACGTGCTCGAGACGTGTTCACTTCAGGGAGACCTGAGTGAAGTTTCTCCCATTTTCTCATAGCTAAGTTATCTGAAAAGCCAGAAAAAGGTTGAATAGCTGAAAGAAATTGTTATTGGTGAGTGGAAATAGAAGGAATGGAAAGTTGGCGGGCCAGCTGGATATTCTGTGGGACTAACGGGTTTGGAAACATACTTGCAAGACCAGGATAATTATTCTACTCTTCAAACTGATTGCATTTTGTGTTGTATTCTTTTGGTTTGTAAAAACTGTGATTGCTTGAATTGTGTAGTGAAAGGTGAACGCAGTATAGAGGCACAGTTTATCCTAATCCCTCGCTGTCTATAGACATTATTATTTCATCTACGCATTGAAAATCTGTGTGATCAAAAGTGGGAAAATCACAGTATGACAGGAATATTTCATTTGAATTGTTTTCACTGTTACAACCAGTTCTCAGAATAAATTTTTTGACAGCCCCCAACTTTAGCAGTAGAAAAAGTAATGTTTTATGTAAAAAACCAACCAAACAAACAAATAAACAAACAAAACAAACCAACAAACCTTAATGTAGATATTTTCCGTAGACAGAAAAATATAAACTAACCCATACTTTTCCTGCAGTGGCCACTACGGTGTATAACAGTGGAGAAGGATACAGACTTGAGTCAGACTGTCTGGTTTTAAACACTGGCTTTTCTACTTACCAGCTGTGTGATCCTAGACAAGATGCTTAACCTTCTTTTTTAAAAGATTTTTAATTAATTTATTTATTTTTGAGGGAGAGAGAGCATAAGTGAGGGAAGAAGCAGAGGTAGAAGCAGAATCCCTGCTGAGCAGGGAGCCTGATTCGGGACTTGATCCTGGAACCATATGGGACTAGATCCTAGGACCCCGGGATCATGACCTGAGCAGACGGCAGCCGCTTAACCAACTGAGCCACCCAGACATCCAAGATGCTTAACCTTCTTATGCTTTAGTGTCTTTGTCTGTGAAATAGGAAAACAGTTTTGTCTCACAGACCTGATGTGAAGGTGGAAATGAGTTAATGCATGTATTAATACATGCTTAAACTGGGCCTGTTGCATGGGATGTACTCAGTGAGTTGTAGTTGTCACCAGGGTGAAAAAAGATTAGTTAGGGGGCGCCTGGGTGGCTCAGTTGTTGGGCGTCTGCCTTCAGCTCAGGTCATGATCCTGGAGTCCCAGGATCGAGTCCCGCATCAGGCTCCCTGCTCGGCGGGAAGCCTGCTTCTCCCTCTCCCACTCCCCCTGCTTGTGTTCCCTCTCTCGCTGGGTCTCTGTCAAATAAATAAATAAAGTCTTTAAAAAAAAAAAAAAAGATTAGTTAGGCTCTGTGCATCACCAATAATGGGTCTGAGCATATATCTGAATGTCAAATTTACACATACTTGATAGCTACCTTAAAAAGGTACTAGGAATAAAAATGCAAAATGCCATCCATTTGAGTGTGACATTTACAATTTAAGTTTTTTCCTGGTATACTTATGTATGTATGTATGTATGTATGTATACATTACTATATATATATAGTAATGTATTAGTAAGGGCCAAGTGGTAGTATAGTAGGCGAATGGTAAGATATAGCAAGTAAATGGCATGTGGTCTAGGGAAATATTTTGGATAAAAACTAAACTACATTGCAAGGGGAAAGGATATTAGCATTAAATTGGCAATAACCATTATAGGCAATTTCCCCCCCCATACTGTTTCATTTCTTTATCTTTCAAAATCCATAAAATAGGTATGTATTAACCCCATTTTACTAATGTTAGAACAAAAGCTCACAGAGTTTGACTTCAACAATTCTCCAAGGCTATTTAGGGGTAGAGCTAGGGGTCGGTCAGGTCCTCGCCATTTGATTTCAAAGCCCATGGCCTCTCCATTGCATTTGTCTGCCTCCCAGAAGTGATCTGTATACCACTGATCAAATTTAGTACAAAAATCATAGCTGATCCATAAAACAAAATTTCCCCAGTTTTTCAATATCTTGTAATTGAACGAGTTTCATTTCTTTCCATACTTTCCCATTGCATTTCATTTTAATAAGCATTTGCTACTAAAACACATACTGAAATGACCTGTAACTTTGGGGTTAACAGTGGAAAAAGTGCTTACCTTGGGTTGGTTCTATCTTTGTCATAAACTAGTCAATTCACTTTGGAGCCAGCCGTTTCACAGTGTGGAAGTTCCTCTTTTCATTTGTATAATGGAGGAAAAGTACTAGGTGATCTTGAATGTCTGTTTATTCCATCTCTTTCAATGCTCTATGATACTGAGAAATCCTCTCTACTAACTCCACCCTTTGATACTTAACTCCATTGAAATACTTCTTCTCTTCAAGACTCCTGACTCTATCTCCTCCAGGAAGTTTTCTTTGATCATTTCAACTGGAAGTGCTCATTCCCTCTTAGAATCCTTACTCCTCTTTGGCATTCCCATGTAGCCTGCAATATATTCTAGATACAGAATTATCTTCTCTACCATGTGGTGATTGTAAATCTATATCGCATTTTCCCGAAGGGCCAGAAGTTCAAATACGGACCACTTTCATAGGGAACTGATTTCCTAGTTGGGATACTCCAACTCCTTGAAAATTCCCAGGACTTTAAAAAGGACTATAGATGCAGGATTTTGTTTTTACAAACCCATATTCAGTTTTTTAAGGTCCTATAAATATTCCTAATCTCTGAATCTGGGATGTCCTAATTTTTCTTTTCCATATTTTCCACAGGATTATTTTACAAATGCAAATAGAGAGTTGAAAAAAGATGCTCAGCAAGATTACCACCTGGAGTATGCCATGGAAAATAGTACCCACACAGTAGTTGAATTTACCAGAGAACTGCATACCTGTGACATGAATGATAAGAGTATAACGGTAAGGAGTCGACGAGAGAATACATACATGAATATGTTGTTCGTTTACAGTTGTGAAACACTTTGTAGAATGAAAGGAACAAATATTTACCTTTGAAAACAAAGTCACACAGTCTGTTTTAGGATATCTTTGAAATCTTTTTAGAAGCCACAAAAATCTAAGACTATATATTTCAAGAAAGGCAATTTTTGTGTGACTCTCACATTTTCAAGGGCCATTTAAAATGAGTATGATTTTATCTGTAAGATTTCCAGCTTTTTCTCTATAAAGTTTGAGAATACACAATAGATAAAGGTTGGAAAAAATGTATTACACAAGAAGGAATGATGATACCGAATATCAGGGTATAATTCATCTGATTTGTGACTGGTTCATTTTTGTAAATTTCTAAAATTGAGATGAATAGTAGATTGATTAAAATTGCCTACTGACATGTTATACAAGATTTCTTATTGTCAGACTTCATGCAAACATTAATATCTTTATGCATATGCAAATTAAATATTTAGACGGTATATAATTCATGTGGTACTTGGGAAGTTTCCATGAATTTCTTGGATCGATTTTATTTTGTATAGATCAATCAAATTATCTTTTTTATTTGATAAATCAAAGCTTTAAAAATAGGAATGTAAAAATCTGAAGCAGTTTTGATTAACATTCAGCATAAAGAGTAAAAGAGGAAGGAAAAAAACACATGCAAAGACATGGATCACCTTTTATGTAATATACAGTGCAATTATACTTTAATTGGAAAAATAATTATAGTCATCTGACTTATTAAGAAAGAATATAGCTTTTAAAGTAAATAGCTTTTGCTTTATTATTTATTTTCAAAGTTCTTATTACAAAGATCTGGCAGACACCTTGATCTGTGGGAGGACTGAACAACTTCTTTATAACTCAGCAAGCCCTCCCCCTGCTCCAGCATCCCTTGGGCAATCTCTCTTGCTTCCTAAATGGAAACCAATTTCACCTGACAGTACTTTCCCTAGTTGGGATACCCTAGTCCCTTGGAAATTCCGAGGATTCATAAATGACTGAAGCTAGATTCTAGGATAATAAACCCCAAATCAGAAATTCCTCCTGTGTTTGCACTTTCTGTCAATTCATACACGTCACTGGGCTAGTGCTTGGGAAAAATCTATTATGAACGTAAAGGTGCTGACCTGGAAAGTCATTTTAATTTTCATTCTGCTTATTTTTTTTCCCTAAAATGTTGCATAGCATTAAAACAGGTTTTAATTTTCTAGAATCCTTGTGTCTTAACAAGAATATTTGCTTGGTAACTGTGAGTTGCTAGTTTGCAGACCTAGCGTGACAATGATTTACTGCTGCCATGTGCACGAAAGCATAACCACCGGGTCCGTTGCTCTTTGCTCTCTCTTGGAAGACATAATCTTGCATGCTGAGAGAGATCGTCTCTTCCAGAAAGAAACTCGTCTATTTGGATACTTAATGATTTAATCAAATTGACACAATTAATGCTAGAGACCATACTGAGGGCTCCAAATGTCATTATTCTCTTTTCTTCACGTCTCTATCCGGCTTTCAGTAGAGTTCTCTAAACTCAGCTCAGTGGTAAGGATGGTGCTCTCATGAGACATAATGATGCCCCTGTCTGATCACCAGGAGAGCACTGTGAGAGTGATCTGGGCTTACCATCATGAAGATGTGGGCGAAGCCGGCCCCAAGTACCATGACTCCAATCGTGGCACTAAGAGTCTGCGGCTGTTGAATCCGGAGAAAACCACCGTGTTGTCTACAGCCATACCATACTTTGACCTGGTGAATCAGGACGTAAGTTTTTTCAGGTTTTTATGATTGGAAGGGTGGGTTTCTTGAAAGCATGTGAGAGTTTTTACTTACATGCTGTTTAACCGTGTGACTTTGTGTCCCCCTCCCCTTTTTATTAAGACAGGTCCCCATCCCAAACAAAGGTACGACCTATTGGTGCCAAATGTTTAAAATCCCTGTGTTCCAGGAAAAGCATCATGTAATAAAGGTATGTGACTCACTCACAGGCTAAATTTAATGTGTATGAATGGAGGAAAAATTGTTATTAAAATGAAAATGACTAAAAGAATAGAAATGATTTTCAAGTATGTGAAAGTTATTTCAAGAACAAAGAACTGGCTTATCTGACTCATACCCTATCTTAGGAGTCACTGAATTTAGAGAGAAATCTTGGATTATAGCTAGGATTTTTGGTTTTTGTCTCCTGATTTTACTTTTTAAGGTAAAAGTTTTGGGATGCATTTGAACATTGCTAGTTATTTCTTTTTTCTTTTTTAAAAAAGATTTTATTTATTTATTTTAGAGAGAGAAAGAGAGCACGCATGCGTGCATGTGCACACAGGGTGGGGCAGGGAGGAGCAGCGGGGAGGGAAAGGGAGGGGAAAAGAATCTCAAGCCAACTCCATGCTCGATGGAGAGCCTGATGGCGGGCTCAGTCTCTCGACCCTGAGATCATGACCTGAGCCAAAATCAAGTCAGGCTCTTAACCAGGTGAGCCACCCAGGCGCCCCAACACTAGTTATTTCTTAGGCAACACTGTAGAGTTGGAATTGCTGGAGTTGCCATTTAAATAATACATTTGCATATCAATAAATTATATACAGGAAGATTACATTCCCCACCACTATTGTTTGAAAATGTCTGCTTCATTGTAAATATTGGATGTTGTCAAAAAAACATTTTTATAGTGAGTTTTTGAAAATAGGAAAACAGGAAGATTAGTGGATTCCCACAGAATTAAAAAATTCAGAATTGGGTAAGAAAGAAGCCCTGTTTGCCTGTGGCCTATAATTCCCTCCCATCTCTACCAGGAATAGTGTCCCAAAACTTTTGCATCTAGTTAGTGAATGAACAAGTATTTTTAAGGAATTACGTGTGCTTGGCTCTGTGCTAGAAACTGTTTGGTAGTTCCACAGAGGCTGAATATATAATCCATGCGTTCAAAGAACCTATAGTAAGAATGTAGGAAAAGTATCCTAGACACAGGAAAGAATAAGAATGCAATCATGCATACAAGTACTCTAAACATTCAGAAGGCCGACGTCATCAGCGTTTTGTCAGCCCCCAGACTATTTAACAAAGCAGTGTGGATGTGAGAAAGGAGCAAACTTGTAGATACTAGAATCCCGAAGGAAGTACATAGATCGACTCACAGGTTGTCTCTTGAGCTAACTACGTGCTCTCAGGTAAGTAGCTCTGGGGTAATGCCCTGGCTTCTTCGTCTGTAAAAGGTGGTCCATCATAACACTGTCCCTACTGACCTCAAAACATTTTGGCAGAGATGGAAACACTGAGTACATTCTATAAAGTGACTTAAATTTGTTAATCTCTAATATATTTGTCCAGAGGCACAGAGCTGCCTTTTATTCACACACATGATTCATAACTACTTACACAGACAAGAGGAACAGTTTGAGGGAATGTTTATTGAATTATTAAGTAGTTCTAAATATTTGTAGAGTATTTCTGTAATCAGAAGACTTACCAACAATGAGACTTCGAATGAACCACTTATCTCTGTGCAATGTTATTTTCTGTTTCTCACATGTGCCTTAATACCATGCCTAAGGCCTTCCCTTATGCCAGTGAAAAGCCTTTATCAGGGAAGTGAATGGTGTATTTATATATACTATGTGTCATGTAGTACTGTGTGTCATTTACAGTAAGTTTAATGGGAACTCAGCTTACGGGACAAATGTAAAAAACTACAGAGTCAGAAATGAAAGCGAATGTTTCACAAAATGGGTCCCTGGTTCATTTTTCAGCAAATGTTAGTTGATAGGATATGATGTCCTTAACCACTTATATCAATGCATTTTTATTCTTCATTGTTATTAATGTTAATAATTAAGTCAAATGAAAAAAAAATATTTGCTCTTAAGGGGAGTCAGTATATGTCCTAACTCTCTATGTAGGACATTTACTTGGTATCCTATCTAAGAATTTTCCATTGCATGCTTATCATAGTAATAGTCAGATATGTGGGCATGTATTAAGTATTTGGAGTTCTATTAAACGATGAAAGTTCTTTACTCCTCGCAAGAGGGGATTTGAGGGAGACACGTGTGGTTATACAAAATCTGGGTGCTGCAAAGGAGAGGGGTGGTGGCTGGAATTTAAAATTCTATTATTACTTAAGAATACCACTTATAGAATAGATTCCTGAGCTTGTTGTTAAACCCTAAAATGTTTT